>NC_052622.1:17072113-17379178 GCF_016545825.1 Eucalyptus grandis
CCTCCTCATCTCCGTGCAGCTATGGCATTCATTCTTGCAATCTCAATCTGATGAGATCAAGAGCCAGAGAGTGTGCCGATCGCCGTTGTTTCGATCACGGTTTCGCCATGGTGAAGAATTGCAACCCGGATCTTCACCTCCTCTCTTCCATTTCTTCTTCTTCCTCCTCCTCTTCTTACGACGAGTGCTCATCGAAGTACGTCCCTTCTCTCCCTCCCTCTCTCTCTCTGGGTTTGTTGTCGTTTTAGTTTTCTTTCGGCCTGCTCGTTTGTTGGTTATCGATGATCGTCGATGTTGATATGATCTCTGTGTAATTTGCATGTAAAGCTCATGAAGATGCACATGGTTATGTCAATGCATGCAGGACTGAACAATCGCAGGTAAATCAGCAACAGCAAGCCATTATTTACAGGGGGCGAGTCCGTCCCTTTGACTTAACAGAATTTCAGGTAAATTAATCTAAATTTTCGAATGAGAGCCCATCATGATGCCCACGTTTCTCAGAAAATCCGAATACGATATCAGCGTTTATGCACAGATCTGCATACTTCTTGTACAGATTTCAGGACATGTTATATGATGCGTAATGAAATCTCGCGCACTCTTTTGATCGTTTTACCATTCGCATATCTGTACACGTGAATTCTTGGATCCCCGATCCCGCGCGGGATCCACATTATCCGAGGGTTGGCATGAATTGGGTGCATAAACGCGTGCTTGGTTCGCCGCCGGCATTCTCCTCTGATCTTCAGATTCTGCCGAACCCCGAATCGTGATCGTTTCTCTCTTCTATATAATCCCATCACGCCACAGCTTCATTCATGCATTTCAGAAGCGCAAAGATGAGGGGCGAATAGCGAGTTCGAGTGGAAAGGAAAAGATCCACGCTCACGCATGCTTCCCCTTGTTTTGTCGATGCAGGCGAGAGCCATAATTTGGCTGGCGAGTAGAGAAATGGAGTCAATAGCTGGTTCGTCTCCGCCATTGAAGAAGGCCCACCAGCTGTGGAGCCCCTTGTCTTCGGGCCTCTCGATGAAGAGATCGCTGCAGAGATTCCTCCAGGAAAGAAGGAAGAGGGCTCGAGCTATGGCTCCTTATATCAGCCATTAAACACCCTTTCATATTTACTCGTGATTTTGTACTATTGTCCCCTTAAAAAGAACGGCAAGTGAAATGGGCACCGTCGATTGGTGCTCGTGGGGGAAATTTATCAACAAAAATATTTGTTTACAATTTCGTGCGAATGCCAAATTTGAATATCGAATGTAACAAAAAATTCACTCAGCCTTTTTCGTCCCATTTCGATGAAGTTCTTATTATTATCTCAACTTAATCGAGTGACCGTTGGATGAACGGATAGGTGTCGAGATGATGTTGCATTAATTTAATACGTTAACGACCTATAGTAGATAGATATACAGTTGATACATTAATATATCGGCTCCCAATTCTAGTTTGGATCAAGTCGGTTGCTATTTAGACATGGTTTACTAATGAATGCTTCATTCATCTCAATTTACCAGGATGACCTAGATTCATGACTTTCAATGTAAGATGTCGGATGCTTTAAAAGTTTGTAGTACTCGACACCCAATCACGTGCTTTCTAGGGATGATATTGGAAATAGACCCACAAAGCTATGAGACAAGTTCCCTACGCTTTTATCCACGAGTGAATAGTCTTGAGTTCAGATTTCCGAGCAATGGGCTCGACGCTTTAGGACATTCTCAACAGCTAATCCGATGGGCGACTCCAACTTGAAAGACAAACGTTCGAAGTTGAAATCGAAAAAGCTCCATCGGTTTCAATTTGGTCACTCCACGTTCCAAGAATAAGTATCACTACTTTAACTTTGAAATCAGAATGTCGGTCACAAACATCAAAAAGTTGAACCTCGGTCTGGGCTCGGCCCTATATTGAATCTGCCCATTTGAGTTGTCCCTATTTGGTAACGTTTTTATTTCTCACAATTTTTATTCTTTTGTTTTCTTGAACAAAGAAATAACATAAATTTATTGTGTAACCTTGATTAATTTTTCTATTCCCTAAAATAGAAAAGTAGCAAGGGAATAGATTTAGAACATAAATGAGAGGTAGGAAAAATAATTTTTTATTCTTAAGAACAATTTTATAAATAAGTTATCTCCTCTTTTATTCTTTTCTTCTTATTTGCAGGCTGCCACCCCCCTCCATTGCCTGTTGCCAGCCAATTGCCATTGCCACCGCCACCTACCGCCACTTGCTAGTTGGCCGTCGTTGCTGCCATCGATCACCGGCCTCCAACGGTGGTGGGCGACAATGATTGATGGCGACAGTAGTTGACTACGGTAAGTAAGAATAAGAAAAAAATTAAATGAAATTATATATTACAAAAAAATTGTGAATTGTATCAAACGCAATTCTATTTTCTTTTCTTTTTCATTTTGAGAATTGAAATTTTATATAGTTATCATATACGTTCTTTTATTGAAAAATTATTCTGGGGAAGAGAAATAGAAAAAGGCAATTTCTAAAAAGAAATCATTCATTAGAACGTTATCAAACGGACGGCGGGTGCGGTTTTGGTAACTCACTAGTAATGCATATTTTGGTGGTATGACTGTAATAATGTCGGAAGCGCGGGTGGGTTTTGTTTTCCCCCAAATCTTGGATCCGGATGGCGGCCCAAACGAATGGCGGATCTCGGCCCTCCTCCTCCGGGCCGGGCCCGTTTCTGGATTCGGATCCTCCGTTCGAACGATGAAAAGGCACCGGCGGTCGTCATCTCCATCGTCGAAGCCGCGAAAGATAAAGAGACCATGAGCTCTCCGCACGCACGGGCGGACACGGCGGAGCGCTACCCCGCCGGAGACAGGGCGATGTCCGGAGGTATGGAGGAAGACGACGGGGCGGAGCGGCTTCGCCAGCGCAAGCTCGAGGAGGCTCTCGAGGCCAAGTCTCTCAGGCGCATCATCAGCGCCTTTCTCAAGTACGCACTCTCTCTCTCTCTCTCTCTCTGCGCGCTAAATTTCCCGACTTTCTCTCGTTCTTTTGTGCTCCTTCGATCGGCATTTCTCCCTGACCCGCGCGATTGTAGCTCCTGCGGGGTTCGCGAGGACGGAGCGGTCGATTTTTCCATTTTTTCCGCATTTGTGTGTCTGCGACTGCGAGCGCACGTCGGTTCGAAGTAGATTTGCTCGAGCGGCCAATAGCCGTGCCAAGGTAGTCACACGTAGGCAAATGAAGTCGGTTGATTGGCGGGAAAGCGCGGGTCTTGTAATTGATTTTGCAAGGATTTAGCTTGTTGATTGATCTGTCTGTTGGGCTGAGGGATGCATGAAAGGAAAAAAAGGCAAAGGAAAAATTCACTGATGAATGCTTTGAAAGGGAGAAAAGGGGGAAGTTTTCTCTCAGGCGGAGGAGTGATTGTGAAGATGATAGTTCTTAATTGGCTTTTTTGGTGAAAGATTTTGTAGTTTCTTTTACCATGCTCTGCTATCTAGTGGCATTTCTTTTGCCAAACCTGGAGACAATAGGTTATATCGGTAAGCAGTGCTCTTGGATGTTTATTAGTCATGACACTGTCGAAATAACTGGTGGCAGATCGGTCTTCTGGCTGCTGGCATGCAGAATATTCAGAGCTGTAGTCCTTTTCAACTTTTTGAAAGTGTGTTCAGGAAGCTTCACTGATGTTATAGTGGTTATGGAGATTCCATTGTAGCTTGCTTCCCTGCTACTTCAATTTTTGAGAGGTTGTTTGGCTGTAGCTGCAGCGTTTTGAGAGTAATTTGAGGTATACCTTAGTATAGACGAGAGATAAAAGAAGTGGATTTACTGGCCACTATTCTGACAATTTCAAAACTTCTATATTCATTGCAGTGGGTGATTCTATCCTTCTCCATACTCTCTGTCTTGAGCTGTTGCTACGGTTGAGCACGGTTCCATTGGGGAAACATTGCATGCCGAACTGAACCAAATTTCCCATTCTCATCTTATAAGTTGGTTTTCTAAAACCTTACAATTTGTCAATGTCAAAGTAACGATTCGGGCCAACAATACATGTTATACTTCCATCACTGAACTAGGCCGAAACGAACTTGAAAAGAGGATAGATGGAAAGAAGCTATAGTGATGGATTTTGAGGTCAAAACTTCCTCCTGGTTCACATTCAAGGCTAATGTGCATGAGTTTCTATTTCTAGATACCTGTCAACAAGCTCATCCCTGTCAAGAAAAGAAAAAGGGAAATGTGGGGGGAGTAAAGTTTAAGTTTGGCCTTTGAGTTCATGGAGCAAACTTATAAACACCCTCTTGAACAGTTCGGTTGGGCTTGTTTTAAGTTTGTACTGTTTGTTTGATATTTCGTCTCATATATAAAATGGTTCATCAGTTCAATTTCTGTTGCACCCTTCTGTTTTGGCTAAACAAGCTGTTGCAACTTGGTACTGCTGTGTTCACACTGGTAGACGTGAACATTCATGTTTCATCTATGCCTTTAGAGAATCCATCTCATCCCATCTCCTTAAGTATGCAAATGCATCAAAGCTTAACTCTGACCATTGAAGTAATTACTTTCACATTCACCTAATTATCTCCTGTGTCAATGTGAAATATTCAATTTAAACCCGAGCCTTATTATGAAGTTATGTTTCATCAAGTTCTATCTCATTTTTGTTTTGTTGCCTTTATCATTCAAATTTTGAAGCCTTTTGTTTTAGTTTTAGGTGATACATTTCTTTGTTGGCATCATGCCAATCATTTTGGTTTTATCTCTATATACCGCTGAACTATCTTCTTATACAGTTATCCGGAAGCTGCAGAAGAAGATGTAAAACGATATGAAAGATCTTTCAGAAAGCTTCCTCCTGCTCATAAGGTACATAATAACAAGTGAATTATCGTTGATTCTCCAGTAAGATATAGAGAGATTTGACTTCCAAACTTTGACAAAGATCGAGACTTTATTTGGCTTTGTGCTTCTTGCTTGTCACTTCCTTGGTGTACTCTCCAGCTACTAATCCATTAACCACTCTCTGAGATTTTTTTCCTGTTAAATTGAGAACATTCTGAAGACAAAGATGTAGGGGCTATATAACTGGGATAAGCATGATTGAGCGAGTACCGCTTTTGTCAGGTCAGACAGTCTCATATCAAATTGGGTCTCAGCATCATGTCACCAGCCCAATTTGATAAAGCAGAGTGTGAAGTGGTTATGAAGGTGTTTAATGGTAATAATTTTCTATGGAGGGAGTTGTTTTCTGCAAAGTGAGGGATCGAACATTCTAGCAAAATGAAGTTTCTACTAAGCAATCATTGCTATGGACTGTGGTGGTGAATTTTGGGAGCTGGATAGTGATTTTTGAAGAATCTGTAAATAAAACACTGTTACTTTTGAGGCACGCCATGATAATACAAACGGCAGACCTCTGACCTAAGCTCTAGAACCTTTTTTTTGTTGGTAGTTGAATTGATTGAATGTCCTTCTCCCCACTTAGTCTGACTTTCATTGTACTGATTATTCTTTGTCTTAATAGTGATGCATTAAATATGTATTCTGCAGTCTTCAAATTTTGCAATAACTTCCCATTGTTTAAGCTCGACAAGAACTTTTTTAATTGTGTGGGAGAAAAAGTGATTGGCCTGTAGCCTGTAGTTTAAACAAGACATCATTTGCCCATTTTAGTTATGCTGAGCAACTCGATAAAATGCACGAACCTTAATTCATTAGAGTTCTACAAATCCACTGATATTCTGTTTTACTAGTTTTACTGTAGAGTTATCTCACTACTTTAATATGCACTTGCAGGCGTTGCTGTCACACTATCCCCAGAAGTTTCGAAGATTGAGGCAGTACGTTGCTTCGACCTGTTTCTTGTGTTGACTTAATATGCTTTTTTTTCGAGATGTTCAGTTTGTATTGTCAAGGCTCTAACACATTTCCCCTTAGTAGTGTCATCCTTCTTCAAGCTTTCTGAGATCTGCTTCTCCAAATAGTCTTTCTAGTTCTTCTCCAAGTTTCCCAGAGGTCTGCGTTTCTTCTTTGTTGTCAATGAGAAAATATGTTAGTGATATCCGACCTAAATGAGTGTTGTAAGAGGATATAGGGAAGATGAACACTATACATAGGGATCATGGACTTCATACTAAATTCATTTTAGCTGTGTTAGTCATTCATACTAAATTCAACATGTCAAATTGATTCTCTCAAAGCATGTCAACTGATTCTTTCAAAACATGTCAATTTTGTATTTTTTTTAGCCAATTATGTTGAGTCGCCAATATTTATTATTTAGCCCTTTCAACCTTGTCCTTATGTTATGTTATTGTCCGCAAGTACCCTAGCCTAGCCTTCGAGTATGTCCTAGGCAACACACAGCACAGGCTTTACATTACTATGACAACAATGATTAAGTCTTTTGACTAAATATGGTCCCCCCCTCCCCCTCCTTCAATAAATGTAGGTTAAGCACACTTGATTGTAGATGATTTTTTCTTCTATGCCACTGCGACCTATCTGGCATATTTCCATATGTCAGAAGCATCTACACTTGGCAATTTGGAACTGACTGCTGGCATGGGGGTTTTATAGTTTCTTATATGTGATTTGACTCACAAATTTAGAGATATGGTCTCTGAATATGCAGATAGAGAACTTTCTTGATATTGTGTTTGCTGGTCAAAAATTGGCTTTCTAGATAGAAGTGCTTTGCTTGTCTTAATCATTTCACCCAGATATACATAGAGATTTTCTTTTTCAATTATGTAAAAGAGCCCAATAAACTTTTTGATTTATCTTGAAATCTGTTCATATAGCATTTGAACTTAGGTTCCACACTACTTGTCTCTATGTTATAAAGTTAGATATCCATCTGGACTCACTCGTTGCTAAAGCTTGAGGTTTTGACAGTTTCTTTGGTTGGTTTTTACATTCCTGGGTATGTGCTGTCTTAAAAGCTGCTATTAATATTGATAGTTAGATTATCATTAGGTATTTATAAGGTAGTATTGATTGAGTTTCTCAATGGTACAGGTGCATCTCAGCAAATTCATACTTCATTTTCAGCATGCTTCAGGTACGTTGCTGCTTATCTATGCCATAATTTTCTTACATAAGGTCGCTCTGGATTCTTGCTGATAATCGATATTTTATGCTATTGCTGACCATGCTAAAGGTAAGCCCTTGTGAGGTTATTGAGCTGACTTGCCTTGACCTTAAGGGGGTGAAATGAGGGTCCATTGTCTGATTTTTGGTTGGTCAAACTAGTTATTTATGACTTCTGTGCCATGCAATATTCTACGAACTATAATTGGCTATGCTTCCCCCCCCAAAAAAAAAAAAAAAAAAAGAAACGAAAAGAAAAGAAAAGAAAATCTATAAGCAACAATAAATGTATCAATTCTGATAAAAGGGCCAATTTGATCACTTTTTTTTAAATCCACTGCCCATTTCACTTTTCTCAAGGGCTTTCAATTTGCTCCACTTAATCTACAAATCTAGAGCCATGGTAACCTCACACGGACCAGGCATGTAGAAAAGTCAAGTGACTCCAGCTTATCTGTATCTTTCAAGTTTCTTTGAATTTTTTAACCCTCAGCCAGATCAGTTCTGCAATTGATAATTGACGACTTGACCGATGACACCCTTAACCAGCAGGACCATAAGACATCTAAAGCAAAATCTGGAGTGTGGGTCTATGGTTCTGAGGTTCTTATGTAATTCTCTGGTATTTTAAGGACACATTCATCATATTGATTTCCAATTTAAGCCCTTCAAATCTCCACTTTACCTAAATTCTAGTATTATGAAATTGGTTTAAAAAAAGGATTTGAAGTGCTTGAAATCAGTCAAGTGCATCCCTCTTTTCAGAAAAACATTCATTATCATCTGAACCATTTCTCATGAATTATACAAAAGGAGTACTGGTACTGAGCTCAGGGGCAAGTGCTATAATTCTTGAGACTTCAACTGAATTAGAGTCTCTTTTTGAGACATTAATTGTCTACTTGGCACAATTGGCTATATATCAATATTTGGCATCATGTTGTGCAATTTGAAATTTATCTCCTTACTTTCTTTGCAGGCATTTGAACCCCCAATTGATTTGAGCCAAGAGATTGATTGTTGTGAGCACTCAGATCATGAAAACATGCAAAATGGTGACCTCTTCTCATCAGAGAGGAAAATTTGCTCAAATCAGACTGCCTTGAACAGTGGAGGTTTGTGGTCATCTACATGCGAAGCTGCTTCTGGAGATGGTGACAATGCAAAATGCAAAGCAGAAGAGCAGACTAACAATAAGGTCTATCAACTTTCATGAGTAACAGTAATTGTTCTGTCGGCTGTTGTGTGCCAACTTCAATTGCGCTTTCTCATTACAAACTAATCTGACTTATCTAGATGAAGCAGGAGCTTGCAAGCAGAGGACACCATGACTCCACCGCGAGGAATCCTTGTGGTTGCTCAGAGTCCCCCGAACAGAGAAGAGATAGTGATGGAAATAATCTTGCTGACTCCAATAAAGATGTAAGCTCACTAATCGCCTTATCCCCTCCAATGGGGCAAATGCAAGTGCCACGCAGAGATGGGGAGAAGAAAGACCAGAAAAGCTATCAGGCCTTATGTGGCTGGGTCTCTGCTCTTGTTGAATGATTGTGATTCCTGGCACTTGTGTTTCCATAAGAATTTTTAAAGCTGGTGTAGAGTTGTCCATAATGCATTTTATGCAAGATGGTTAATTCTCTGTCACTTACCATTCAGGTTTATTCCTCTTCTTGCGACTGGTTAGATCCTTCATTGCAGTTGCATGTCCCCCTGGTTGATGTTGATAAGGTATGCTGAAGCTATCATTCTGCTCCTACTTTTACGTTGATTTTTCTTCTTTTTAAGAATGGTATTTTATTCCCCTGGGGTTGCATGCTTTCTAATGTACATGTATAATTGGAATCCTGCAATTACTTGGGTTGCTGCAGGAGCTTAGAATTAGAATGTTGATAGGTTTGACTTGATCATGTTTCTAGTATCTGTAAATCATGGTTCTTTCTACATGCCATGGAAGACATGCACAAGAGGCGAGGGAGTCATGGGTGACACGTCCCTTGCGTAGATGATGAGTTCTGGGTCAGTGGTTGGTCCTTAATTGACCAATGGCTATGGTGAATTGGTTTTATTGGAAATTCATGTGGAGAGGAGGTTCCCTGATATAGCATCAGGAGATTTTATTTATTTGTTACATTGTTATTGTCATTGTCATAAATCTTCTAGCATAAGAGCCTTGTATGCAAAACATGTGGCATGCAAAGTGGATGGAGGATTTCAGTTAATGATCAATAATGTCCTGTTCTTTGAGGGTAGCATGAATTGGGATTCGAGAAGCGTAAAAGTCCACTTGCCATGGATAGACTGTGTGTCAGAATGCTGCTACTAATGCTTCCTTACAGCTACTTAGCCATGTCAATCAGAGATCTTGCGGTTTTTGAAAGCTTAGCAGCAGCCCACCCTTGTGCTAATGCTTCTGCTCATAACATTGTGAAGGTTTATAGGTCATTTCTACTCTTAGTCAGTGCCCAGAGCCCAGAGCCCAGATTTTTGGCAGCTTTAAGTAATTTAAATGCTGGTGACTCAGCAAGCTAGTACCTTTGTGAGGTCTCTTGATGTATGTTTGTATTGCTTCTTCAAGATGACATCTTGGATTTGCTGTACTGCTAGCTGTTGGGTATGATCTTGAGGTCAATTCTAGCTATTTTTAATGGACTGGAGGGTGGTTAGTTTAGTGTTCTATATTGCATATTCTTTCAGTTAATTGTTGAATTCTTTGAAAAGATGAATTATTGGTCGGCACTGTATTTAAGGGAGCTTGCATTGTGCATCAACATGATGATGTTGGCAAGGGTGAAGGAATTAGAAGTCGCGACTTGATGTGTGTAACTAGCGATGAACTTACCACATATCTGTATTGACTTTCACCTTCGAAATAATCCTTTTCAAAATTTTAACAGGTCCGTTGTATAATAAGGAACATAGTTAGAGACTGGGCAGCAGAGGTATTGTGTAATTTGATCTTCTTATTTAAATATTGCAAGTCCAATTGTTACTAAACTGTAGTACTTCTCTGTAATTTCTTTCTCACATAGGGGCAGAAAGAACGTGATCAATGCTTCAAGCCTATTCTGGAAGAGCTTGATGCCCTTTTCCCCAATCGCTCCAGTGAAAGGTATACAGAATTTAGTTCCCTTCTTGTTTTATCAGTTTCTAAAGGCTTTTGAATCTCTTTAACCGCATAATAGTTAACTTGTTAATTTATTACTTTCTGGGAGAGATGCTCTAATGAGAAAATGCTGACAAGAGAAGAATTTTCTCATACAGCCCTCCTTCTTGTTTAGTTCCTGGGGCTGGACTTGGGCGGTTGGCTTTGGAGATATCATCTCTAGGTATGTCAGGAAGTCAGCCTTTGATAATTTTTTAAGGTTGCTTTTCCTTTTTGCCTTATCCTTTCTCTTCTGAGAGACAGGTTTCATCAGTCAGGGAAATGAATTTTCGTACTACATGATGATATGCTCGAGTTTCATTCTAAATCAGTAAGAATCTTTGTGCAATTTGTTCCAAAGTTCCATGCATTGTTGAGATCTCCTGTTTGTTGGCCTTACTGCTCCAATTTTCTGTTGAAATTATCAGCGCTCAAACTGCTGATGAGTGGACAATATATCCCTGGATCCATAGCAATTGCAATTCACTTTCAGACAGTGACCAACTTCGGTCAGTGTCAATTCCAGATGTTCATCCAGCGAGGTATCACTTTCCTGCCATTTTTCTGTTGGCTACAGGCTTTAGATGCTAGAGAAAGTTCAGTTATGCAATTCTTTTACGAATTAGATGCATTCGGTATGGATTCATTTCCAACCGGTGTGGTGATGCAATTCTTATAAGGTGAAAAGCAAGAGCTTGCTTCATTGTCATGAGTGAATATCTGAAAGCTTGAGAACCCGGAGCATATTGGGGAAAATTGCCCTGCTCTCGTTTGCCAAATAAACATTTTTCACCTTCTTCATCCTGGGTTTCATGTGATGGTGATAGTTTAGTAGGTTATAGGCCGCTTATACAGACATCATGTCAGTTATGCTTTTATACATTAAAATTTCTACGTGGGAGGCCCTTTTTCCATGTTCATTTCTCTAGTACCTCCAATTGACATCTCTCCTCTAACATAAATGTTACTTCTCCTCATGGTTCATCCTGGTTATATTCATGTCGAAATGATGTTATGATGTTAGGCTTTGTTTCTTTGGGATCACTACAGAAAACTCTGTCCCATCATTCGAATCAGTAGATGTGAGAACAAATGTGTGTGCTGTTTCTTTACTGAGTGGACAATGTGATCAAGGTATGAGAGGTCATCCTTCTTCATTCTAGAGGTCTGTCCGGGTGTATACTTAGCTGCTAACTTGTGCAACGATTATATCTAGCTAAATCTTATTATGGGTTCTTGGGAACTATTGGCTCTATTATACCATACAGAAATTAACTTAAAGAATATTAGTAGGAATCCACTTGTTAATTAGGTGATGATGGTTAAACATTCTCTCTAGGTTTTTATTTCTAGGTAACACGAGAGTTCTGTCTGATTTGATGTTGTAAGAGGGAATCTGTGGTTATGATGAGCAGTCATGAAGGCTACTTCTGACTTTCCCCTCAAAGTATGTGTCGAACAATAAGGGGTCATAGGCTAATATAGGCCGAGCGATTACTGGGATCATCAGCGTTTCCATGAAAGTGATGACTTCGCCCGAGGAGTTTAAAGTGTGATGTTTGTCATCATGACATTATCTGCTAACATGAGTTAGGAAAAATGGAAAGGCTGAACTTCAAATATGCATTGTCTGAGAATTTTGTCCTAAGCTTGTCAAGTTGCGCATGTCGAGCGATAATATCTATGTGCCATTACCTTGGAGTTTATCTAACATTTTGGAATCAATTTATCCACACTGGCAAGGATGACTTGATCTACTGAAATGTAATATGTTACAACTTTGTATATTTGCTCTACTTATGGTTCTATGAGGAAAATTCCAATACATATCATTTATTTTATCTAATTCTCCTTGTATAGTTTTCAATTATTAGTTGTGCTCTCTGTTATGTAGAAGTTAGAGGAGCTAATCTTATAGCTTTGTCCCCCAATTTATTTGCTAATTTGACTTTTAAACGGAAAAATGTTGGGTTAAATCCTTGGCCATCTAATGTGTTCTATGGCATGGTTCATCTCACGCTTATCACGGAGTACTTCCTTGGACCAGTGCAGGGATCACAGAAGGATTCTCCATGTGCGGTGGTGATTTTGTTGAGGTTTACAGTGACCCCTGCCAAGTAGGTAGGAGAAACAAAATTGAACTTGATCTATCTTGTCTATTTATTATGCTGTGTCCTATGGTAATGAGATTGGAAATGAACTTGCTCTATGGTTGCATTCTGTTTGAAGCATGTTGATCTTCCTATTATCTTCACACTGAAAACCTATATGGAACATGCAGGAATTTGGGATTCAATCGTAACATGCTTTTTTATTGATACGGCGCATAACATTGTCGAATACATTGAAATCATATCGAAAATTCTCAAAGAAGGGGGAGTAAGCTCTTAAATACTTAGGATAAATGACTCCTTTTCTTTTTTTTCCCTTTGATAATTTCCTAGGGTCTTCCTACTAGATTTCTAATGGAATTTCTAAATACTTGACTTGCAGGTGTGGATTAATTTGGGACCTCTGCTATATCACTTTGCTGACATGTGTGGAGAAGACGTAAGTTCTCATCTGTTACCCTTGTTTCAGTGATTTATCACATGGTTGAAGTGAGGATGGCTCAACATGTCAGTTTATTTTTCCCTCCGCTTTCTTATACTTCTGAACTTCTTGCATCTACGTAATGCAACTGCAGGAGATGTCCATTGAGTTGAGCTTGGAGGATGTAAAAAGAGTTGCTTTGCACTACGGTTTCATATTTGAGGTAATTCAGGCTGACGTTTCACTTGCCACCCTTGAACATCTGTTCTGATTTTTGGTTGCATATAAAGTCATCTCTCATGTTTCTTGAATGCAGAATGAGAAAACCATTGAGACAACCTACACCACAAATCCCAGGGCAATGATGCAAGTGAGCTTCTGAACCCTTTGCTTAGATCTTTTCATCTGTTAATATGTTTGACAGAATTATTCATTGCTAAGCTTTGGATGTAGTCTGGCATCTTCGAGTTATATAGCTTGCAAGTCTAACAGAATTGTATAGGTGGATATATGTCAGGACATGTTTCATGCTGATAGTTCTCCTGTCCATTGCAGAATCGGTATTACGCTGCTTTTTGGACGATGCGAAAGAAATCAACTGCTGCTGATGTTGTATCATCTTAATTGTTTATGATTGCTAAAATAAAACTTTTCCAGTTTTACCTCCATTTGACAGAAGCTGTGTCGCTATTAGGAAGTGGTGTTGCCATCTAACTAGAAAGCTTTTAATTTCTGTCCGTTTTTACTTGTATGGACCTGTGACAAGAGAGTTTATCAATCTGCATTAAAATCCGCTTTGCTCTGAGGATCCTTTTGTTTTTGGAATTTGGCATATGGATGCAGAAGGGTGATTTTGGCGCGAAAGCTGAGGATGGCTGTTTCACGTTGTTATAGGGTTCCTGGTTACATAGATGAGTTAATTTGAAATGCAGACTACCCTTCAAAAACGGTCTGTACACTGGCATGGTAATTGGCTGCCTCTTCCTAGTTTCTGCGTTTAGAGCCAAACTTAAGTTAGGCATAAATAAAGCTTTCGGAGTAAGTGAATAGAAATCAGATAAGAGCATGGGAAAGATCCATGTGCAGAATCGTTAATATGAATCAGATAAAAGCAAATTATGAATATGATACTTGTAGTAGTCTTGTGCTGAACTCAAGAATTTCAAAGGAGGGAAAACTCAGACGTTAGTGGCACACAGAGTGTACCCGGCTCTAAACCTCTTCTCGAATCAGCAGAATACGGATCATGTCTTCATGTCCAATACCAGGAAACGCTTCCTATACATCCATTGTCAAGCAATGCTGGGAAGGAACAACAGAGCTGAATGCAAAGCCAGACACTAAACCTTTTAGCAACCAAAAAAATGAAAAAAAGCCAGACACTGGACCAAAGACATTTTGGCGACTATTAAAATGTTCATCAGTTGGAAACATTACAGAGTTAAAAAAAAAAAGAAAAAAAAGAAAAAAGAAGAAAAAAAAAGAAGCTGAAATAGCACATTAATAGGAGAGTGGTGAGCTGTTCCCCAAGACTACCATGTACAAGTTAACATTCAGTATCCACTACACTTCAGCTTTCCTCCCGGAAATTTTTCAACATGGAGCAGCAAAATATAGCTCCTCAGAGGAAACTAAGACGGCCACGGACCCCCATCAAGAACCTTCCTTCTTAATGCACATTCATCCATACGATCATGGAAGTGACATCACTAATCCTGTTTTGATTGAACAGTAAAGGGAGAAAATAAAAATAAAAATAAAAAGGGAAAAGAAGAAATAAGGGAAAGAGCTGTTTCCTAGGATTTACTACAATCGAGGACTTCATGCTTTCTGTCCCCCAAGCACTCCTTTATCCACATGATTCAGTAACCGAGCGGAGCTTCTCAAGAGCTAGATTCTGCAACAGTTTCTTGATGTCGCCTGTAATCGCCCCATTGTGTCTTACTACCCCCTTACAGACTCGGAGTTTGTTTGGCTGCTCCCACCCATGCGTGCATTAAATGCATTTATAGGCATCGATCGTTGAGCGAAGTCCAACAAGAGCTTACGCTGGTTCTCGTCAGTGTGAGGGAGACTAGCACGCAAAAGCTCCACAGGCATTTCCCGGTTTATTGCTCTGGTTGCCTCTGTACCAATGATTTCCGAGCTAACTTGGGTTTGGGCCAAGATTGACTGAGCTATAGTTTCATATTTCGTAAGGCAGTATTTTGTAAGGAGTGCAAAGAACTCATTGAAGGAGGCTTGCCAGAGGGCACGGTTGGGCATGCTACAACTGTTTGGGGCATGGAGACCAGTCAAAAGGTCGGTTGCCCTTTCAAGAACGGATTTCAGTATCACAGATGCCCCATCTCCAGCTGCACTTCCAAGGGGCCTAAGTGGTGGCTGCTCGGATGAACAAACAACAGCAACAAGACATGCGCTCAACGCACGAAGGTCCATTCCACTGACACACCTTGAAACAGTATTGGCTAAATTCACTGTTGTCTCAGCTGCTCCAGGATCAGAAGGAAGGCCACCATAAAGAAACCTCAAGTGGCGGAAAATGGTCATGCATACAATTCTAGCGAGCTCACTACCTGGGAAGAGAAGCTGGAGGTACCTGGAAAGGAGCTTCCTGCCCTTAGGGATGGAAACCAACCGGAGAAAGACAATGTCATCCTTTGGACCCAGCCCAACTGTGTGTCCACTTTTGCCCAGTGGGTCCACAAGCTGGAGTGATGCAGCTAAACCTTCCAGAAGAGTCTGCCGCTTCCGCCTCAACTGGGTCCCACCATCCTGGGGCTGAGCAAACTGCAAGAAGCGATCAATGTCATCAACATCAAGGAGGACACAGAGGCTGTCCTCGATGGTGATTCTGGCTGCAAGCATCGGTTCCTGTTCCAAAGGCTTCTCTACATCCTTCTGCTCAGAGTTGCCATCAGCAGAATTAGGTGGGGAATCAACCTCAAGGAGGGGGCGAGGCCTACGAACAGAAGATAATGGAACCCTCCCAACAGCATCAGCAGCGAGATGAGAATGCTGTTCCATAGAACTATTGCGAGATCGAGAAGGGAGCTCTCTAATATGGGAAGGACAAAAACGCTGCTTCGATCTTGGCCCGGAAGATTTATGGGCAAGTCGTGCTTGGTGGTAATAATCATCTACATAAGGATCATTGCTGTGGGTTGCAGCATGCTGCATTTTGAGGATACTTTCAATCTCCTCAGAAGTCATATACTTGGACCTGAACTGTATAGAAATGGTATCACTTTTCTGGCTACTGAGTTCGGATCCTTGTTGAGAAAAGCGTACACTCTGTTTCCCTCTTTGTGATGATTTGGGTCTGTGATCTCTACCATCAGACAACCCTAGCATCACTTTATGTGAAGGTGGAGGATGAGTGCTGTAGACTGGGGAACGCAGCGCAGCATAATGGGCCAAAGATGACTGAAGGGAATGAATCCTTTGATGTTGGAGCTGCTGATGAGGTGACATCAGATGCTGGGAAATAAACCCATTTTGATGAGATAATTGTTGCTGTAGCATTAGGTTTTTCAAGATTCCAGACTGACTACCATGAAGTACGCCAGCTTGGTTGACCCAGTGGCTTTGTGACCTGTTACTAAAAGGAAGGCCAGAAGCGGTGAATTGAGGCACATTATTCCCATATTCAAGCCCATGGGATAAACCAGCAACCTGAAGATTGTTGTTAGATAAAGGAGAGAAGATTGGTGCAGAGAAAGGTGACTGTGATCCACCATTTAAAGAGGGCATGTTTGGGTTTCGAGGAGAAGCCTGCTGAGATCTGCTCCCAGGAGGAGGGAATGATGTAAATGCCGATTTAGGCACCAGAATTGGTTCGCTTGAGAAGTGATGAAGATGGGGTTGCTGCTGAGGATAGGAGGACGTTCTGTATAAAGGCTTGGAATCTGCATAGCGAGGAGAAGGCTGTGATGACCATCTCTTGCCTTCTTGATCATTTTCTGCATCAAATGAATAAGGATCCGGCCAGGTGGAAAAGTCTCCATCTTGTGCCCAATCAGTGGCTGATGAACCTGCAAATTCAATTCAATAATGAAACTCAAGAAAACGCAAAACATAAACAGACTCAGTTTCAGTAACATGAGAAACTTAGAAAGACTGTTATTTCATAATATTTAAGATACTAGGTATAGCCCTTGTCCTACATCTCCAAACCTACAGAAATGCATGATGCTTCTATCAGAAACAAAGGCCAATGAAGGTACACAAAGAATCTGATGGACAGGCAAACTGGGAACTAACTCCAGCATGTTACAGGTGCGCGTGCACATGCGGGCACAAAATCAACAAGCATGCATAGCAAATCAGGAAATGTTCCATATGGGAATGTGCGCAAACTAGCAGGAGCCACTTCATCTTTCTAGTGTATATAGAAGCTAAGAAAATGACAACCAATAATACAACAAACTTGAGAATAATGATATCTAGCGACACAATGTGATCCCTCTTCACAAGTTCGCTCTGTAAGCTTGTAATTGGCACAAATGTTTTATTACTTATTTCTCTGCCTGCAAAGGTCACATATCATCTATGGTTATCGCAATGCCCATTCTTCATAAATTTTCATGTATAAAGCGAACCTGATGGATTATACTTCATTTTTTATCTAAAATGAGTCATCAGCTTCAAATAGAAAACAAGATGTAAATTGAAAGGTGGCTAATGTTATTCACAGAGAGAACTTTCCCAAGGAACTTTCCCCAACCACTTTTCTATCTGGAATTTCAATACCATTATCCCACTGGGCCTGAATACAATAAGAAGACAGAACCCATTAACCAAATTAAGACCAAGAGACCCAGAACAGAACCCAAGAGGATTACAATGTATAAGCAGTCATCCTGCTATGCATCATATAGATCTATAGCAGCATTCAAGATACACAATCAGAAGCAAGGATGCAGCAGGGTGCAAAGGCGAAATGAATAACATTTTAGTCTTCTTAGCATCATGCACCTTCCTCATGTATTGTACTCACAGACCAACTGCTGACCCACCCCAATTCTTTGCTGAGAGATACATGATCTAGCTTCAATATGACCAATGTCGTGGTAAGAATCATCAAATTAGGGCGCATTTGGTCCTAATTTAGTTTTACCTATTTTGTTTTCACAGAAAAATTTTCACAAGGAACTTTGCTCCTCATTTTCACTTTTTCACAAACTTAATGGATAAGTTTTTATAATTTACAAACTAACTTCTCAAAAGGATGTAGCCAAAGCAGTGCTGTGGCTTTTCCTTTCCATGGAGTAATAGAGACTATTATTTGGAGAAAGAAAATAAAAGAGCTAACACAATCTTTGGCAATTTGAAGGGTTAGGCTTTTAAAACTTTGCTACAGAGAACATTTTCAGACTAGCAGTATCAGAAGTGAAAGTCAAACCATAATAAAATATCCATCCACCATGGACAAACAAGGATTGATAAAAGTCACTGGAAAAGTTTCTAGATTTTCAATATAATTGTAGGACCTTTGAAAAAAACCAAAACAGACAAGCAGCTTACTCACTTTCCCTGGAGAAAGATCCTGATCCTCGGTCCCCAATGACACCGGGGTTCCTTGGTCCTGTGACTACTCGGTTCAACTGCAATGGAACAAAAAATAATTGAGAAATCAAGAAAGAGGGACTTGAATTACTAGGAGATATATTTAAGAACTAGAAGGCAAGATACTCATCAACTATATCAGCAAGACCAACCCATCGGATACATGAGGAGGTGAAAGGAAAAAAGACTAGATCAAGTCATGAAGCAATTTTCCAAGACCACGCCACTGGTATCTTTATCTTTGCTCAGTTCTATGGAGGCAAGACTTCAAAAGGGAGCAATGATGGTCCTATGCCAAAAGTACTTCAAAATTTACCGCTGGGACTCTCAAAATAATGTAGCAGTGGATCAGTACTTGCAATCTATAACTCCCTTCCATATTTTGGTTAACAGAGGTTTCTCTCTCTCCAATCATGATGAACAATTGAAGATATCAGGATAAATCATTGTCCAAGAGGAGTAAGGTAGGCACTAAAGGCAGGCCTAAAGTTGGCAGGAAGCAAAACAGGCCTTCGCAATAATTAGCTTGAGATATATTTTATTGTACTTACAGCATGTAAGAATTGAAGGTTAATCTAGAGCAAGCCCCACTAAGGAAACTGTGATTAATGATGCCCAGAGAAGGATAAGAGTCAAATGGGTAAAATATTATGTAGCACTGGGGATTTTTTTTTTTTCCTGGGGGGGCTAAACATTGGGAATATTGCTCAGTTTGAATCTAACACAAGGTTGCTTTCTCGTCCTCTCTCTTCACAACTACATCTGACTCACAAAATCACCTTTTAATTCTACTCCATCCAAAAAAAGAAAAGAGAGACTACAAAAGCCTCCTACCAAATTGTTCAGTCCAGTGAACTGGCATCAAAGGTAATGGTAGGAAATATAATCACACGAGAGAGAGAGAGAGAGAGAGAGAGAGAGAGAGAGAGAAAAGCACCATTTACTTTTTAAATATGGTTGTCTTGGGTGAACAACACTTATAAAAAAGGTACAGGTCTTTTGGTGTTTTGACTAGGCTTTGGGTGTTTAATTGGCTCCATAGAGCTTAAATTATTACCTCAGACAGACACAAGTGAAACATAGAAGAACTCTAGGAACTCAGATAACGACATAGAATAGCCATAGAAAGTGTGTGACCTTAGCAAATGTAGTGGCCAGATCATCCACTTCAGAGAGAGATCCCAAACCGCCACCCTGAAAATGAAAATTGAGGCTATAGTTTAAGAGGGGAAAAGCTGCTACAATCAAGAAAATGTGAAATTTCTAAGACAGGATTTAAGTTTGTTCTCCCGTAAAGGAATATAAAAGGTGAGAAGATGTTCACAAACCTCTTCTCTCTCAAACAAGTGATACTCATCATCTGCAGGTCCAAAAACGGGGAAGTCTTGTACGCCATCTTCTAGGCTCCCCAATTCCATTTCTTCCACAAGATTTTGACCGAAAAATGCATATTGGGATGCATCGAAGAGCGCACCTGAATTACAGTAAACACACAGATCAGAGCTCGTAAACAAAAGCGACAGCCAAACAGTTGTGGAGCATCGGGCAGGAACACTTTTATGTATGTTTAGAGAATTTCACATCTAAGTAAACATACATAAACCATCCACAACAAACTTTTCGAAACTGCTCTAAGATGTCTCGCCAACATCAAAACCCGAATCTCATTCCTCGGCCGCAACCGCCACGAGATTCAAATAGCACCAAACCCTAAACCCCCAGCTCCGCACAAATTGAATCTCTCTCGACTCCTTCACAACAAAAAATCCGTGACTTTCATACCGAAGATCGCAGGAAACGGACAAGAACCAAAAAATCAACCCGGACAAAATCTCACTCCTCCCCCCTCTCCCAAGCCCCAAAGCTACAAAGTAGAAAAGGCACCATCTTCCCCACAAAAAGAACACAAACCACCAATTCAAACCTCAAACCAGACCAAATCTCCGGGGGGGAAAAAAGAACGAACCAGAGGTGCCATCTGGTAATTCCTTGGAATCCTTGGAGTCGGATCTCTCCATGTGTGTGGGGGGCGCGAACGACCGAGCTTCCCGCAACCCTAGAACCCCCCTAGAGACCGCGAAGCTCTAGGGCAAGAGAAGAAGGAGGAGGTGCGACACTGAGGGAGGGAGCCGGGGCCGTATCGAGCATGACAGCCAGAGCCGCCGAAAACAAAGAAGAAAGAAGAAAGAAGAAAGAAGAAAACGCGGGGAAACCTAAGGTGGGGGAGCTAGCTAAGCTCCAGAGCCTACGATATCTGCTGCGCGAACGAGCGAGCGAGCGCGCGCGCGCGCGATTCAGGGGGAATCGCTAGGGTTTCGGAGCTCCCTCCCTCCGCTCCCCGTCCCGATTCCGGAAGATGAAGATGAAGATGAAGATGGAGATCGAATCTCTCCCCGAGAGAGATCTCGAGAGAGAGAGAGAGAGAGAGAGAGAGAGAAAGCCCCTTTTTTTTGTTTTTTTTGTTTTTTTGTTTTTTCTCTGAGTCGCCATGTTAGGTAATTTTCCTTTATTTATTCATTTTTCTTTTCTTTTCCTTTTTTTTTTCCCTGTGGGGAAGGGGGTTAGAGGGAGACGTCGGCGACGTGGCGCGAGGCGAGTGGGCGGCAGCACGGGGGCGCTGTGCACCGCGTGGTGCGGATCCCCCGCCTCCCCTTCTCTCTCTCTCTCTCTCTCACTAGAAGAGATATGCTCGCCCCGATGATCCTGATTCCATCGGGGGTCTCTCGGTTGCGTGCAGCCTCGCCGTTGACTTTTGGGGGAGCCGCGGATCGGACGGCCCAGATTTCACACGCGTTCGGCCCAATCGGGTGCCCGGGTCGGATTTTTCTTTCTCTTTCTACAGCTAATTTACTGTGGGGCGGTTTTCGCGCCGAGTGGGCAGGGCAGGGGGAGGGGTGGTGATTACGCTGTCGGTGCCATCTCGGAGCCACGCGATCCACGTGTCGGATGGCGATTCCCCCGGGGGCCCCCGTGACGTCATCGGGCCGGTCTACGTCTCGGGACGGACGGACGAACCGGCGGCCTTTCTCGGGCGCGCGTTGCACCCGAAACACGTTGGAGGCCGATTTATGACATGGGATTCATGCGGGCCACACGCACATGTAATCTTTAATGTCACGACTCGTTAACTAATATTAAAAAAGGACAAATTATTCTTCTTCAATTTACACTCAAGAACCCTTAATTCTCCGTGACCTCACTTTTAATCAACAACAAATCTCAATCTCTTCGCCACTCTGACTTTTGCTAAGGCCTTTTTCGAGCGCGCGTTGCACCCAAAACACGTTGGAGGCCGAGTTATGACATGGTATTCATGCGGGGCACATGCACATGTAATCTTTAATGTCACGACTCGTTAACTAATATTAAAAAAGGACAAATTATTCTTCTTCAATTTACACTCAAGAACCCTTAATTATCCGTGACCTCACTTTTAATCAACAACAAATCTCAATCTCTCTGACTTTTGCTAATCCCCTTGGATTGGTGTCAAATTGAGTCATGGATGTATTTCTTAATCCATAAATGATGGGTTGGTTATTATATAAATTAGTTATATTCAGTAAATATATTACGAATGTGTTTAGAATAGAAAAAGAATGATGTTAGATGAGTTCGCAGTTTATCCAAACCTAATTTGACTCCCTCTTTATCTTATACGAGAAAATAATTAACTCCTCCAATCATTCCAAGTTCAAAGAAGCATTGGTGGGCTCGCAAGATGGGCCTAACTTCATCCTTATTAAATATATTAAGACGGCGCAATTCTTCCCCTATTATTTTTCATTTTCATTAATCTTATAAATATCATCCGTTAGTTATTGAAGTATATCTTTTCTTGGTTACATTTGATATTGTTATTTTTATATAATATTCTAATCTTATTTTTTGTCATTACAATTTATGATCGTCATAAGTTTTCTTTTTCATTATCTTATATTCAAGTTAATTAAAATTTCAGTGCCTCCACATTATTTGTTGCTACTATTTTATAAATTTATTACCAAGTACTAACTTTCTATTATACTTCATTATCAATCAATATAAATATTGAAAGCCAATCATTTAGCATCTTATGGTCGAAATTCTGATTTTATCCCAAATAACATATACACATAAAGACGGTTAAGTGGGTTGATTTGGTGGTTACAAATTTTCATAGGTTGAATTTTAATTATGAATGTATTTTAATAAATCGGTTGAGTATGGCCAC
Organism: Eucalyptus grandis; assembly: GCF_016545825.1. NCBI lineage: Eukaryota > Viridiplantae > Streptophyta > Magnoliopsida > Myrtales > Myrtaceae > Eucalyptus > Eucalyptus grandis. Next base: position 17,094,649 of record NC_052622.1, read on the forward strand.
TAAATTGTATTGATTTGGGTCTAATCAATTTCCACCCAACCTATTCATTCAACGGCCCTACCTCCAAGTATCGTTATTATATCCCCCTCCCTCGACTATGGTGTTGTTAGACCTCGACCTAGGGTTGTCGGGGCTTGAGAAAACGCATATGTTAGGTCATCATGGTCCTACTCAAATGACATGTGGATCAGTGCTGGTTTCCATCCGATCTTGGACCCTTTTAAAAATCGTTTTTGGCTTAAGAAGCAGGTAGAATCGACCCTTGAACCTAGGATTTTTGCCATTTCCAAAGCCGTTACCTTCTTTGTTGGAATAGCGCGTGACGTACCATAGCATGTACAGCTGGGGCAGATTGAATTTTCAAGTTTTTTGTGACTAAAAAATGACTGCTATGTTGTAAGGTGTACTTCTACCATCACTTAGTAATGATCGGTTTGGAATATGCCATGTATACCGTGCTAATTTACCTTGTTAGTTTACTGCCATTAATCAATTTTTGATTTATTGTTTTTCATCCTTTTTCTCATGGATACTAGTACAAATCTAGTTCTATGTATCAAAAAATTTTCTCTATTTGATTTTACGAAATTCACAAGACCTCATGATGTTACAATATTATGTTATAGAAGGTCTCATTGGGCCATCGATTTTAAGTGAAATGGCGAGTTTAGCTATCTTGCTTGATTGTCACTATAATGGCTTTGGTTTCCTTTTCTCTCTTAACTCTCCCTCACTCTTTCTCATGGTCTAATGTCGATCGAATTTGTTGCCATTGGCAAAGCTTGCTGACCTTTTGGTCATCACGCTTTTCGCAAAGAAGAAAGACCGAGTTTCATTTAAGTTTCTATCCCTTTGAAGTCCATTCTCATAAAAAGAAGAGATCACGGTCACTCCAAATACTAAACATGTCATATAATGACAATCCTATGAGTAATATGTCCAAACATCTTGCTTGTCATCACTTATCTGAAGTTGAAACTTTGTGTGGGAAAGAGATGTCTAAAGTAGGTATACCTCCTCACCAAATTCTTTCTTCCTTGAGACAAAGAAATCCCAACATTCAAGCTATTGTCAGAATTGTTTACAACACGAAAATGATCGTGAATATAAAAATTGTCGCACTATTATCCAAACTTCATGGATGAACCTAGTGCAGGTGGATTCATATACAATTTTAAATTTGATGTTGAGGGTCACTTAATGCATTTATTTTTCTCTCATCTTATCTCCATGGCACTAGGCCTCATGTGTCTTTGTAATGGATAACACTTACAAGACTAATACACACTAAATGCCTTTATTAAATACCATTGGAGTTTCCCGTTTTAATACTTTTTTCTCCTCATGCTTTTACATTTTTGTGAAAGGAAGAAGAGGAAGATTAAGTTTTGGGTTTTAACGGTGTTTAGCAACACATTAAGTGCCAAGTGTCAACATTTAGCTATTGTCATTGATAGAGAGTTGGCATTGATGCTGTTTAATACATTTTTCTTAGAAGTATAAACTTGTTGTGAGTTTGACATATTCATAAGAATATTGTGGTAAAATGTAAATCTTAGTTTGAAAAAGAAAATGATTAAGATATATATATATATATATATATTTTATGTCTGATGGGTTTGAGGGTCTAAACTTCAAGGATGAAGTAGAATATGATGAAATATCTGCAAATTTTAAGATCATTATAAGGACAAGTTATCGGTTCTTAATTACATTAAAAAGACATAGCTTCCTTTCAAAGAGTTAGTTGTGCGTGCTTGGACAAACTTCCATATGTATTTTGGGAATCGAGTTACTTCAAAAAATGAAAATTTCAACTTTGAAAACATATCTACAAATTTCAACAAGGGATTTAGTTTAGATGAAAAAGAAAATACGTCTTGTAGTTAAGAATCAAGTTTAGGAAATCAAAACCAAATTCTTGAATGAAAAGGTAAGAGTTTCTCAGCATCTTCACAATCCTCTTTTACAAGAACTTGATTACTCGCGTGTCAGTGTTTGCTTTAAACAAGCTTTTCAAGTAATATGAGATTTCTAAAAGTATGGTTGAGCTATCTGCTTGTACTGGGCATTTTATGCAATCCATGGGCCTTTCATGTCCACATGAGATGGGATTTTAGTATTTCAATAATTTGCCTCTAGATATAATTAATCCTCAATGGAGACTTGATATGAAGCCCCTTCTTGATTATGATATTACTCAAAATAAGGAAGAAGATTCATTCCACAACTACTTTATTAGTTGGAAAGGAGGTATTAAGAGGGGCCACTTTCCAAGAAAAAGTTGTTCAAAAGTAAATGGAGCAATTTGTACAAGCAAGTGACCCTTTCTTATATGAGCCCTTCGCTACATATCATAAAGGTGGTCATTTCAATTCACAAATTGAATGAGAAGTAACTTCTACATGACACAATCCTTTTGCATTTTGAGATTGTTAAATAGAGGAAGAGATGCAGTACGCAAAGTTATGGCCGTAATAGCTGGACATGTAAATCAAAAGGCAAAGATCTCAGATCAACACATTCAAGGAACATTAGAATTGATGGTGGTGAAATATAGTAGGCACAATGGACTCAAGCATGCAACAATTCAACCTGAAAGAACTATTGCAAGATTGGAGCTTCTCGCATTAAAACATTCAAATTTATTCCCAGTTATTCATTAGTTTTTAAGTGTTTAATAACTCTCTTATTAATACAATTGAATATTTTTATTGTCTAATTCAAGTAAAATATTTATTTTCCCAGAGAGTACCCTCTTTCAGGGGAGAACTTTTGTGAAGTTACATTTGCAACTTGTTATTATTGCATTACATTTGTACTTAAGATACTTTTCTTATCTTTAATGGTTCTCTAGAAATTATGATGCTTTTGAAATTAACAAAAAATATATATTTGCAAATGGTTTGAATGAGTTGTCTTATAATGCAATTACAATTTCGATAATTCTCTTGTCAGCGGATAATTATTCAATGTAAGTAAGGCAAAGATAATATTCCGTATGGTAATGTTTTAAGGAGCAGCTACTTTTGAATTTGCGTAATAATATTAGATGTTTAGAATTTTTTAATGTAGTTAATTTTGTCATACTTTTCGTTTTAATGAAAATAAATTTTAAAAAATCGTGCTTTGATGGCATAGAAATTAAATAAAAATTGGACTATTAGACTCATTGAATAAAACAAAAGTTTAACAATTAAAATACATGGATTATGACGTAATGCCAGATATTAAGTTATGAGTAAATTGAATGTATTTGTTAAAAGTAGTAAATACTTTTTTCACTCTTATTTGTGCTTAGGTTTATATATATAACTCATTAACACAATAACCGATAAGTTATTTGCCAAATAAATTATTATTTTTGAAAAAGACGAACACAAATTTGACCCAAATGGGGCAAAAAATACAAAAGCAAGAAAAGAATTAAAAAGTATAAAAATTAATTAAGAGTTACCCACATTTAACCTTAATATTTATTATTTGATGTGAACCTGGGTAATTATCTTTTGGAAAAATCGAAATCAAAGAAAAAGAAAAGGGTAAGAAATAATCCTAATTAATGAAAAATGGGGACCATAAAAGAAAATATTCTCATTTCAATCGGGAGTAAAAGGGCAACAAATTGATTGAGAGATAACTATGCGAAGCATCGGTCGACTTTATAGTGGATGTTTCACCCACCGTTCCACCTTCATCAGCGCGGGCAGTTACTATATTGGCCTACCAATTCCTCAAACACCTGAGGTGTGGTAAAGTCTACCCTCCCCATTTGGAGGATTCCCTAATTCTCAAGTGTAATTTTTTCTTCCTCACTCGGAAGAAATACCCCAATATTTTACATACCAGAGTTCAACAAAGTAGTCTTATGATATGCTTAGGTCTAAAAGCGATGGGAATGTTGAAAACCAAAAGGAGTGGAAAAAGTGCGGCCCTTTTATCATATCACAATCAAGGTTATATTTTAGCTCATACTTACTTACCAAGAGTGCAACCAGCAAATTAGATGCAATATAGCATGAATAAAACAAGATGAATATCTTGAGCTCTAGATGAAATCAAATATCCCACATGAACTAGGGAAACCAACCAGACAAAGTCGCGAGGAAAAATATCTCGAAAATCCTGTCCCTCCACCATCCGAGCTCTCGGAAGTTGCCTTTAAGAGGATGCGAAACGCAGTGACTCGGTCCCCGCTCGGATCTTGATTTCTAGCCAAGAATGCATGTACACTTGGCACTCAATCGAACTCCTCGAGAGATCATTTGATGGGTCGTTGACTTTAACCGAAAGTGGAGCAATAAGTCTCTTGCGGATCCTTTCTTTGGAATGGAAGCGTATGAGTCCAATGTTGGAACGTTACCGTTTCCTTGTCCAAGCTGATGATGCATTGGAGGTGACGACCTAGAAGACCAGGACTTGGTCCGAGTTCCCGCCTGGGCATCTCTCTCTCTCTCTCTCTCTTTCCTGCTCTCGTTGTCTTCTTCCAGCCGCCTGTAGATGGTCAGGGAAGTACCTCTCTAATGCACAGAGCTCGCAGTTTCCGAGGTTTCTTGCAACAGACCCGCACCTGAAAGTCATACCGAGTCTTGTTCAGGACCTTCAGGTACGAGATTGCATCCGTGAATTCTGAACTCAGAGGGTGTTGCTTTTCTTCTGCTGAAGCTTGTCTCAGATGGTGGTCAAATTCAATTCAATCATGCATAGTTCACAGACATGTTTGTTGACGGATTGCTCTCTTGATGTTTAGTTCTCTGCTTTTTACTGGTGATGCTTCTGCTGCTTTGGTTAAGACTTTTCTTCCAATCGATTCTCTGCAAGATTCGATTGGCGTCGATCTTCTATGGACGATCTTGCAATGCTACTATTGTGTGTTTTAGCTTGATTTGATTGCTCAAGACGACTGTTGGTGTTTGCTGATTACGTCCTCATCCAGTGTAGAGAGAGATTGCTGATCTCTGTGGTATTTGGAAAGTCAACTATCACTGTACACCTCTTTTTGCCTTTCTGGCTTTCTTTTCTTTATCCGTTTCGACGCTCATGATTCCCTGCTTTTCAGCGTTTGAATTCTGTTTTGGTAATGAAACGATTGAACTCGTGGCATGTCAACTCTCGGTTTATTTTGGCCAAGAAAAAACTCAGTTGCTGTTGTTTGAGCAACTCTTCATTTCACATTCATGTAATTGTCTAAGATGCTTTACTCTCTGATGCTCCCGTGTTAGTTGTCTCATGTCAAAATAGGCAATGTCGCATTTTGAAAGAAAAAAGAGTAGCGTACATATTTCAAAGAATACAAAGTTGAGTTGATCCCTGCAATGATGAATAGAACATCAGGCTTGCAAATAATTCCTCTGTCAATCATGACTTGATTGTTTCACTTGTATAGGGAGCCTGTGGGGAAATTTTTAGGCCATCTAGATTTAACTTCTGGCTAACTCAAATTTCTCAAAGTCTATATTTGGGCTATTACTTTGGGAGATTTCCTTTTCTTTTTCTTTGCATTGATAAACGAAATCTGAGTGTGAGGTTGCTTTGGTTCTTTATGCATATTGCATACAATGCATAAAATCCAATAAGCTGCTTACCAGTAACTTAATTGCTGCTGCATTTGTAGGCATGGATATTAACGACCGGAAGCAGAAGAGCATTCTCGCTGGAACAGTGCTTCTGGCCTCTGCTCTTACCATCTTTGGGATCGTGATGCTGAGACAGCCAACCCTTTACAATAGCCCTGGCCTAGTACGACCCAAATTTTGGCAATTTAATAATGAAAACGAGTGCCTTCTGTGCATATTGTTCAGTACAAGTTTCAAGCGCAGTTGCTTCCTGCAAATACTTCTCACACCAAATATCCAATTCTAGCTACTCGCACAGATTTAGATGGATGACGCTGGCCCTGACTAATAAGTCAAATCTTACACTTCAAAACATTTTCATCTGTGGTTAAATGGCCCTTTCAATCCATGTTGACTCCTTCGACTCAATTGACCATCATTTGAGTTGATAATATATGTCGCCAAGCCAACAAATTTTCTGAGCTCTCATTGAATTCTTCCTTTCATTCTATGATCAGTCTACTTCTGGGAATGGGGAGCACAAGTCTAATAGTTCTCTCCCTACTCTTTCAAGGCAAGAGGTATGAATAGCTGAGTCAAAATACTGCGATAGGATTCTTTCTGTTTCTTTTATTGGCCTTAGAGCTCATCATGCATGATATATTTTTGTTCAATATACTAGAATGGCCTGTTTCAGCAGCACGAAGCAGGAGTGACACACGTTCTGGTGACTGGAGGTGCCGGTTATATAGGCTCTCATGCTGCCTTACGCTTATTAAAAGATTCACATCGAGTCACAATAGTGGTATGCCGTGTTCAGAAATGTGCAGCGTTCATTTTTCAAGTTTATACTCCAAAAGTTGAAGTGCATATCAACAAACGACTTCTCTTTGCTTTCAAAGGACAACCTTTCACGTGGAAATATAGGTGCAGTCAAAGTTCTCGAGAAGCTATTTCCGGAGCCTGGTCGTCTTCAATTTATTTATGCAGACCTGGGAGATCCAAGAGCAGTATCCTCCTGATGGTCCTACGGTGACCTTTATCAAACATACTGACTTTATCTTTTATTGAATCACTTTTTTCCAATGAACTCGGAAGGGGAAAATTCGATTGTTTCTCCTTAAATTCGAATGGCAGGTCAACAAAATTTTTGCAGAGAATGCGTTTGATGCAGTCATTCATTTTGCAGCTGTAGCTTATGTTGGGGAAAGCACACTGGATCCTCTTAGGTAATTCCAGTTTCTGAAACCCAAAAGAGGCGGCTGTTCACAATTTCGAAGGCCTAACAAAACAAATCTTATATATTGTTCATTATATGGCATTCTCATGGTCAGCATAAGAATTTCTTTGAACTGGAAGCTTATGCTTTCTATATTAGTTCCCATACCCGGTCTAATGCAAGCACCTTCAAATGAGACACCTAGGTTTTCACACACTTCGCACCAACGTTTAAGGCGTTGTTGTGCTTTTACTAATTCTTCCAGCATCAAGTTCATCTATAAAGGCCATCACACCATGAAAAGCATTTCCCTCACTAAGATCGGCAATGTAAGCATCATGCTCATCATTTCTTATAAAATTGACATCCCAATCAAATTCCGAAAGCTAGGCAGAACATCTTTTTGCCAAGTATGTCACTTGGCAATCCAGTACTGATGCTAATTTTAATGTACCTGGCAGGTACTACCATAATATCACATCGAATACTTTGGTAGTGTTAGAGGCAATGGCTTCCCATGGTGTGAAGAAATTGATCTACTCGAGTACCTGTGCAACATATGGAGAGCCAAAGAAGATGCCCATCACTGAAGAAACTCCTCAAGTAAGTTTCTTATGGTTTACAACTTCTGCTCTATTTCATGCTGAAGATGCTGAAATGACGTGCTGATGCCAAAGCAAAGCAATTGAATGGCTAGCGATTAACGTCATCTGCTAACATTGTGCAAACATAAACGTGATATGATACTAAATTTGCTGTTCAAACAAATCTTTGGATATATGTAGAAAAATTGACTGTACAACTAAATACATTGTGCAGCTCCCGATCAATCCATACGGAAAAGCCAAAAAGATGGCAGAAGATATTATACAGGATTTCTCCAAGAATTCTGACATGGCCGTCGTGATCCTGCGGTTCGTGGCTCTGTATACTTCAATTAAATCATCTGTCATTTTTCATAATTTTTCTTTCACTGAGGATTCCTTAAAAATGGTTGAGGTCAAATACTGAAAGAAAAGCTCACTCACCATATATTTTAGTCCTAAGCAGAGGGCTCAAACTCTTACTAACCGCCAAACTACTACATGTTCAGATATTTTAATGTCATTGGATCAGATCCAGAAGGCAGATTAGGTGAAGCTCCCCGACCGGAACTCCGTGAACATGGTCGGATATCAGGTGCTTGTTTTGATGCTGCCTCGGGCATTATTACTGGGTTGAAGGTATGAGTTATATTTCCTCATGGTAACATCCTGTGAAACCGTGAATAGAACTGATGAATTTAAAGATACTGACTTCATGATGATGTTTCTAGGTAAGAGGGACAGATTATAACACTCCCGATGGCACTTGCATCAGGGATTATATCGATGTCAATGACCTCATTGACGCTCATATGAAAGCTCTGGCCAATGCCGAATCTCAACAAGTGAAGACTTACAATGTTGGCACAGGAAGAGGTCTTAAAAAACTTATATTTCTAATAACGGATGTAGGAAGAGATATATAGTATAACCCCCAACATGTTAAGTAGTTATGTTCACGCTTTCTTATTGAACAAATTAGTGCATTTAGGATTATTAGAACACTCTTTTGCTCCTCTACAGTAGCTCCTGCTTACTGAAAGCTCTTCTGGTCTCTCCTGTCTCAGGTAAATCGGTGAAGGAGTTTGTTGAGGCGTGTAAAATTGCAACAGGGGTCAACATAAAAGTCGAATATCTTGATCGTCGGCCAGGGGATTACGCCGAAGTTTACAGCGATCCTTCAAAGATAAGGCAGGAGCTGAATTGGACAGCTCAGTATACAGATCTTCGAGAAAGCCTTCGGATTGCATGGACATGGCAGAAGTCGCATAGAAATGGTTATGGCCCCCCAATTGACGCACATTGAATGTGAGGTGGTCCTTATATTTGCACGGTCGGATTGGCTATAAGAGGTTGCTCTCACAGATGAGCTAAATCATGCAGACTTTTTACATGTTCGATAATCAATTAAATTGCCTGAATTTTAGAGATCTCCAGGAGAGGTTGCAGAACCTGGTGACAAGGTAGAAAAACGGTCATGATCGACATGGCTGCTGATTAGTAAGTGGGTCCGCTTCAACTCATATTCGCTTTCCTTGGTGTAAAAACAGTGAGCTTACATTCTACCTCTAACCCTTTTTGCTAGGAGAAGGAAAACAAAATCTTTAATTTTTCAACAACAGCTTCAAGATTCCCATGGTATAGTTAGGTTCTACTCTCGGGTAAAGCAGGGTCAACAACAAATCTCTCTATGATAAACAAATCCTTTTTGCAAGTTCGTTATTGCGAGTAGTTCCCTTCGTTAGTTGGGAGAAGAATCCGCCCGAATCGGATTTGATACTTTACTCTGACGGCAACTAGGTTCCTAAAAAAATGTGATCTGTCATTATCCTCAATATCAATATCTTGCGAGGAAGGGGATAAAATGGAACGATAGATCATCCAGAAACAAAAGCAGAGTTTGGAACAATCAGATTGCATATCTAAACTGTACTGGAAGTGGTGATTAACTGTCTACCTGGTGCATGTTCAAGGGTCGGTAGAGTGACCACTTATCAGCAATGCTATATAGCCGGCACTTCGACTCATCAACGGTTAGACAGTCTTTCGTTACCATAGTAAGCTGCAAAATCCAACTTTTTATCATATTCATTCACGTCTCCTAGTTCAGGAACATAGTCAGGAACATAGTACACGAGAACCGTCCAAAGACTTAAAAACTGGTATCAACATCAGCACAAGTTCTCTCTAGGACATTGAAGAATATCACCACATTTGGTCATCTGCATTTCTAGCAGAATTTAAATATTTTATGGAACAATGGCAAGGGAAAACTAAAGCTGTTTGTTGTCTGGGTTGCCAGATATTCTATCGAGCTGGCCACACAGTGGAAGAATATCGAAGGACCCATCCGAGGAACCATAAGGCATTTTGCGCAGCCTGCAGAATTCCTTGCAAACCATCGGATCCTTGGTTTTAAAACATCCTCCAGATTTTATGCAAGACAAATTTTCACATGAAGCTTAATGCGCCGGAATTAGTTTTAGAACAGCCTTGTTCTGATGGATAACTGGTGAACAGAATTCAAACATCCTTGTTCTGATGGATAACTGGTGAACACAATTCAATCTTTTCTTCATATTGTTCTGAAATCTGTGATAATCAAACTTCAGCTTCGCAGAAATCAGGGAAATTTATAAACATGACCAAAATTTTGTCGGTCGTGAGATTTCTGGAGGTAGGTGTCAACCAACACTTTAAAAATGTATAAGAGGCCAGGCACCGTCAACCAGAACTCAATCCAGCTCCACAATTGCCAGATCACATACACAGTTCTTCAACAAAAGAATAGTTGCATCAGTACTAGGTTCTATACGATTAAGGGCTGAATAAATGATCGTGTCGAGGACATTGGATAGAGAGATCTTTCACTCCTTTGTTGGAAACAGGGATCTTGCAAACCTTTGAAGGAGATGACAGCAGCTTCAGCAGGACTATTTCAAAGATACACCTAGCTACAACGACAGCTCACAGTTTCTACCACCTGTATAATTCTACGTGTCGGTTTATTGATAGATACCTAATTGAATCATACAAAAGAATTAAAGTGATGAAGCATCACTACTATAGTAACTACTCCCCCTTACTCCTGGTTTTGGATCTTGTGGCATCATGGATCCATGATGATTGAAATAGCGGCAACAGCGTGCAAACCGCTTGTATTGCAAGACCCAGTGGAAGTCCTGAAAAATCATCTCCTGTGACACCAACAGATGATGCAAGCGCAACACCAAGGAATCCACTGATTATAAATGCTAAGGCAATGGCCGACATGACAAAAGCTATTAAAGATCCTTCACACCCCAGTGGACAGAGTTGCGCCATTAGGACACTGAAGGGTAGAATTTTGAAGAAGAAGAGAACTTCCATGACCCCCGAAAAGATGACTACATACAACGAATCCGGAACTCCCATTGTTTTGTAGACACCTTTGACAAAGAGAATATCTGAAACCATGAACAGGGCCATCATAACCTGAATTGCAGAAATCAGTTTCCTTGGTGGGACTGACTTCAGATGACGATTATAAACCATACCCCACAGAAGCATTGCCACTTGGCCAAACACTTTTGATATCCCCAATACCGATGTGTCGATCTTGAGATACTCTGTTTGGTAGAAGAACATGGTCCCAGTGAGAGCTGGAATAACTGCATAGGATGCTGCAAGCCAGATTATGGAATTAGCAATCTCGGGTCTTTTAAGGGCAGATAAGAGATCAGAAAGTTGCTTCCCAATCCCTGCTTTCGTCACAGTTTTGGGGAGGTCAAGAGCGCTTTCATGGACACTGATTGTAACAATAAACTGCGCTGCGAGGAGAAGGCCAAAAAACAGAAACATCATCTGCGGAGACATTCTCCCGATAGCAACACCAACCAGAAGGTTCCCAAGGACACCGCCGAAAGAGGAAGCCATCCAAACAAATGATGGGAGGTCACCGGACGAAGACGACCTATTCTTCTTCGAAGATGAAGCAGGCTGTTTGCCTACCTCTGCGACAATGGCATCATTTGCTACCTCTGCGATTGAAGCGCCAAGATTACTTAGGAGGAGATAAATCGAGAGGATTGTTATACTTGATGGGGAGAGAATTGCTATGGCTAGCCAAGACACTGCTTGCAAGAATGCTGCATACACAGAAGAGAGAAAAAGACTTAAGTTGAATCCATCCAAATAGATATACTAGCAGATACGATTGCAGCGAAGCAATTCTATTAATATTATGATACAATGATATCGCTTTGACTTATGATGAATAACTAAAATCTCTGAAGTTCAAACCATGATAGGAAAATAAAGATCTCTATTTAACAATAGAAGGCATGCGATTATTTCATTCATGCTGTTCTCTCAGAAGATTTTCACGGTCAGAAAAATGAACTTCTACTTATTCAATCCAGGTGTCTCTAAGAACTGTAGAACTGGGAAAATATCTATCCAAAACCTAGGTGCCTCTTATATTTAGTTCTGCCATACTTTAGAGGAAATAATGCACTACTATATGTCAGACAATCCTCTCAAATCCATATTTAACCAGCTAAATAGAGGAATACAAGTTCTTGTCCATTGAGCCCCACAACAATCTACTGTCTATCATAGCTCAAGTCGATTCATGTACATACACAAATTGCAGCAAGTTGAACATCAAAGGAAACTAAGGTGTGAAGCAAGAAGCATCAAGATAGTTGACTTTAATTTCATCTATAATTTCGCTTTACCCCTAATCTCCAAAGCAGCATCCATATACTTCTTCATTGAAACCAAGAGAACGTAGATGCTGGACCAACAAACGGACCCCAAACACTTACCTCCGAGAGCAATGTAGGGCAGGCGGTGTTGGCCCTTAACATAAAATGCGTCGGACACCACCCCATAGAGAGGCTTGGCGACCATGGGAAGGTTGGCCGCGTTCTGGAGGATCTGGAGGGTGGAGGGTTCCACATTGAGGCCATCCTTGAGGAAGAAGTTGACAGCCATCCATGGGAAGCACCTCAGCCCCTGAATACAGTATCCTATTCCTAGTACTACTTTCCGAACCAGCTCGGTGCTGCTGCCATCGCTGCCACTTCTTCTTCTAGTCTCCACCACCATCTGATGCGAACTAAATCACTGCAAATTATAACACTGACAGTCAGGCAATCATAATTCAGGGCTAGATCACAGGACAGCGTTTCCTTTTCCAGCCCTTTTTGAGCCCCTCAATTTGGAGGTGATTCAGTGGTTTTTTGAAGTAGAACTGACAAGCAAGATTGGAGAAAGTCTTTATCTTTGAATTGGTGGACAACAATATCTTTTCCAACCCTTTTTATGCCTCTCGATATGGAAGTTATTCAGTGGTCTTCCGAAGTAGAAGTGATGTGCAGGATCCCAGAGCCGATCTTGTCCAGTTTTATTGGAGAAAGTTTGGATCTTTGAATTGGCGGATGCATACCCAAAGCAAATTCTCAACAAATAAAAAGAACACTCACAAATCAAAGGAATTGCTCGGGTTCAAAGAGAGGGAGGGCAGAGATTTGCACCCCAGAAATTCATACACACGCGAAGTCCAACGGTGTCAGAGATTCACAGGAAAGGCGAAAAATTCAGGAGTCGCGTAATTGATTGGAAAAATGGCAAAAACAAGAGAGAGCGCCGACAGAAAGAGAAGGAAAGTCAAGACCACAGATGCAGAAACAAATTTAGATGCAGCACGGAAATGGAGTAACGGAAGCGACAAGAAGTAATGGCAACCCCCCACCTCGTACACTGTAGAGAGAGAGAGAAAGAGAGAGTAGCTGCGAATACCTCAGGGCGGTCGGCAGAGAGCGAGAGAGAGAGAGAGAGGAGAAATTCCGAAATGGGGGTGCGTGGCAGAGAATGGGCAACCACCGAAACCGACCCACCTTGGTACGAGACGAGAAAAGCCGGAAGCGCCGAAGCGGCTTTGAATCGAAGCCAATGAGAGGAAGACAAGACCCGCAGGGTAGAGAGAGAGAGAGAGAAAGGTGTCGTCTTCTGCAAGGTTCTAATGGGTCTCCATCATCATCGCCATCAGAAGTAAAGATCGGACAGACCGTGGGCGCGTCATGTGTTTAGCTCGGATTCGTCTGGACATTTTTCGGCTCCGTTTTTTTGACTGATGGGTTGACGACGGACGTCATTACAATCAATCACCCGCCCAGACGATCTCCAAAGATACCTCGAGGAAGGATTCTTGGAGCTTTGAGCCATCAAAGGACGATGTTTCTCTTTCTTCTTTTCTACTTTTGCAACTAATGAGTGTAGTAATAATTTCTTACAGGCGTGTAATGAATGTATTTCAACCGTCGTGTCGGAGAAGCACTGTATAAATATTCCAACGTATAATGGTCCATATACGTATTCTGATAGATGTCGATGCTTGCCGACAACGTGTTTGCTGTCCGGGACCGCGTTTCGGGCTGGTTTGACAGCAACGGTGAACCCGAGATTTGCGCATACAGGAAATGATTTAGATGCATGGTGATCTAACTAGACTTTTCAATTTGCTCGACGCGTGTTACTCTTTGGTTCCTTGAATTCTTTCTTAATAGTGAACAGCAGTACTTGAAGGCATCTTACATGAAAAGAACAGATAGATAACTCCAAACCAAAAGGCGTGGACAGAAGAAAGTTATCACGGCAAAGGGAATGCACTTGTAAAAGCAAAAGCAGTATCCACGTGGATGTGACCGTCCAAAGATTCGATAAAACCCTTCGAAGCGTGATGCATCATCGTTCCCGCCTTCGCACGTTAGGTGAGATCACGAAGGGCATGGACTCTAATTCATAATTGAGAAGGTTAGTCTGCTCATGTGTACAACAACAACATGGGGATCGACGCGTGATTATCGTTTTGTCATTCTTGAAATTACTTTCAATGTCAGAGGAACCTCGTATCGATTCTCTATTCACAGAACTTCATGTCCTTGAAGTTCCCTTTAGTCCACTATATATCTGTCTCAAAGCAGAAAGACGGTTGTATTGGGTTTCTGCTACCATAGAGGCATTTTCTTCAGAGTAGGGCTCACTCAAAGTATATCCTTTGAATCTTCCTTCTCCTGTAGCAGTTTGTTGCTATGCCATGGAAAAGAATGGCTTACCATACCGAATCATTCTAGAGTCCCTACGAAATCCTGATTCCGATTTCGCTATAATTTCTTTCCAGTTCGACTATGCTTTCTAGTTCAAGGAAGGAACGAATCTTTGGAGACTCCGGCTTTATCCCCCCTGACTGATAAGATGAACCACAACAATATGAGATACCGAAAATCTCTGAATGTGAGATGCATCGGCTTCTTCGAATCTTTCACTATGCTTTCGGCTAAAAAGCTAGAGAATCGGCAACGTCCTCATGTCTTTGGGAAATTCACGAAACACCAGGTTTCATTACCATACCCTGTCAAAATGCCTGAAATAGATCCCCCATACCGACCACTCCATAGCTATGTAAGAATAAATACAATGCCTAGAATATGGAAAGGATGACCTTTCAATTTATAATTCCTTTAAACAACTTCAGGTCTTTGGTTTGCTATCTTCCTCCAATTTAGTTTTGTTCCAAAGAATGTAAAAACAACCAGAAAGGTCTACAATAGAAGTTATTTCCGTGAACTCTGGGTTGTCATGTGCCCACGAGTGTCTGTCTTCTTCAGTCTAGGACTGCTGTTATGTACAGAAAACGATGATCTGAAAACAGATCTCCAAACTAAGTTTTCTCGGCAGTTGAAGTAACGCTGATAGCACAGCATATGCGAACAATGCATTCCACTAACAGCTGCCAATGCTGCAGGTCGACCTCATGATAACATTGACTCTTCAGAAAAGCCAGTGCTTTTTTCGGGGCTTTTGAGCAGGAACATCTGCAGAAAACGAAAACCACCAAAGCATCTTTTGTTATTTAGGGCCAAGAGTGAGAGACATGAGAAGTCACCATAAGCAGAAGAGCAAAGATATGAAAGGTTGCACATCCTCACCTCCTCTTTCGTATAATGAATTGTAGTGTACTTCACTCCAAAAGCTGAGCCACAACTCTGGAGTCACAAGAAGGCCGTGATAAGCCAGCATTTAAAAATAAGCAGCACTTCAACCAGGTCTCTCACATGAATTGCCATAAACAGTACAATGTACAGCCGGCGAGTATCATGCAGAGATGGCTACTTAGTGGTCCATTGGAGTTACGAGCTACCAAAGTAATACTAACATATTTGTCCCACAATAACAAACGCAATAATCAAACTGAGAGTCAAAAAAACACGTAGCCAATAAAAATCCAAAATGGAAAAAGAACCTGCTTTGACATAAAACATAAATTTTTTATTGTTGGATCTTTATTTAGATAATGAAGAGAGAGGCATCTACTTTTAACAATGAGAAGTTACGAAAAACCATTGGATTAATATTTTCCAGCAACAAAAAAAGGGCCACTGCAAGGGCTTTGGTTACCAATTGAGGGTACTGCTTGCTATTCCCTTTATATAATTTCGATGCTATGTTGTCATCTGTAGCTTTGTGAAGGCAAAGAGGCAATCCAATTCCACAAAAATTTGACAATGTGATGCACAAGACACATTGTTAAAGGTAGACATTTAAATTCAAAGGCTCATAGCAGTTATTTATACCAGTATTATCACTATTGACAAACAAAATAGAAAAAAGGAAACAAACCATCTTTGGGTGGACAGATTACAAAAGGAATGGGAACGACCAGTAGGCTCAAACATGCAGGGAGGTTACTGAATTGTCACAATATTTATTATTATTTACCTTTTGTAGGAGTCTTCCCATTTGGAACAATCTCAATGTATGAAGTTTCCTTAAAAGAGGTCACCAAATTAATTTTTGCTGCAAACTACAAATATCACCAAACGAGCATGAATAAGTCAACAAGTCATCAGAGAAAGGCATTTCAATTTACTAAAAGAGGGAAAAACTAAGATCATGATGAAGAATAGCATGAAAAATTGTAGTAAAAAATAATGAGAAACTGACCAAATCAGAAACACAAAAAAAAAAAAGAGCATGTAGAAAGCTTAAGGCTGGCAAAATGTTGCAACATGTGACAGAAGCGATATTTTAATTTGAAGACAGTGATGCAGGGGAAGCTCTTTCAAGACTAAAAAAGACTTGCCATCTAGTTGGTTAGTTGCTTCAAACTTCACACCCGATAGAATTATATGATGCTTTCCTCATTCAATTGAGTTTGATTGTGGACTCTTTAGTTATCTTGAAACAGATATATGTTTACTATTCTTATTTTTGGCAAAACTAAATGCAATCGGACTCAGTCACTGTGGAATAGCTAGTCTGACAGAAAGATGTCTTTCTAAAAGTTCATTTAAGGCAGTAAATCTGAAAGGTTGGACATAGTTACACTGAAGAAAGAAGTCCAACTAGAGCGGAACAAAGCTCATGTTTGCAGATTATTCCTTAAGAGAGCTTTGAATGCTTTGGAAACAAGGTCATTCAGCTTAAGATGCTACTAACTCAGGATCCTGCATGAATAACATGCTATGAAAGACTTTAGCAAAGTTTAGGTAACTGATGCCAGAAATCATATCCCAAAATACCGAAACTGAAGTCAAACACGGTTTTAGCCTATTCACATCACAACATGAATGGTTATTCAAGTCTACAAAAAGATAAACTGGACAGCAGCAATGCCACCTGAAAAACATTAGGCCTTTCAGCAAGGTATGCTCACTTGACCGAAAAAAAAAACAGAAAAAAATCCAACAACAAAACTTCCACTTACACGGTCTGCAGCTGCTTGCAGCGTGACATGGTCTCCCCATTCTCCAGATCTGGAGGCATACGGAGAAAAAAAAAATCAGACTCGGGAAAACCACAACTAGCATATGGATAGCAAAATAAACAAAGCTATGTTACTGAAGATATCTAACTTTTTCATCTTCTTTAAATAGCTCCTGTACTTCATGGGCACGTAACCCTCATATAATTTCCTCTCATGCTTTAGCTGGAATAAAACGAAAATTGGAATCAAAGCAGACAAAATCATAAGATGAAAGTTTCTAAATTTTAATAGACAACATAAGCAATCTTTGAGGCATTTGATTACATCTCTTCCAATACATCTCTGCAGAGGCAGAAGATCAAAGGGAGTACTATTAAAAACTTGGGATAAAAGTATCAATCATACCTGCTTTATTACCTCCTTCCTTACAACCTTGTGATGGTCTGGATTGCGAAATAATTGATCAGCTAATGCTCGGAACTGCTCAATTTGAAATAGCATCACAAAATGGCTTTCCATCGTGACAAACCATGAAAGAATTATCTCTAGAGCCAAACCTGGCAATTTCCATCACCTTCAATTTGCATCTCCTCCAGATTATACGTCACTAATCTGAGAGAAGGGGAAAAACAAAGAATGCATTCCTAAGATGCAGTGTATTAGACCTAAGAATAAATAAACATGCATGGCATATATGACTTCACTTCTCAGCATTTCCATATTGAATTGATAACCATCATAGATAAAGGGAAAGGGGCGGCAGCAATTGTCATATCAAAAAGATGTTTTAATTCAGGCTTATCAGTATTATCGCATGATGCAAAGAAAACACAAAAAGCCAAAATAGGAAAAGGACCAAGTAGCTGGATATTCGGGATATGGAAACAAGCGATTAATTTTGATGACAATCTTCCGTTCAATAAAACAAAAATTAGTTGATGATAGAGAGGTGAATACTAGGAAAATGAAATTGCATAAAGAGGACCATGCTGAACCTAGCATAACAGTATCGGTATATTCTAACACTAAACATGATCGACTGCAAACCTCTCAGAGAGCCGCTCATGATCCAATGATGCTTCGCTTACGTCAGGAATCTTTTCAATTACCCGAGGAGTGTGCTGCCAACATAGTAAACTTGTAAATCACCTGCCCGTTGTAATTACTATCCACAGCTCAAACCAGCAATGTCATACCAAGCTACTAGGAATTTCGCTTAATGGCAGTGACAATGAGAGTGGAGACGCAGGGTACAGGGTTCAACACTAATGAACTCAACATTACCAAGCAATAGTAAAACAAAAAAATTGCTGCTGCTTCTCTGAATTCTTTGAAGCCATCTGTCAACAAGCACAAGTTTTAGGATGTAAGCCCCAAAAAAGGTTAAATGTTGTGCACAGTGCCTACATCTAGTCTTCAGGGAAACCAATAACTACTCTGTGCTAGTGTGTCTTCTCATATTTTGGAGCTGAAACATTAGAAATAGATTGGCCTAATATATGGATTAACTCCAGCATTCGGAGAATTTTTTAACTTAGGCATCAGTTAGTGTTATATAAATGGTCAAGTCTGAAGAAAAAAAACAACTTAACATTTGAAGATGTCATGAAGCCTACACTGAATAAGAAGCAATGACCATCAATGAAGTAAATCAGTAGGAATTACAATCCAAAAACATGCACTACTTGAGACTGAGTATAAATTTCTAGCAATTGCATAAATAGCCAGTCAAGCTATTGCGTCAGTGTAATTGACGAAGGTTGGCGTAAACAATACCATAATCAAACAAAAAGAAGCAAAAAGAACCTCCTTAATTGCCTCAAGGAGAGTGGTAGACATGAATTTTCTTAGGAAAGAAAGGAATCTGGTAGATATATTAGGTACCGTAAAATGAAGGAGGCAAGAACATACCGGGATAGAATCCAGGTGAGATAGTCTCTTTGAAAGCTTCCCATCTACCTTAGAGCTCTCTTCTTCTGCCAAGATGGCCGCGATGGTTTGGTCGTCCTCCGTATCATCATGGAAGCTGCTGTTCAAACTCGAGCTAGAGCTCCGACTCGCATTGCTACAGCTTTCCGTCATGCTACATAGACACCAAACTCCATATGAAGTCCACAAAAAGATTAAAACGAACCAGATCATCTCACAATCTCCCCAACCATGCAGCAAAAAAAAAAAACAAAAGATAACAAAAAACCGTCAACATTTACAAATTTTCCAATACAGAACCCAATTCACCAGCCCGAAACGGAATGACCCACATAGACAAATCAATCCGGAAGGCAAGAACAGAGGAACCTAACCGGATCACCGAAAAGACCCTGCGCACCAGCTCAAGCAATACCCCCACAACGTTCCTAACCGTGTCAAGCATCATCCCAACCGACCGCAACTCAAGAGGAGACCAAATTGACAGGAGAAAGAGCGAGACGAGGAAACGAAACGAAACCGCCAAGAACGCGAGCGCCCACATCGCAACTCAATTTAATCGAAAAACCCAGTAAGCCCCACGCCCCCATCAACTTGCCGTCAAGGAAAAGGCCGAACCCAGAAACGAGACAAGCGAGAAGGGCGCGCCCGCGACGCCATTTCTTACCCGGCTGCTACGGAAACGGAAGGATCGGGAAGGAGGAGGAGGATCGGGACGGAGGAGGCGGGACGGAGGCGCTTCCTTTGCTTCGTCCGGGGATATGCGTAGAAGGCTGCGAGGAAGGCAAGCTACTTCTTCCGAGACGAGACGTCGTCATCGCCGGTTGCTGCAGCGGTTGGGCTAGTTATATATCTCTCTCTCTCCGACAAGGAAACCTCGAAGCGGGCTACGCACATGACTCGACACGACACGGCTTCAGCCGACGACGACGACGACAAGAGGTTGGTGGAGATGGGAAGAGATTTTTGGGCGATTAAAGTCAACGCCGCAACTGGCTGCGTCGGCTTGGACCCTTCTTGCTTGCATGGATTATTTCACAAGATAACAAAACAAATGGCCCATGAACTTTAAGTTAACACGTGAACCGATCTTTGAATCTTAAATTTATTTGATGTGTTCTTTAAATAGAAACGTTCGATGATGTTATTTTTTTTTATCTTGAATTAATAAAAAGATAATATTTTATTGAAAATGCACGTAATAAAACCCGATACCTTCATTAGAAAATCATCACTTAAAAATTTAAGTAAATAAGATATGACCTGATTATGATATATTAATTACTCAACAACACTTATGAGACTTATTTAACACAATTCATAAATGCATCCTAACAATATTCGTGGAGCTTCTGCATTAACTTAATCTTAATTTAAATCTCCAATGTGCAACTTCATCCCCTTTTTTTTAGCCAAACCATGAAGTGAGTCTACATTGTTACACTACAATACTCACCTGCCCAAAAATCAAGTTGGTCACCAAACACCACGTAAATTGAAGACCTATCAATCTATCATCACCTCTAAAACCATTTATTGGAAATGCATGACAGAAGTTTATATACCATATTTAATTGATTAAAAATTTAAGAATCATATTATATATTAAAGCAAAATTGTAATGTATGTTAAGGCGAACGATTAATTTTTTTATGTACTGCCATTTGAATAACACGTGTCCAAAGAGTAGTCGAAATATTATTTAATCAAATCTGCCGTTTTTTCTGTCAAGACAGCTTGAAGAATTCTCTTCTTGTTATGAACGCGGATATAAGGACATTTCGAAGAATTGGGAGGGAAGAGAAAAGAGGAGAAGAAGAAATGTTCTTGTCCACGTGCAACTTGACTCATTCAAAATCGGTATCGTGTATGCCCATCAATCCTTAATTTAGTACGCTCGGACTAAATTATTGAATCGAAACGTGTCTTTGCTAATCAAAGCAATTTTTTAACACGGAGTTAAAAAGCATTTCGAAAATGCTAGTCACACGACATTTCATTTGATACAAGTGTTGAGATACACGCCTTATCAAGGCTTTGTTTATTTTGTAAAAAATATTTAATTTAAAAAACATTTTCTTAAAAAATTATTGCGTGCATAGCAATGAAAAGAGTTTTTTGTTGACAAAAATTTACATTTAAATATTTGCGCGAATAATTAAGTAATATAAACGATCATTTTTAGATAATATTTTTTAAATTAAATATTTGAGTTAATATCGCAAAAAATCACCTCCGATATACTTTTTTTTGACTCACTTAAGATCTCAGGGAACACGAAAGTGGGAGGAAATTCCTCCCCATTCACTTAAGGCACCGGCGACCGTGAGAGAGATTGAACTCCTCCCTTCCAAACCATCACGGCCGTAGCTAAGGCGGTGGTCACAGATCAATTTACTTACATCCTTCATTATTTCACAATATATTATACTGTCAAATTATTAAATTTGATAATATGCGGAAGATGACGGGTATATTATTTTGAAGTTTTGTTGTGTGTTTGTTATAGATATATTAATTTGTTATTTTTATTATATTAATCTAATTTAATAGATACAAACTGAAAATAAATTTGTAAAAAAATATGAATTTAGGATGTTTAGGACTAAGAAATTAATCTAAGACAAATTTGTTATATGTGTATCAATTTACAGTTTTTCATTGAATTAATTTTATATATTTTTCGCAAAAGATACGAAGAACTTGATTTTGCCGGGTCCCACGTGTAATCCCTAGGATCTAACGGCCAAAATACACCGAACTCGCGTGCATCCGACGGCCTTTACGCGTCGTTCGTTTATCCACACGCGAGACGTGGCGCGACTGCTGCAACGGTGGTCGAAGTTGCAGTTGCAGAACGACGCGGTTCATCATCGTCTTCCTCTCGACCGTGCAAGAACTACACGTTCGATACCGGAGAGCAATGGACGCGGCGATGCAGATAGCGATTCCGGTGGCGGGGATCCTCGCGGCCGCCGCCGTCACCTTCTACGCCGTCAGCTTCGCGGAGATCAAGGAGGTAAGGCGAAAGAAAGGAGTTTCCTTTACCGTCGCTTTCCTGGTTCTCTGATTTATCGGCCATTGGAGGAGCTTCGGGGATTTCACCTTTTTTCGGGTCTTGCCTTCTCCTCCTTGCGCGCGCAGAAATCGTTCAGAGAGCTGGATGAATCCGAAGATAGCGCGGGAGGGTTCGAATCGTCTTTGAGCTCCAGGAAGCGGAGGGCCAGAAGGAAAGCCGATAAGCCCGGCAAGTTTTGAGCCTTCTCCGGTTCCTCTTTGGTCTTTGATTGGCGCAAGGCGATGTTTGTCACGCGAAAGAGGTCGGATTTCGATCAGCGTTTGCGTTCTTCTAGTTCATAGTCTGTAATCTCAGCTGTTTTCTGTCGAAAGACGCGTTGATTTCGTAAACAGAGCAAGAGTTCCTCGCGCTCTGTACTCCGATGCATCTCTCCGAAGCGTGAAAAAGATCGGATTTTGTATGTTCTCAAGTCTCCACGTTAGCAAGATTGATTGTGGGTCACTCATTTTCACTGCTTCTTTATCCATAACAAGACGCTCGCTGATAGAGTAAAAAAGAGTGCATTTGTTCCAAGTGATTTCCTTTTTGCCGTGCTTGCTTTCACCAATTTTGAAGAATTATTTCATTTGAGATCGAGATCGTGATCGAGTGATCTTTGCCTAGCCGAGCCAGGTACCCAAATTCATCTCAACCTGTTATCTACTAACTTTCCTGAATAGCCATGAAAGGATGTGATCGTGCAGTGAAACCCAGAACAAAAGGAATGAGACATGTTTGGTAGCCACACCATGAGAGAAGATATGCAGATCCTTTATTTAAATACCCATTTGTTCCATATGTCACAACGCCAAATGGATTTACATTGCAGAGACCCCACGCCGGTTTTTTCGCCGTCATCTGCTCCTGTGAAATTACTTCTGCTGAGATTTCAGCTCCTTCACCCGCTCCTCAGTCGCCTTCAGCGCCTTTCCATAGATTCTTATTAGCTGAGACAGAGAATGGAGTCAAGCCCAACTATAAAATGCTATGAAAGACAGACGGTGTTCGTGATCATGATCATCATCTCACTGTGAGAAGCTAACGGCAACCGGACACAAGCAGTATACTGAAGTGAAGTTCCTCAGGCAGGGGAAGAAAACAGGAGGAGGATAGATCTCAAACTAGATTATGGAACACGAGAATGCAGCATGTAAACTTACCTCATCGACCTCTTCAGGAGTGATTATGAAAGGCGGAGACATCATAATGTTATCGCCAGCTACACGCACCAACATACCATGCTTCTCGCACTGCGCCCCGAAATACGCACCGATTCCTGAGAAACATGGAACTCGCTCGATCAAAATTCGAATGAGAAATCGAGAATACAATGCAACTAATCTCTACTCAGTAACAGATAACCAACTTTAAAGGGACTGCATGATTGACTTCAGACGATTATGAAAAATGCATCTCAATATCAGGATTAGGCAGCATGCAAGTGTTCGTGCACGCAAGTGCCCTTCTAGCTGAAAACATGCGCATGTATATCAAAGGATAAGCGAGACTTTGTTTGCCTTCTGTCTGCATGGTCAAGTTGAATGCAGGCCATTTACTTTCAATGTTGACCAAATTTTACTGGATGAAAGAAACGGTTGCTGTCGTTCATCAAGTCTTTCACTTCGTGATAGAAGTGAATTTGTGAAAAAAGACAATCTAATATAAGATTTACCCCATTCAGGAGGAAATGGATCATTAGGTGATTTATTGTCCGTAAACTCGGTGCCAAGAATCAGCCCAGTTCCTCGAATCTGCAGAAGAGGACCACATATTGACTGAGATCGAGTCGTTGGAACTATCACGTGCTCTAGTTATGCAAAATATGAACTGTACCTCTCCGATGATTGGACTGTCCGAGAAGGCTTTCAATCCGTCCTGGAATTTTGGAGCAATTCTATTTACTTGTTCAGGAATGTTTCTTTCCCTGCAAAAACATCAATATAAAATTTAGAGATGCATCGGAAGAAACTAACAAATCTCAGACACTTGACCCAATGTGGAACACATGAAAATAGGAACAAACTTGTATATCTTGAGGGCCTCTATTGCAACAGCGCAGGATACAGGATGCCCAGAATATGTGAATCCATGGGAAAAAGAACCTGATAAAAAGGAAATTCGTGAGAAGAAACACAAAATGCAGAAGGAAAGAAATAATAAAGAAAAAGGAACTGACATACCAAGTTTGTTGCTTTGAGAGTAAATTACATCTGAAACTTCAGGGCTCACCATTACAGCTCCAATGGGCAAATAGGCAGAAGAAAGGGCCTGAAAAATTAAAACATGAAGAAGAAAATATCATTGATCCTGAAAAGGAGAACACTTTATTTTTAGGAGTTGGGGAAAACAACTTATCTAGAGTGAATTTTCAGGCCAAACTTGCCAAAAGTACATGTAGAGTCTCTGAATCTTACCTTAGCCACAGATACAAGGTCAGGTTTGATATTGTACTTGTCACATCCATACATCGTTCCCAGCCTTCCAAATGCACAAATCACCTAAAAGAAAAGGAAATTTGAGCTGAAATTTGAAGGTAGACAAAAAGAAGCTCACAAAAAGTTACCCAACACATAAGGATGTGGAATAACCTCATCTGCGATAAACAGAATATCGTATTTCTTGACAACAGCTTGAACCTACATTGTATGGAGCACAAGTCATCGATGAGAAGAAGCAGTGAAAATTCATTTATGATCTCCAATGTGTAGGCAAGATACAATTCTGCCCATAAATTATTGTCTAATAAGCAGTGTGAGTAAGAAAA
Source organism: Eucalyptus grandis (assembly GCF_016545825.1). Lineage (NCBI taxonomy): Eukaryota > Viridiplantae > Streptophyta > Magnoliopsida > Myrtales > Myrtaceae > Eucalyptus > Eucalyptus grandis. The sequence goes on from NC_052622.1 coordinate 17,119,509, forward strand.
TTCATGCAAAGAACGGAACCCAAGAAAGACAGGCTTTTAGCCGTCCACCATGAGTACTGGAAGCCTTTATAAATGAAATTATTTTTGGCCCCTACTCACCTTCTCAAAATATGTTGCTGGAGGAGGTATGACACCTCCAGCCCCCATAACAGGTTCAGCAATAAATGCAGCAATCTGCAAAGGAACCACCAGAGTTTCATCAGGAAATATCAGGGCATTCTATTCAATTCATCAAGAAAGATCAGTACTCTAGCACCAGTATGATTTGCAAATGGTTAGCAAACTATCATTTTAAGGCCAATAACCAGAGGTCAAGTGGATGACCAACTTACACATGCAGAGGCAAGTGAGTGAGCACTTACCACACTTGTACCCGTGAATACAAACCTGAGCTTGCGCACGTGCACGTGTGGGTGTGTGATGTGAGAGAGAGAGAGAGAGAGAGTGAGAGTAATTACCGTTTCCGGTCCTTCTTTGAGGATAAGATTCTCCAAGTTATTGGCTAATCTGGTTGAAAAATCCTCTTCCGTCTCACCTACAAATGAATTTAGCCAATTGCTGAGTAAAAGGTTCACAGAGTAGCAGTTATTACCACGGACAAACTGTCCAAGCTAGAACCTGGAAGATGATATCTCCAGTAGTGAGGACAGTCAGTATGCAACACGAATGGAGCAGGCAAATCAAACTTCTGATGCAGTGCTGGTAGGCTGTTGAGACAATGTGCTAATGTGTCAGTTAATTAGTGAGCCTCCTATAAGTAAAGGTTTTTGTATAGAAAAATATAATTAACTTACCCAGAAAGACTTGCTGATATCAATGTTGAACCATGATAGCTATCAAAAAGCAGAAATAAAATGAGTCCCACTTTGGTAATTCAGAGAGAAGCCATGAGTACTGAGTGATAACACCTACGATTTTGCACGAGCTATAAACTTCTTCTTTTCAGGTCTTCCAAGTGCATTATTGTAGTACCAGACCAACTTCACCTATAGTCACATTGATCAAAGTAAAAATGGTTATAACACATTCTGGTAGTGACCTGACTGTTGTACTGGACCAATGGCTGTAGATATTGCAGGAAGCTTCATGAGAAGAACAACGATACTTTCACCCAAAATTATCACTTTCACTTCACACATGAACGAGCAAAAGTTTGAGCAGAACATCATCGTTATTGCTTGTGATCGGGATAATTTCCTCTCTTTTCTTTTCTCTTTTTCCTTTTTCTATCTGTACATCTTCGTTACATTCATTTACAGAATGCTTAAGAAAGCTTAAATCTCTCTTTATGCACATCCTAACTGGATAACAAATCTAATTTATTAGCTCTAGCAGGCAAATATGAGCAACATCAATCCTCTCCAGCCTAGCTTCTTTGGTTTATACTTAAACAATGCCAGGATTTTTATCCGATGCTACAGTTAAGCCATAAAAGAAGAGTTTCCTCACATCACTAAATGCTTCATCTTATTAAGACAATCATATCAAGGAGACTATCATACCTGAGTATCATTGGCTTCTGATCCACTATTGGTAAAGAACGCCTTAGCCATTTTCCTTGCTGTAAAAGTTTCTAGAAGTTCCTTAGCAAGGTCCTGAAATATGAGATAGTACTCAAGGAGTCATTTTAGAGCCATTCTCCATTGTCTGTTCGTTCAGAAATAATAACTGACAAAGCTGTAAAAGTCTATGAGGGACATCATGCAACAGGAAGTTGGAAACACCAGAAAGCAACAGAAACATATAATCTAAATATGTGGCATCATGCAAAGAAAATGAGTCATGATGTAACTATCATAGCAAACTAAAGAATCATCTTGTACCAGAGATGGTTTGGTAGTGCGATTCCAAAATGAGTGATAAAATGGCAAGGTGTTCAACTGCGCTACAGCAGCATTAACAAGTCGTGGTTCATTGCCACCTGCAATTATCAAACCAGTGATCAGGATTTAAAGTGATAACATTACTGCCATTTTTCAGTAAGTTCTAAACTTGTACAAGTTGTGATCAGAGAAGAAAGCAAAAGACAGAAGTATTGGAGGACGTCTACTAGGGATGGGCACGTGACTTATCAGTCATATATTCATGGGCAGAAATTCTCGGGACAAAAAGTTACGAGTGACAGATCTGTAAGCAATTTCCTCTCTTCTCTTTCCTTTCTCATTACTGAGTGAGAGGCTGTGGATAATGAGGTTTATAATCTTTCAAGTATCACCAATATCCGAGGAGGGAAGGGGGGATTTTGATTACAGAGGAAGACGAGAATACCTAATGCCGTGCACCACAGACCAGCCAAAGAGTCAAGATATTTCTTCCCATTAATGTCATACACGTAGCTTCCCTGAAATCAGTCATTAACACGAGAATAAGCTGCAAATTTTTTAAAAGAATGAATCATATTCAAATAACAACTACCAACAATAGGTAAGGCTTCTACAAGTGACTGGTGTCAGCTGCATGCTTCTACAATGTATATACCAGATTAACTTTGGCAAAATGATGAACACCTACCTCAGACCTTTCAATCACCAATGGATGCAAGTCTGTAGTTTGCCAGCCCGCTGTAAAAGGAGCCAGCATATCATGGCCCTTAAACCTAGAAGTATCCAATGTATTAACAATGTTGCATCAGTAACATATAGGATGGCATTCCTGATGTTACCACAAATACATCAATCTGACTCTAATAATGCCATAATTTATATTGATGCATGGCGCGCAATATATAGGTAAATACCATCAAAATGCCTTAGAGCCATAGAGTAAGTTAAACAAGAAAAACCACATACCCTAGACCATCTTTTGATTCGGTTGATTCTTCCTTCTGTAAGGATGCCCCGGAGCTATACAGTCTGGCAAGTACAGGAACTTGTATGAGGTGCTCCTGGCAACTTTTTGAAGATGCATGTCTTGCATATGAAGAAAGCTAAAAGTAGAAAAACATGGATTACCATCACAAAAGCAACAGAAAGTATGGCCAGATATAAAGCAAGACGGCTGAAGACAGATGCAATCCACACTCGACTGCTTTTTTCAGTTTTAGACATTCATAACCTCATGCCATGTTGAACATGATATATGAAACTATGAGCAAAGTTTAGTTGCTGTAATAAAGCAAGAATAAACAGTAAATTGTGCTTAATAGCTTCAGTTCCAGATCTAAGCACAACTAAATTAATCAACCTCCAAATTCAATCCATTTCAAAGAAAAAAGGGCCCTCATAGTTTTCGACATAAGAGACTACTGCATGAAAGGAGCAGAAGAAATTACATGGAGTTCTGAGAAGAACTTGTGCAGTACTGTTTGTCATTACTCTCAATCAGACATGGTTCTGCTGATTTATTACATGCATGGAACTCAACCACAAGAAGTGTCAAACAAGTCGCTAAAATCATACGCCAACAACTCATGGAGGTTGCAGTGGCCATAATGAAGCGCAGAATGAGAAATTCAGCACAGTTGAATAAAGAAGTCTTCTTAAGAGAATCAATTAATCTCAGACCGATTCTCACATCGGTACTTCCAAAATAACTAGAATGGATGTTTTACTTTCCTAGCAAAATATGAATTGTTCATATCTAGTGCTGTTTTCACACACCGCTCTTAATTACTAAGGAGAGTTTTTTTTTTTTTTTTGGTCGGTCTACTCTACTCCTATTCTAACGGTCACTCTCAAACTTTTGCAGACTTTTGCCCAGCGGGCATGGGAGTTGAAACTAACTCCTAAAACTAATGCGTCCCCACCCCAACCCAACCCCAGAAGGTGGGGATTCGAACCCTCCCCTTCCCCTTCCAAGTTGGAAGGAGAGTTTGCCTATGGGTTCTGGTACAATTTACTCAATGTATGAAATATGACTCTCTCTCTCTCTCTACACACATTTTGCATCAGTCTACAAGACCAAAGCCCTGTTTTCAGGATCTGGATCAATCTTGGAGTGGTTCAACATGGGCATAAAGAAATCAAGTAAACATGGTGATGTGTCTAGATACTCTCATTCAACATCTCTGCAGCAGCGAAATTAAACCGCAATCACGACTGGGTAATTGGTGAACTAAGAAACAAACTAGAGTGAACGGAGTTACCCGAAAAAAAAAAAAAAAGAACAGCGAATCGATTCGAAAAGAAATGAAGAATGCGGCCCAAAAGACAAAAAGGTAGAAAATTGAAGAAAAACACCAACCACCCGACACTGATGATTTCAAGCCCGCACTACTCCATCAACAAATCGCGTATCTTTCCGACACCACGACAACAAGATCAAGAACAAGAAAGGACCCAACTTCGGCCATAACTCAGCCCGGGGCAGGTTGCCCTCTTCGACCCTCCAAAGTTCTCTCGCGATCGAAACGACCCATCGGCCAGAAATCAAGAAACGGAGGCGCGGCGACGACGATAGCGATCGCCGTGCGAAAGAATACGGACCTGGGAGCGGAGGAGCCGGGCGATCACCATCTTCCTGTTTGTCCGGAGCTCCACGAATTCATGCAAAGGACCAGGAGACTGTAGCGAGAGATAGAACGGAGAGGGGACTGCGTATTGAAAGTTGATGAATTATTCGTGGACGATGATGGCGATGGACATGGGACCGAGAGCAAGGACCGACCCCTCAAGAATTCAAGATAACGCCAACCTCCGGATGCAGACGCCAAGATCCACCACGTCAAGATCCCTTTGTTTTCTTCGGACAAATGAATAAAATAAGCTAATCCAGATTCAATTACTTTAAACAACAAACACATTTTCTTAATTTATCCCGATTTTGCTGATTTATTTGTCTCGACCTGGCTTTCGTATCTTTGTTTCCAAAAAGTTGCTGCTCGTCTTTTATATTGTTTGATGCAGAGTACATAAAATATCTCGAGATATATTAATATCGACGTATAAAGTTATAACAACAATTTTTAATCAGTTACGGGCTTTTGGAAGATCCCAAAAAGTTATTTTAAAAAAATTGAGAAGAAGTGGTGGCTTTTAAATGCCCATTGACCTATAAATTATAGGAGAAAAGAAAAGTCGAATTCGGAAGAGGCCGACAGGACAATTATTGGCGGACGAAATGACTATTTAGCCCCTCCATTATGCAAATTGCTTGCGGCAGAATATAATTGACAACGGCTCGACAGAGAACGAGAATTTTCATAACGCGTCTATGCGACACTTACTAATTAGATTTTATGAAATAATTTTTAATTTAATTATCTAATAAATTCCTTGAGATACTCACTAATATTTGCAAACTTTAAGTACACCCGAAGGAAATATTCTATCTCGAACTTTCACCTAAAAATTCTATAAAATATCCATGTTTGCTAAAAAAAACAATAATAACTGTGTATCTCTAAGCAATGGATTTAAAATGTGAACAAAATTTATCAACGTCATCCAATTAATCTTTCTTGTATAAATTCTAAAACTAAAATGACTTTTCTTATTTTACAACTATTCGAATTTAGTTTTAGAAATAACTCGAATCACACCTTTCCTTTCCTTCGTGAGGCTCCTTTTCATATTAGTGCAGCATTGCGTGCGCCAACTTTTGCTGGTATGACATTGAATTTCATAAATTATTAATAATAAGAAATTAGTTTATTTTTAAAAAAAATAAGTTGCTTAACGTAATTTTTTTTTTTAAAAATGGGTGTTCGTCTCGCCGGCCACCCTTCCATCTTAAAAGGGGAGGTGGGGTTCAAAATCTCCATCTTTTCAGGGGATTGGGGTGGAGACGATTTTATTTTAGGAATAGATTTACTTTACACTGTGTAAGAGGAGGGGCAAAAGTTTGAGAGTAAGTGTTAAAGTAGGATTAGAGTAGGATTAGAGATGACCATAAAAAAAAAAAAAAAAAAATTTAATTTATTTTCATATTTTAATTGTTTTTTAAGTTTGAGTGGTATCTCCGTCAGCAGCAAATCGACAGGGCCACTAAGAAACGGATTTTCTCACGGCAATTCTGATCACGGGATGATTCATGGGACTAGTGGGGATTTGGAAATGTACTTTCTCCATGTTTTTTAAACAAGAAAATTTCAACTTGTCTTCCCACCAGGAAAGGACAAGGACAAATAATTTGCCATAAAGGGCCCCACTTTTTAAAATTGCCGTGTATGAACTCCCTAATTTTCGAGTTTGTAACAAAGGACTCCCCCATTTCCGGACGCATGCAGATCAGAGCCTTTCATTTCTTTTCCCTGTTGATGAGAACTGGAGTTTCAGACCACGCGATTACTAAGTACATAGAGAAATAAAGCAGCAAGAATGGGACTTGAAGCTTGCATGAATTCTATTTCGGACTCCACAAAGCCGAAAGAGGAGATTGCTCGGACATATGAATAAGCATCAGGATCTATGCCGCTTGCTCATTCAAGCTGATAGAACAAGAAGGCATAAGCTTCTTCTTTAGTAAACCCTCACGCCCATCACAGATAACATTTCAGAAATTATGGCTGCAAATCTTACTCGACCATCTCTCAGCATGTTACAAACCCAAAAAAAAAAAAAAAAATCTCCCGGCATATTGACTTTCTTCATCCAACATTTGTACTCTAGTAATTTTTGCAGTTCTCTCAAACAGACGTGATAATGATGATGACAATAATGCAATCTTTTGGTATTCATCACGATAACATTGCTTTACTAAATGAGCCCTTCGACATCACTGTACTGGAATTGAAAGCAAATTTGCAAGACTAGCTTTTTCATCTCCTTCTCAGCAAGCTGGATGAGCGATTCAGCCAGATTACGAGAGATTCTCCTTTTAACGGATGACACTTTTTTTTTTTGGTCGGTAAGAGGACCCCACTTAGAAAGTAAATGAAACTAAACTAAACAAGAACGAGGCGACCTGCGAGTTCATTGTCGGCCCTTCTGTAAAGCCCAATTACCGGCCCAAATTTTCATTTTGGGTCTGTTTCTCCACTCCTTTTTCGTTTTCCCATGTGAAGCTGCCCGTCGCTCTACGCTTTTTTGACCTTTTTACTTCATCTACTTTTCAGCCAATTTAAGATTTCTGGTCCTTTTTTTTTCAAAAAAAAAAAGTTTATATTGCAATTGGCACGTGCCACGTAGAACATCGACCATCTACTTTTTTTCGAAGCCGGTGGAGGCCCTCGACCTCAGATCGGAGGTTTTGAGCCTTGGAGGGAGGGAGAGAGAGAGAGAGGGGAAGAGAGAGATCTAAAAGTGAGAACGGACGATGGCGGCAGTGCTAAAAAAATGAGTATTGCTAGCAACAAGCGATGGGAGACGATGACGGTGCTTGATTAGTTTTGACTTTTGAGTTTGGTGGGCAATAGTGGACCGCGATTTCACATAATTACATTTTGAGTTCGAGTTAATAATCTAAATGGGTTAAATATGAGTCAAGTGTATACTCACGATGACTCATGTAAAGTTGGGTTTTCTGTTGTAAACTCATTTTGACCTGTTTTTAAATTTTTAAGTGACCCATATTCAATTTATCCCGAAGTGATTCCTAATAGATATTCCAATCCCTAGCCATTACTAAATCATGAGCTTAATGGCTGGATCGCGGTCTTGAATGTTTGTGGCCCAAAGACAATCCATGGCTTGAAATCTCATAGTTGTATAAAGCCAAGAGGGAAAATCATTAAAAAAAAATTCCTAAATTAATTACACTTGTGCTAATTCAATAATGAAATTTTCAATTGTATTAATTAAGTCTTAAATTTTTTTATTTTTTATCAATTGAGTTCATCTGATTAATTTTATCTAAAAATTACTAATGTAGATGCCAAAAATGTCACCCGCTATGGTTAGTGCCGACAAGCACCCATGATGGTTACTGCCGACAAGGACAAGTTTTTATAATTTTTTTCTTTATCTTTATCTTTCTTTCTTTTTCTTTTCTTTTCTTTTTTTCTACCAAGTCTAGCGAGGGTCATTAGCCAATCCTCACTGACTATAGGCAAGTGGCCCTCACTAGGCTTGGAATATATATAAAAAAAAGGGAAAATAAAAAATAATTTTAAACATTATATAAACTATTCACATCAATATTAGTTGTGTTACGTAAAATGATTGATATCTACGTCAACGATTTTTGGCTAAAATTGATTAGATGGACTTAATTGACAAAACATGTAAAAATTTAGGATTTAATTGATACAATTAAAATGTATAGAATTAGATTGACATAAGTATAATAAATTTACCATATTTTTTTTTATCATTTTTTCAAAGTCAAAGGTAGGCTTGGTAGATCCTCTCATAACAAGCGAATATCCAGATGCCTTGGAATCTCACGGGCTTAATCTTCAGAAATTTCATGTAAATATTCACGAATTGGATTTGGACAAGTTACGTCAGCCTAATTAATGACACGACTCAAAAGTCAAAACACGATTTAGAAGTTTAGAACCCCTCATTCCATAGACTCATCCGGTTCCCAAAGCAGCGAATTTTCTTTTGCCTTTTGCACTCTGCTTGACATTTTGAGTTAACTTTGATGCGCCCAAAACCTATCTAGGTCTCGACAGGGTAAAAAAAAAAAACCCTAACTTAGGTGATTCCTCCAAATTCACGTCTAAATTGTGTAAGAAAAGTTCTACAATTGGTTAATATATTCTAATTGACCTATAATTCAATAATTTAATTTTCTAAATGAATGTTGGTCGAACCAGATACGTCGACAGACTCGAATTTGGAATCTTCATTAACGATCTCCTTTGGTGAAGGTATCGGGTTTCTACGACGCCCTTCCATCGTATCAAGTAGAACTCATTCTTGAGATTGAAAGGTAGTTGCTCACATATCGAGAGAGGGATTTTTTTTTTCCGATTCACGTGCCAGTGCGCGATCATATATAAAAAGATATATCGAGATATGAGCAGTCGTGATCAAGCAACTTCCTAGGACACTTCCTCTACGCTTTGGACTTTAGGGAACGGTCCGACGAATCAAACGCAATGGCTTGGCTGGCTCCCGAAGATTAAGCAAAGGAGAAGTGATGGTCACCAAAGAGGAGTCCTTTATGTTTTAAAGCGGTCAAACCCACGTGCTTTTGAACCATGTAAATGGAGGGATATACATCACAATCGATATATATCATATATATATTTTTTATATATTAAATTATATATGGTAGTTTATGTACATATACCTTGAATCTTGTCATTATCGTACGGGTACTCTTTGACTGACAATGTATTGCTCCCCGTTCGTGGGAAAAGAACCAAAATTCCATTAGAATGGTCGCATATCCATTCATACCAAACATAGTGCCAAAATTATATGTAATGCATAAATTTTTTTAAAAAAAAAATACTTTTCTTGGCGCAAATATTCGGTCAAATTAAAAGGGCGCATGTCCTTCTCCCAATATACTAATCAAGCACCACGAAAGTGGTTGCCGGATACCCACTGTAGCTACCGACTTTGCAGCATGTGGATATGCTCATAGTCATAGCTCCGATCAGTTCTTAGGGTTGAGCTCAATTCCGATCGTCGGACCGGCGTGGATTTTTCATCCTCTGACTTTGTTTGTGCGGTCAAGTCTTCTTACTCTCTCGATTTCGTAACTGAATTTTCTCTATTTCGACTATAGTTGTTGGTTTGACATAACTGGCGTGAAAAGAAGTTATCGACAAAACACCCGTATATGTTATGTGAATAGTTTGTCTGTTGAAGATAGTAGAATCAAACATGATGACATTTACAGCTGTGAATCTTACAACAGAGAACTTTACACAGGGTTCGTAATAGATAATCCTGTAGATTGCTACTTAGTGGCTAAATAAACAAGCATAATCCACTTTGTTGTTTTCTAAGGGATGTGTGCAAATGAATAAGTTGGATATTTTAATGGGGAAAGGACATGTCAACTACCGCATTTTTATTTATCATTCACATTAGAATTTATTCTCATTTACACTGGTCAACCATCACATGACAAGTACAATTAATTTATTTTTCCTCCCAAAATAATTATACCCGATAACACGTTGATGGATTTGTATGAAAAGGAATATCGAGTTTTGCAAGTACCTAGATGATTCTCCAACAAAAATACATTTTGAATCGTGATATCTACCGTGGACCCTCAACATCAATACCGATTTGATGTATGAATTTGAATTGGACTAAATATGTACATAGATTGCCTTCACCTCCTAAACAACCTCCATACTATATATAAAAGTCTGGTAAAAATACCATTTTGTTAGTAGGTAAGTCTGGCATGACCTCTAATTGGCACCACACCTTCTCAGGAGACCTCATGGATTTTTTTTTTTTTTTTTTTTTTAAATTTATTTATTTATAGTCAGTCCTCTTTTACTTTATTCCTACTCTACATTTACTCTTAAACTTTTACCCCGCCTTTGCGGGCGTGGGGAGTCGAAACCCATTCCCGAAACTTACGCGTCTCACCCCCCACACCTCCCCCTCACTCTCTCTCCCCCAGTGTTGGAAGAGTGGCCACTGGGGCGAATCCCAGTGGTTGGAAACCTCATGCTTAGTGTGTTTTGTTTGATGAGGTTCCATCTTGCCTTTTTTTTTTTTTTTTTGTGTAATAATTATTTCTATTTCCTTAACTAGGATTTCTCGAAAAAAAAAATCATGCGAAGAAACCACTAGGGAGAAATATGTCTGAGCACCGTGCATGCCCGTACCCTTAAATTATTAAATAGAGAGAGAAAATTGTATTTATCATATTGAAATAACTACAATATCAACTTGAGTCGAACGTGAATACGTAGAATGTAAAGTTAAAGAGACACATTTCTAATAAGAAAAATAGAAAATATATTTCATATATATGAAAACATATGAAGCGGATCCAGAGTATCGGACTTTGATATCATGTTAGGTTGGGCGTCTATAGCGACCTGTCGAAGGAGAAAAAAAAGCATGCCAAAAATTTCAGATGACGATAACGATGCCATCCGAATTTCACATCCTTTTAAGCCGTGGAAGCGCGCAAAACTCTCGACCGAAAAGGCACAGACATCTCGCGATCGTGTGAAAAGTATATATGATGTCCTCGTTACACCGTCAATCTCTCTGCAGGAAAAGGGGGAAGCTGCCCGGTTGCTTCCAAACGACCACATGCCTGTCTTCATCGTGAAGACTCCAAGTCCTACAAGTCACCTAACTCAAACAAAAAATAAATCAATTAAAAATCAAAAGAGGAGGGCGAGCCCCACGATGACGTGACCACTCGATGACGTGACGTCACCCTGACTATCTGAGCCGAGGTTGCTTCCGGGAACCAGGCTCTCTCCTAGACTCCGCCAGCCGGCATTCCTTCCAGAAACCCACGCTCCCATCCTACCCCCGTCCGACACCACGTGACGCGTCACGTGCCATCGCCTCTGGACCCATTTGAAGGGCTGGGATCGATTTGACCGGTTCGCCGATGGCTCCATAAATACCGCCTGCCGTCCGCTCCGCTTCTTCCTTCCACCGAAAGCTTCACCCCAAAAGAAGAAAAAAAGGGGAGAGAGAGAGAGAAAGAGAGACGTGTCGATTTCGCTCCCCTCTTGGCGGGCGCACATGCTGTTTTGGCGATGAACAAGGCCATGTCCAACACCCCCAATGACTGGATGCAGTTCTACCAGCAGGACTTCCTCTCCCAGGCTGCCCCTCCCGGCCGCGCCGCCGCCGCCGCCGAGGGCGTCTCCAGCGGCGGCCAGTCCCCGTCCGACGCCGCCGCCGCCACCCCTCCTCCTCCGTCGCCGCGGGCCACCACCCCGCCGCGGCGCTCGGCAACCTGGGGCCTGGCGTCCGCCTGAGCCCCGACGGGGCGTTGCGAAGCCCGTCCGGCGGCGGTCCCGGGCGTCCCGGCGGACCCCGACCACCGTGATGAACACGGACACCTCCAACTTCCGGGCCCTGGTGCAGCAGTTCACCGGCGGCCCCACCGCGCCCTTCGGCCCGGGGCACGGGCCGGGCGTGCTGAGCTTCAACTTCGGGCTCGGGCCGGGGCAGGCGGGGGTCGGCCGTGCCGGGGGCATGGGTCCGTCGGGGTTCCACCTGCAGTACCAAGTGCCGCAGCAGCCTCACCATCATCACCAGCAGCAATTATACCACCAGCAGCATCCGAGCCAGCAGTACATGCTCTCTCTAAACAGCAGCGGCCCCGGCGACCTCTCCCTCCAACATCAAAGGCTCGCGAGCTCGAGGTCGTCGGGAGGAGCCGCTTCCGGTTCCGATGGGTTCGGCATGGAGGGCGTCCCTCCCCACCAGGTCTCCTCGAGGCCTCCTTCCTCCTCCTCCGAAGACAACAACAGGGGCAACAACTACATGTTCTGAGAAATGAATACGGTGCACAGACGATCGAGAATTCGTCGGAAACAACATCGGAAGCCTCTTTCAGTTCGGCATCGCAGAGTTTATCGCGTTGCCGCAGCTAACTGGATGAAGGGCTTCTTTTTTTTTTTCTTTTCTCACTTTTTCCCAAGTCTTTAGTCCTCTTCAAGAATCATCAAAATTATTTTGGGGTTTACTCCTGCTGCTTCGAATGAGAATAGGGTTTTTGGCTCACGAAGACAGCGTAGAAAGTTAGGCACTGACTCGCGTTCGGATTCGGAGAGAGAGGTTGACTTTTTGCATGTACATACTGTTTGATCGACCAATGGATTGGCTCCACCTGTTATTTGTTTTGTTTCGATGAACGGCATTAAACTATCGATTTATCAATACAATGTCAATTATGGTGACTGCATGCATTTTACTTTTTGGAACTTCGATTGCGAAAGCACAATGCCCCCGAATTCGCCCATCTTTTCCCGGACGGCATGGCCTAGAAAGCCGCGATCCGTGTGCATTTTTTGAATTATTGAAAGTGCGAAAGATTAGATGGAAATCAATTTCTTGAATATGCGTGAAATTCACGGGATGATCTTAACATCTAGACTAGCCTTGCGGACATGTTAAAGAAGACGGTCGATATTGTCCTCGAACATCTTGACTCTGGAGGTCGCTTGTGGAGATTTTTTCTGTTTGCCGACGACATGCGCCGGCGATGATAGTGCTCGTTTGAAAATGAGGTATTTGGTCAACATCCCAAACTGGGTAGCTCCAGCGTAAGTCGTAATCTATGTGCTGGTGGCTAAAAGGCTGAAAAATTCTCCTTTTTTCTCAAAATATATTTATAAGTTTTTTTAATTATTATTTCTTGTTGCACTAATTATACGGCATTAGCGCCACAAAATCCACTACCTGGCTACCCTACCAGAACTTGCAAAAAAAATATTAGTCAAAGGCGGGGGTTGTCTTCGACTTTAGATTACGCCCAAAATGGAGGGCGTCTTTTTAAATTGCGGAAATTGGCGAACTTGCCACGTAGAACATATTTCTCACATTCCCTTACTGAAAAAAAACAAGTGGAATATATGTTAGGAAGATCGTGCTGCATTGTACAAATTGCGGCAAGATCTGGGAAGAGTCCCCATAAAACGTGGGGCTTTTTTTTTTTCAAAGGAAAAAAACAAGTTTGCCACACATTCGACGTGGTTTTTTTTTGACAATTTCATATCAGGACAAAAAAATTGCTGTATTTTGATAATAATAATAATAATATTATAAGACCAACAAATCTTATTTTAGTAAGGTGTAAACTATATCCATATCTTTATAATGATATTACTAGACAGAAAACATATTTTTTCTTCGAGCAAATCAATGTAAACATTTGAAGGGAATGCAGTACCTTTTTCGTCGAGACTAATTTCTACTTTTCATAAAGAAAATAATTTCTTTTGTGGTAAAACTGAATTTTCTTAGATACTTTTCTGGGCTAATTATGATTTTGGGGAAAAAAAAGATAAGTTAAATATAAAAGTTGAGAAGAGTGCAGGTTAACAAGGACCCTCGAATACTTGTTAAAGGCCAGATGTAAGTGTTAATTATTTCTGTTCTTCCTATATTTACTTCTTAAAAAGGTCATTTCAAAGTCAATCTCAGAGCCGTTGCAACTTTGCCTCAGATCTTTCAATGCGCGTAAGTCATTTGAAAACACCTGTATTTTTCAAATGAATAAGTTTCTCTTAAATTTGACGAAAGAGAAAATAATTCTTTTAGGCTTATTCGTTCCAGCATAGGTCAAAGCAAAATATGCCGAAATTTACAATATTGCTCAAGTTTGTAAAAAGCCCTAGTTTTATTGCTTATTGATTTGGTTTTGATTCGACATTTTCTCAAGCGAGTAGATTCCAAAGAGCTTTTTTCAAATATATTTTTACTGCATATATATGTCACGAGCTAAGTAATTCATGTACATAACAATTTGCTTTTTAGAAACAGTCAATTTGTCTGAAATCTATATACATTGAGCAGATTGAGCTAAAACAGTAAATACCTTGCCATTATCAATGTTTATTCGCAACTCCGGTTTTGCTAAATTGTCTACCGTTTGACATGAGAAGCATATTTTCTCAAATCAACAACGTCGTGATTCTTATTGATGAAACCGTATATCAACATTACTATTTTTGAATTCAAGCATTTACTCAGGGTGAATCGAATATTCGATTCCATTCAGGATTAAAAAGCCTTTGTCCTTTGATTTAGGGGTTGAAAATTGGTCCAATCCAAATGGCACAAACATCTATATGATGCTGGTCTAAAAGGGCATAAAGTAATCTCATTCGAGGAAAAAACGTTTTCAATTATTAAATTGTTTGTCGTCTGACATCAGAATCACATTTTCCCAACTTAATATCGTCGTGATTCTCATTTATGAAACTATACACGAACATTATCAGGTTTGAATTTGAACGCACGTTCACGGAGAATTGAACTTTCAATTCCACTTGGGATCAGAAACCCTTTTCCCGAATCGACCTCATTGATTAGGGTTGAAAATCGGTCCAATCCAAAGCGCAAACATCTCTACGGTGCTGGCTGAAAAGGGTACAAAGTAAAATTCACTTTGAGGAGGAGAGGGGGCAAAAGTTTTTTCTCTGAGCCATGGATAGAAGTTGGGAATGGGGGATGAATGCGAGCTCACCAGGCGGGGCCCCATCGTCACCCCCATTCACCAAAAAAGGAGATAACAAGGCGCACGCCTAGAAAGTCAAGCATACCCATAATACCTGATTTGTCGATGTAAGCGTGTATTAAGTGCCTTTTGATTTTCCTGCCAAGGCTATCGCCGTTTCTACTGGTGGGAGGGGGGGCTCATAATGAGCTATCTGAAGTAGTTTGATTATCGTCAAGGAAAAAAGGAGGGTGAAATACATCGTGGGTTTTCAACTCCTCTTCCATTCTTTTGGCCGGTCCGCCTGCCCGCCAGTCAGCCCTTGTCCGCCGCCGCCGGCATTGCAAAACCGGTGCGAAAGCGGTCTTGTCCTTTTCAAAACGTGGCATCCGAGTCGATACTAGCCGATAAGATTAGGATTAGAATGTGAGTTGTGGATGCGTGACATGCGCAAGATCTAGATTATTCGTATGTGAAGATTGATGGAATATTATTGCATTAGTTAAACCCGAATGGCTTTCACATGTGAATTGCCAATCCTATTGTGTAACCTCATCCTCCCTGCATCGCTAATGAATGTGTAAGTCGGGGGTACCGGTGATTGCAACCTTTTATTGTCCCACATTAACCGTCACTGATTCAGGTATCAAGATAATGTTATTGTATGGTGATACAAACTCAAGAGGCACTTTCAATCCCAAATTAATACGATTTGCTTTTTTGTCTTGGTAACATTGCTTGCCAAAACATAGAAGGATTTGAATTGATGTTCGTTGTACATGTCAATCTTAATATTTACAACTTAAAAAAGTCTTTGTGATAGATGGATCTCTTGAATTTTTCTTACTTTTCACTTTGGTAACTCTCCCTACGCCGTTTTCCTCATTCGATTCGTTTCAAGATCTCAGTCGTATATGAATTAATCAACGAATATCTTGAAAAACATGTCAAGCAACCAAGAAAAAAGTTAATAATTTTCAACTCACTATTTTTCTCATATTTCATAGGATAAATATTAAATACTCTGAAAATTGAAATAACATATATTTTAATTCATAGTTAACAAGCGGGACATGCTTAAAAAAAAAACAAAAAACAAAAAAAAAATGTTATTACAACCTAATGGAAACAGGGTTGGCTTGGTCTGAAAAATACAGAGATTTAAATGTGAAGCTTCTCGGAATCACATGCCAATCGCCAGCCAGCTCCATTCAAAGCAAAGGAAACGACTGAACACGTGGAGAGACCACCGCCTCCTCCCTCTCTCTCTCTCCCTCCATTCATGATGGTGGATTTTTAGTGGAGGAGGAGGCGAGGAGCTGCCAAGTCAACCTCGTCCATCTCGAGCATTGAATGCCACGTCATCCATTATACTTGTCGGCTCACCCACGATCAGTCTCCCCCTCCTTAACCTCCGCGTGCTCAATCCATCCCTGCCGCTCGTCCGCGTTTGGCCGTAGATGGTAGTGAACCGCGGCCAGAAGTAGACAATACCGTGTAGGCATGGAGAAAATTCCGCAAACGAAAAGTAAAACTCAACTCAAGCTCAATTCGATATTAGACTTTTTATCAAAAAGTGCAATTGAAATCTAAATTCTTTTTAATTTGATTCAATTAAGTCCTCGACCTTTATTAAAAATGCATTAAGTCCTAAACTTATATGTTGTTCGTTGAGAGGATGCAACTTTTGAGAAACATTTACTGCTTAATTGAACTAGTTGGAAGGCTTAGGAATTGAATGTATTCCATGCTTAAGCCTTTTTTGCGTTCTGCATGAAAGGTTTAGGGCTTCTGATTTTTTTTTCCCCTTTTAGCGTCAAATCTGGTGGGTGGAGCTTCACAGCTGGCACCATGTAAATGCCAAATACAAAAGACATCTCCAATCTTGTGTTGCCTACACATGCACTACTTGTTTGGTAGACAATCTCGTACAATCTTAAAATAGCACAACATATTTAAAGCTATGTGGATATGATTGAATGACGACTAGAACATACAATATCATGTTGATGACGCCCGATTAGAACTACCAAGGTATTGCTAAGAGTGGCCCACAACCGCTCTAGTTCAATTCCAAAGTATGATAATGGGGAATCGAGTGATGAAATTTCACATTAACTCTCATTTACCTCGTGAGCGGTTACGTCTAGTGCATGAAAAAATGGCTCATCGATATCAAGTTTAGTTTCTATATGAACTCATTACAATGACGATGACGATTGACATATCGACTTAGTTATAGACCCAACACTCGTTTATCTGATAATACTCACCAACCCACATAATATTTACTTATCCTCCAAAATA
Organism: Eucalyptus grandis; assembly: GCF_016545825.1. Taxonomy (NCBI): domain Eukaryota; kingdom Viridiplantae; phylum Streptophyta; class Magnoliopsida; order Myrtales; family Myrtaceae; genus Eucalyptus; species Eucalyptus grandis. Next base: position 17,136,756 of record NC_052622.1, read on the forward strand.
CATAAGCTAATCAGTGATATAATTAAACCTATTATTTATCTAACCAGGAATTGTGATATTAGTCTAAAAAGAAAGCGTGGTTGAAATGAATAACGTCATATTTTCACACAATGTACACACACAATCCATTCGATTGCCAAAATGAAGTTCGTAAATTCTGTGACACGTTAATCGCGTAAAGTATTATGAAACAAGTAGACGATGGAGGTTTGACTGCTCGATAGAATGCTATTAGTGCTAGAGTTTGATGATCCTTGTTTCAAAAGTAATACGTTAATGTCTTACTTGAACTAATATAAATGCGATATCCCCAGTTAGACATTGGACGGGAGAGGCTTCGTTGAATAAAATATAAGCTAACACCTTGCTACCACCTTATGTAGTCATTCAAAATTTTCTTTACGAGAACTTGACATCATGAAAACTAAGTAGGGTTTTTACATACCTGCGACCAATGCGTGGTCCATGGATGGACTAGGCTCATACTCAATAACAAGAGCAGAGATAGATAGCCAGGGCTAAAAGGCTCAAAACACTCGCGACTTCAAACAGGCTTTTGAGATGTTATAGTGGGGCAACAAAAGGAATGAATCACACATGGAAAGGAGGGAGTATCATTGGGTAAAAGTGGCCAATATTGACGAGAACGTCAATTCTTAAGTGGGAGAGTTCATAACATTTCAAGTCATACATCGATTGTGAGCATCTTGATTAAGTGATATATAAATTAATATTTATCCTCAAGATTGTCGCTATCTTATGTGGCTATTGAGTTGTCTTTTTCAAACTTAACCCATGTAGATGCGACATAGATCGTAAAAACTAAAGCAAGCTAATAAACTAGTATCCGTTAATCGGTCTCGTCATGTTGATCAAAATCGAAAGGCTGGGAAAAGAAAAATGAATTATATAAACCCAAGGAAAGTTTGACATTTCGCGGAGTCCATGGGCTCGATTGAATAGCCGAGTGAAGACCAACCCCATATACTTGCAAGAACAACCCAAAAAGAAAAAAAAAGGTAACATTGAATAAGAGATGCACGTGCCATGGTGATGCCATCCCATTAGAACTTACATCACTTCTCCGTTTCCAACCGACCCTAAGCCTCCATTTTTTTTTTTTGTTGGTAAAATGTAAGTATATAAAGCAGATGAAGAACAATTAGTTAGGAACATTCATCAATATTATAAATAGAGCTAATAATTCGAAAAGATAGAGGTGAAAAGCCTCCACATAGTAGCCAAAACATCTACCTGGGAAGGTTTAAGCCTCCATTTATCTTCACAAAAGATAAATGATTTACAATATATATTTCTTTTAAAATGATTGTTTGTATTGTTTATAAAAAAATAAACGAAAAATATTTTCAACACCCACGAAAATGCTTAGACATACTTTATTGTCGATAATAAAAATATTTTCAGTGAATAATTATTTCGAAGCAAAAAAACGAAAACATTCTTTATTATTATTTTATTATTATTATTTTTTTTTTTGCGAAACAATAGAGTTTAAAGAAATGAGAACTAGAAGTAAGGATTGAACCCAACTTAGAATAGTTCAATAGGCCCAGTAATTCAAATGGGCCTTTGAGACCTCCCATAAGCCCACAGTCTCTCAATTCATCTGCAAACCCACTTCAATTACCTCACATGGTCATGCAGGGATGACATACACGCAAAGTAACGAAGGATCGACAATGACAATCAAAAAGAAGAAAGTAGTGGCGATGGAATATATTCTCCAGCTTTAATGGATAGCTCCGTGGAAAAGTAAAAAAAAAAAAAAAAATACTTAAACCTGTTGCATTGATATAAATTTAGTTTAATCAAACCAATTTAATTTTAAACTTATTATATTGGTACCATTTCAATTACCTTATAATAGTTGTGATGCTTGAAATTAAATCATCCGTTATTGGTAGAAAAATTACATTTGACGTGTCTTTAGTTGTTTTGGCTAGAAGTGTCGGATTTGAATAATGTTCAACTTGAGATGCTTCTAGCAAGGTAGTTTTGTAGAGCCAACGCTTGCTTTAACTACTGAATTTGACGAGCTGCATGTTCGATCTCCTAACAAATACAGATGCAACAATAGTTTTACTTTATTTGTGGCAAATGAGGTTTTATCTGAAAATTCTTATAGAGCAGTTAAAAGTGTAGATGGAATTGGTGTTTTAATGAGGTCCATCATAATAGCAAGGTTCAAGCAAGGATTGAATTTAGAAGATATCCGTGGCAATTGAGCTAGTTGGAAATTGTGGGAGAGGAGTATTAAAGTTCCTATTTTCAATGAAGTGATTGTGACTTGTCTTAAATGTCGGGTCAATACAAAGAAAAGATTATTAAAATGTATTTCGAGTTTGAGTCTACCAGATGAACTTCAACTCGAGATTCATTGTTTATTGTGGAGGTCTGAATTGTCGAATTAGATATTTTTAGTTTTGCTTTGACATCAAAAGTGGTGGTCAAGATTGTCGGCCAAGCAAAGAAAATAGAGAAAAAAAAGCCACAAGGTGGACTTCGTTGATCGAAATCTTTTGGGACGCTGAACGAGGATTCCCTTTTCATGTTGACGTCGTCCAAGAAGTCCTCAATTATAAATATGTACCCATGGGTTGGTTTGTATGTTATTAAGAATTGGTGAAGCGCCATATTCACGAGTGCTTGGCAAGGATTTTTTTCGAGACATCAATAATTTTAGTGTTCAAGCTGATTAAATTTTGAAGTAAGATTTGTTTAATTTTTAGGGAGATTGAGAGATTATTTTGGAGAAAATTACCAAAAACCATTCTAAACCTATTACAATTTTTTTCAATTCAATTCTAATTTTTTTTTACTAAAAAATTACCAGAACACTCTTGAACTTTTGGAAAAATAAACATTTTTTTTCTAGCTAGTTCATTCCTAAACTTTTTGTAATTATGTAAATTCAATCTATTTAGCCAATTTTGGCTTGTCGGCGTTGATGTGGACACTATACTGTTCGGGCGACTTTGATGTGGATAATTTTTTAATAATATATTATTTTAAAAAATATATATATTTTCTTTTTTTTCTCATTTTCCACCTTCCTTCCTCTAGTTGGTTGGCTAGAGATGAGTGTGGGTGAGGTTGACCTCGTCGGCCAATGGTGAGGCTCACCCCTGCTGGCCACTAGTGAGGGTGAGCCTCGCCCAGCGACGGAAGCCCTCAGCATGGCTAAGCAAGGCCTTACTTGCCTCTAGCTTGGGTGCACCTCATCGGCCATGGGCAAGTCATGGCTTTGCCATGGCAAGGCCTCACCAAATCTAGTGAGGATGGAGCCTTGCCAAAGGCCGCAAGGTTAGGCCTCACCCATGGCTGGCAAGGCTTGAGCCTCTCCAAATCCGACAAGGGATCTAGTGAGGCCGCGACCTTGCGTGGCCATGGTGATGCCCGACTTGCCAGATTCGGTGAGCCCGTAACCTGCCTTAGGTAGGTGAGGCCTTACCTAGCTAGCCATGGAGAGGGCAGCCTTGTTGTCACTAGGTGAGGCTTGCCCTCACTAGTGGTCTAGCACTTGCCTCTGGTTAGCTGGCTAGAGAAAGGAGGGAGGATGAAGAAGGATGAAAAAGAAAAAGAAAAAGAATAAAAGGAAAAATTCAAAAAATAAAATATTATTAAAAAATTATTCACATTAGTGCTGGCTCGTTAAAAATGGTTGGATGGACTAAATTGACACAACTGTAAAAATGTTTAGGACTGAATTAAAAAAGTTGTAATAGGTTTATGGCTGTTTTGATAATTTTCCTGATTATTTTGTAAAAATTGTTGAGTTAAATACTGTGTGAGTATTTGAGTGACTAAATTATGATTGCTTAATCTATAGCAAAATTCTTTGTTGCTTTTTCCGTGGACGTAGATCATTTGACCAAACCGCGTAAAATCTAATATCCAATTTTTTTTTTTTTTTTGGGTCAGATTTTTTGTTCTGTTTATATTAAGTTATCACTCTCAAAATACAAGCGAGACGGACGAATCCCACTGGACGTTTCCATCCCCTAGACCAAGCATTGACGTTGACTTGGGGTTCTTTTTAAATCAACGCACATTGGCACTCTCTATTATTGTTGACGATGACCTACAAAAGCATGCGGACACCACCGTTCTCTTCCACAATCCCTACGGATATATGCCAGTTTGGACGGCAGTCCAAAGTCCAAGATTGGCGGGCCTCTAAAGCGGGGACCAATTAGAGATACCTCGCTCACGGCAATGACTCGAAGCTGTGATCTCGTGGAAGACGGAATGGACATGCAGTTGCCGACACGTCTTCTTATCACATGCGGTCGATGGAGTTGGAGGTTAGTTAAAAGTGAAGGGGACGAAAATGGTGGTCCAGTCAGCTATTGCGTCCGAACGACAAGCGCACAAGTTGCATTTTTTGATAGTTTTTGGAGCCGTGGGAATGGGGTTGCGTTGAGCATGAGAGGAGGAAGATGTGCGTTTTCTTCATGCATTCCTTCCTTTCCACACAAGTGAACCTAGGCAGGCGTGGGCCGAATGACGGGGACGGCGAGGTCCCTCGAGCTGTCTCTTGATCACTCGAGTTTTTCCACGGTGGAAGATTCGAAATTGGATAGATCCTTGGCGAATGAATGCTTGACTAGGGACTCCGTGTCTCCTCATGTGCTTTATTTGAAGATGATGATGGTGCCGATACATTCGGTAGAGAAACTTATTCAATGGTCACCGCTAATGGTCCCAAATTTTTGGGGTTGCTTTTCCAATAAACGTTGGTTACATTTCTTTATGTTATTTATACAAGTGACTGATTCATGGATGAGTGCTCTTGTAGCAGTCAATCTGGCTCTGGACCTACATGCCTATGACTTTGTTTCCCAAAAGATCCGTGCAGTGGAAGATCTTGAATTTGAAACTTTCTACACCAAAGATATTCTCTTAAACGAATATATTCGTGCTTAGATAGCAGCTCAACATTAGCCTCATGAAAACCTTATATTCCTTGAAGAGGTTCTATCTCTTAGGAACGTGCTTTAATTGAACTTTAGCTTTAGCTGGCGTGAGCAAAAACCATTGGTTCACTTACTTACGACACTCAAAGCACTACACACTATCCTTAAACTTTCTAGGGCACTAATTCGATCTACTTTTACTTTTGCGGGTTGGACACTCAATAGTTATCTCTACCTCAAATCATTAGTCCCAGTGGTCCATCCTGCACTATATTGTCATGTCGCAATTTCCTCTACCATTCCTTAGAGAATAAGATGGATGTGACCTCTTTCGAGACAATTGTGGTACGCTCTTGTAACAACGAATTAGTGAAGTGTTGTCATGACTTTGGTAGAGACGCCAATAATATCATTCCCTACTTTTCATCAGTCGTGATTTAATTGGCATTTTTCAAATCCATCACAAGTTTGTTAAACTTATTTAAGTGGGCTCTAGTGGAAATACCTTCAGCAAATCAAAATAGAAACATCCTAATTAACATGTATGGGCAATTATTGAAACCCTTCTGAAAAATTGGCCACAACATTGTAGCATCCTTCTTCTTGACCACTTCTATCAACACCTTCAAGAAGATTATACTCTTTGCCCTCTTCGTCTTTTTTTTGGTCTGTTATACTCTTTTCCCCCTTCATTAACTTATCCTTATCGGCCTCAATCATCATTTTTTGGCAACTTATTTTTGCAATTTAACACCTTGGCCAAACCTTCAATTGTTAATAGCGCACCCATTTTAACACTTTACACCCCAAAGTTGTCCCTCCTGTTAAATTTCTCAAAATCTACTTTTGCTTTGGACATAATTACAATAACATAATTTCTAGATAATAATCGATAAGGGTTGCCAATAGTTGTCTACGGCTATTACCGATGCTCGCCTATGATTACCACCGAAGGTTGCACAAACTCCATGCTTTCTCTACCGATGCTTGCCAATGCCAGCCCTCTCTTTTTTGTACTCAAACGACACATCTAACCTCCATTAGAGTGTCGTTAAAAATCGCCACTGAAAATTATAACAAGGCTCTGAAGTGGCGCCACATCAGAAAAAGACTAAAAAAAAAAGAACTAAAAAAGATAAAGGAAAAAAGCGAACAAGTGGTGCTGTTCATTGTCTTATCCGGCGCTCGCTGCTCGCTCCGCTTGGACCTCCGGCGGCGTTCGCGGGCCCTTGCTCGACCACCCGCCAGAGGTCCGGCGAGTCTCTTATTGGACAACCCGAAAAATCAACGCTCCTCAGAAAAGAAGTTGACGTACTCTTCTGCTTCCAAATCTCACTTCGTGCAAGATCCTCAAAATCTCGAACGTATCATCGTGTTCATAGCTTCGTTACTACGATCCCTCTCGTTCCTTTCGATCGCGATCCTCGTTCACCGTGTCCGAGATCGAGCGCAGCTTCTGCTAGATCCACCATCTCCGGCGAGAAGATCGAACAAGTCTCATGGAAACTGCTTAATTACAAATTCCGAAGCGAACCCAGTTCGCTACTCACTCGCGGCATCACCTTTGTTTGGTCAAAAATCGAACTTGATGGTGTTTTCAGCTGAACGTCGCGTACGAAAGGGATCCTCGCGGACTTGGAATGCGACCCACTCGATCTCGCTCGCGAGCGCCCCCTTTTTTGCTACGACTCGTTCGGTCTTCGGAGATTGCTCGGATTTGTCGATGGAGTTCGATTGGGCAAGATTGTTGAATCAAGCGAGCAATCGCGGCGGGCCGGAGGTCAATGGGGGCGGCGGATAGCGAACAGCGCCACTGTTTTTGTTTTTCTTCTTCTCTTTTAGTATTTAATTTTCATTTTAATCTTTTTTTCTGACGTGGCGCTCACGTCGACGCCACGTCATTGTCTTGACGGCGATTTTCTACGGTTTTTCTTTTTTCCTTTTTCTAAAGACTCTTCTCTTCCTAATTCTTTTCGAAAACATTTTCCCTCAAATCTTGAATTGTGGTTTATTTTCTTTCATTTTTCCCTAATTTCTTGAAATTCTTTTTCAAGAAAGGACCAACATGACAACCACCTAAGCGCTTCTTTCTTCAACTAAAAGTTACCGAAAATTCTAAATTATGTTCATTGTGACATATTTCTCCCAAACTTCTATTTATTTATTTTTTTTGGTAAGGTAAGAAACCAAACTTCTATTTTGTTACACAAAAAATTTAAAACTTTTTTTGTGACACTAAAAACCCAAAACTTTTTCCATGATACTAAATTTTGGGGTAAATGCGTCACGTGAATATAAGTTTGGAGTTTTTAATATTAAAAAAATAAAGTTTTAGGGTTTTTGGTGTTGCACAAATATAAGTTTGGGTTTTTTGGTATCATAGAAAAAATATGGGATCAATATATTACACGGTAAAATTTTGGGGGTTTTTAGGTTATAAAAAAAAGTTTAGAATAAATGTATCACACATAGTAAATTTTGGAGTTTTTTCTATGATATTTTCCCTAATAATAATAATAATAATAATAATAATAATAATAATAATAATAATAATAATAATAATAATAAAACTCATATCAACTTTTTTCGCTAATTAAATTGGATAGAATAAATGGACCGATTTGATTACATTAATTAGATAAATTTTAGTATTTGATCGTACTTTTCAAAATTTTTGGGGCTCAATTGCATTTTTTGGATGAATTTTAAAATTTCTGATGCACTTAGTCCCTTTAATATGCAAAGATAAGAGGCAAAGTCTCTCCGTTGTATTTCCACTATCCAAACAAACACTATCTCTCAAATTTGCAATTTTAAAATCGAATTTTCGAAGCGTGATACGAGCCAAAAAAAGCAGGCCGAGAAGTTAACAGCAAGAGCCCTTATTTGGCCTGTTACAGATGGCCCCTTTCGTGGTAAATTCCCCGCCCTACTTCCCCGCTTTGACGCGGTGTTTCAAGGCTTTTTCAAAAGTCCGAAAGGATGTCGACATAATATCGACACCCTCCCTCGCCAAATTACCTCAATGTCATCGAACCGTCCGTCGCTGTCCTTTCCATGCCTCGCTGCAAACTAGGACTCTCCTTCCTTTTCTTACTTTCGAAGTTTGCGCAACAATCGGGGAATCCATTGACTTAAAAGCTCGTATGGAATGGGCCACAATGACCTCACTGTTCCTCCAGTAATATCAGCCACACAGCCACGTACGTACGCTGAATCTCCAAGACAGCCTTAAACATCTCAGAAGCCCAACAAGGATCGAAACGTCTGACACAGGTGAGACACCCCCTGCAACCTACCGGAGGCGCCACGACCTCGGCTGGCACCCCCTCCCCTCCCCGCCGTCGTGAGCGCACGGCCTCGCTCGTTCGATCTCGAGTCATGCGGCTCCTGTGCCTGCTCGCGTTGATCCCGCTCGCCGCGGCGGAGTGCAAGTGCGATAGCGATGAGGAGGGACACAACAAGAGCCAGGCCCTCAAGTACAAGCTGGCGGCCATCGCGTCGATCCTCGTGGCGGGCACGGTCGGGGTGTGCCTCCCGATCCTGGGGAAGACCGTCCCGGCTCTGCACCCGGAGAGGAGCATCTTCTTCATCATCAAGGCCTTCGCGGCCGGGGTGATCCTGTCCACCGGGTTGATCCACGTCCTCCCCGACGCCTTCGAGAACTTGACCTCGCCGTGCCTGAGCGAGCGCCCGTGGGGGGAGTTCCCGTTCGCGGGGTTCGTGGCCATGCTCGGCGCCCTCGGGACGTTGATGGTGGACACGGTCGCCACTTCCTATTTCAAGAAGCTGCATGCCGACAACGCCGGATCGGACAAGAGCGTCGGAGACGAAGAGAGGGCCAGAGAGAACCGAGGTCAAGTACCCGTCCACACGCACGCGACTCATGGCCACTCTCACGGTCCAATATCGACGGACGCGGAGTCGGATCTCCTGCGGCATCGAGTGATATCTCAGGTTGATTCCAGAATTCGCAATCTTGGCACATCGGTCAGTCTCGACTTGTTTTCTATCATGCATATTTTTCAGTTGGCATTCTTCTTCCTGCCTCCGTTAGGTGCTGGAGTTGGGGATCGTGGTGCACTCGGTGATTATAGGGGTCTCACTGGGGGCTTCGGAGAGTCCAAAGACCATCAAGCCTCTTGTTGCTGCCTTGTCCTTTCACCAGTTCTTTGAAGGCATGGGTCTCGGTGGATGCATCACTCAGGTACTTCTTCTCCTTAGTCTTCAAAAATCTTAACAAAAGCATACTTTCATTCATGTTGAAGTTTATTTTTCTGGATTGAGCCTTGTAAAATCAATGTAGTTTTTCAGGAAGAGGAGCTATTGAGTTTGTTTTGTTTATTAGTGAATTTGGGTAGAATTCATTTCCTGAATGCATCCAAAGCATCTGGTTTTTCTTCTTCTTCTTCTTCTTTTTTTCCATTGTTAGCGCGTCGATTCTGGGTTCGTAACGGGTAAAATTTATTCATAAGCCATTTGAGCGCCGACACTGTTGAAAAAGTCTTTCGTATTTGAATTCAAAATCAATCCCTTATCATCTTGGAATAACTTTTGACAACATACTGGTTGTCAAAAGAAATCTGAATTGAATCTTAAATCGATCATTGTTAAGGCTAATCTCTGTTTTCTCTCTTTCGCTCATGTAGGCCAAATTCAAGACTCGGGCGACTGTAGTCATGGCACTGTTTTTCTCCCTCACGACGCCGATCGGGATTTGTATAGGATTGGGAGTCACCACTAAGTATGATGAGAACAGCCCGACGGCGCTCATCGTGGAGGGCATCTTCAATGCTGCATCTTCGGGGATATTGGTTTACATGTCCCTGGTCGATCTTCTTGCTGCTGACTTCATGAGCCCAAAGTTGCAGAACAACGGGAGGCTCCTGTTTGGGACCAACGTGGCTCTTCTCCTCGGTGCTGGGTGCATGTCTCTCCTGGCCAAATGGGCTTGAAGCGAAGGAAGCAAAAATAAATGGAAAAAAAAGAGATCAAACAGACGTTTTAGCTACTTGAAAGTCTCTGGCTTTTTCTTAGTCCTAGGCATTAGTCAATGAACATATATGATTGTTTCGACCATTTCATGATGTTTGAACTTAAAGGAGATGATGATTTTTATATGCTTGTGGAATAGATGTCGGAAAAAAATATGAAGACTGATCCTGGTTGATATACACGCAAGAGAAGTACCTCGACATAAATGTAAAAGGTTTTTGTTCTTTTCGATGTTGATTTGGTAGTTGCCATTGTCGTTCGTCCACTTCGTTGCATGTTGTCCAATAAATTATCATTCACCCTTATCTCCATTTCGCTGCCACTTTTCCATCAAACTCTTCTGCCCTCTTTCTATCTCGTCTGCACAAACCATTGATTCACTCTTCACCCCTCGCACATCTCCTGTAATCCATCCTTATCTCAAGGCTCATTCCCAGCTCCCTCACCATTTTGGAGGCATAGAATTGCTGCTCCAAGTACGGCAGCACGTGGCGACCAACACGCCATGCCACAGCACACAATACCATAGGTTTCTTAGTGTGGAATTACACCCGGAATACGACACAAACCCTTCAATGGTTGGATGGGCTAGGATGGCGGTACGACACGCATGGTGTTTGTAGTGAGATAGAGTTTACAGAGCCAAACGATTGCTATAGCTGCAAAATTTCAGAAATATTTATTAAAAAAGCCATGAACCTATTATATTAGTATCAATTTAATTCTAAAACTTTTAATTGGATGAACTTACTCTTAAATCTTTTCGCATATTATCAATTAAGTCCATCTAGCAATTTAGGTCATAATTTGTTAACATGGATGTAGGCCATCCTAAGTTATAGCCAGCGAGGTCACCTTCGAAAAATTCTTTTTTCGAAAGGATAAGTTTGATTTAAGTTGAAAGTCAGTCCAAACCAAAGGGGCCGGGAGAAAAAGATAGAAGGTGGAAAAAAAAAGGGTTGCGATGTGAAATCACCGTAAGTTCCCCATTATCATGTGCTCCACTACCATTCGAAAAAGGTAGACTTTGAGACACTGCTCCAGAAGGTCAAGCACACCGCAATCCTCGATCATTAGCCATCTGAAAGTACTCCGTCTTTGGTCAAAGCCCCAATGGAAAGGATGGAAATTTGCAACGCTTTGACCTTTCCGCAGCCACCGCCATTATGAAACTGGTACAATGATCCGACACGTGGCATACAATTCGATCCCGACCAATAAGATTTAGACGGCTAAAAATATTACTTAAACTTTGCTTATTTCATAGAAAATAAATCATGCAATTTAAAAAAAAAAAAAAATACCCCGCGTCGCTTATAAAAATAAAGAAATTTTTTAAATAAGAATCTAAAATATCTATTTTTCTCAAAAGATGACTTGAAGTGAAGTCTGTTTCAAATAAAGACTTAAAATAATTATTTAGTATTAAAGAAGGAATTGACCGGTGAATAGATGCATTTCGATGCGTATTTTGGTGACCCAGTCAAGGGTATTTTCGTCCAAAAAAATTATTTTTTCGTTTTTCTTTTTCCCTTGTTCATCTTCTTCCTCATCTCACCCATGCTTGTCCCTGTTCATCATCTTCTTCCTCATCGCAAGTGACAACATGGGTGTAACAATGTCTTCTTACATTCAGCAACGAACATGAAGATCAGAGCTCAAACAAGCGAAAAAGCCTAAGCACGAGCCGACATAAGCTCCATTTGATATTACCATATCATGATTGAAATTTGAAACGGTGCTAGTGTTATAACATAACATGAAAACATCATGAAATTAAATTATATGCTTGTGCAATTAAACCAACACAAAATCACCAAATAAATAGATATGAACAAAAAAGGTCACTAGAGATCTACATGATCTGGCCAGAGCATTGGTACCAACTAATCGAAGAATTGAAGTTATAATCGTTCATGTGCTCTAGTATTTTCTAGACTTTGATATTCAAGCCCAAAGTATGAGCTACATATACGCTGAAACAACAACTCCTGCACGTTCTTTCTTTCTTCCTTTTCGACGGCGGCTCACTTTCTCAGGGGAACCCTCTCTGTCGGTTATTTTTATGTATATTTGTATGTGCCTCGCCTTTTCCTAAGGGCTTTCGCAAGAGTCCACACGGTCTCGGTCGAACTTGGATAGATATCTCCAACAATAAAAACAAGCACACAAAAGTCCTCCGACCAAAGAAACCGGAGACCCCAAAATATGCGTGCAATTTCGTTAGATAATTGAAAAATTATAGGAAAGTAGATCTTTAAGTTACTTTTCTTTTCTGTTTTTTTTTTTTTGGTGACTAATTCCATTTAACAAATTGATCCACTTCCTCTAATCAGTTCGGGTTTTATCGACGAATTCAAACTCGGGGCAAAATTTAAAAGTGGGTTTAGTCTGAAAAATTATTGAGCTTTAAATGTGAAAATTTCGAGGAATCGCGTGTCACCTCAATTCAAAGGAAAAAAGTAGGCAAGTTGAGATCGCTCCCTGTCCCTCTCTCTTCGTTCGTGCTGGCATGGTGATAGCCTTTAAGGGGAGATGATGATGAGGAGCCACCTAGTCAAACTCGCTCATCTCGAACATTGAATCCCACGAGTCCTTTACACTAATTGACTACCATTATGACTTGATATTTATTCAAAACATCTAAATTTATCACGTCATTTATAGTTATTGACTTACTATTATGATATGATATTTATTCAAAATATCTGAATCTACCGTGTCCTTTATACTCATTGGCTCACCATTATGATTTGATATTTATTCAAAGTATCTAAATCTACTGTATGTCGATTAATCTAGTTCTAAATATTTTATTGTACGCATTGTAAATTTACATGATTACTTCAATGTCATTGAGCTGTCCTTTTCGTGCGTGCCTGCCCGTCGGCACTTTCCCTCTAATTCATTCGGGTTAGCTCAACAATCCCGGGATCCCATTGGACTCGAATCTCGGATGGAATGGTGCACAATGATCTCAATGTTTCGCCAGTAATCTCAGCCACGCGGCCACGTACGCTCTCCAAGACAACCTTAAAAGTCTCAGAAGACGCCCAGGGATCGAAACCGTCGACGCAGTCGAGACACACCCCGCAATCTACCGGAGGCGCCACGACCTTGTGAGCGCACGGGCTTGCTCGTTCGATCTTGAGTCATGAGGCTCCTGTGCCTGCTCGCGTTGATCCCGCTCGTCGCGGCGGAGTGCACGTGCGAGAGCGATCCCGAGGAACGCAACAGGACCCGGGCCCTCAAGTACAAGCTGGCCGCCATCGCATCGATCCTCGTGGCGGGCGCGGTTGGGGTGTGCCTCCCGATCGTGGGGAAGACCGTCCCGGCTCTGCACCCGGAGAGGAGTATCTTCTTCATCATCAAGGCCTTCGCGGCCGGGGTGATCCTGTCCACCGGGTTGATACACGTCCTCCCGGACGCCTTCGAGAACTTGACGTCGCCGTGCCTGAGCGAGACCCCGTGGGGGGATTTCCCGTTCGCGGGGTTCGTGGCCATGCTCGGCGCACTCGGGACGTTGATGGTTGACACGGTCGCCACTTCTTATTTTAAGAAGCGACACGCCGACAAGACCGTATCGGACAAGAGCGGAGACGAAGAGAAGGCCAGAGAGAACCAAGGTGAAGTACATGTGCACACGCACGCGACTCATGGCCACTCTCACGGTCCGATATCGACGGACTCGGAGTCGGATCTCCTGCGGCATCGAGTGATATCTCAGGTTGATTCCAAAATCGCAATCTCAGCACGTCAGTCGTCTCGACTTGTTTGCTTATTATTCATATTTTTCAGTTGGCATTCTTCTTCCTGATGTTGTTAGGTGCTAGAGTTGGGGATCGTGGTGCACTCGGTGATAATAGGGGTATCGCTGGGGGCTTCGGAAAGTCCACAGACCATCAAGCCTCTTGTTGCTGCCTTGTCCTTTCACCAGTTCTTTGAAGGCATGGGTCTCGGTGGATGCATCTCTCAGGTTCTTCTTCTCTTTAGTCCTCAAAAATCTTAACAAAAGTAAACTTTCATTCATGTTGAAGTTTTATTTTCTGGGTTGAGCTATTGAGCCTGTTTCGGTTATTGCTCAACTTGGGTAGAATTCATTTCTTCAGTGCATCCAAAGCATCTGGGTTTTTTCCAGTGTCAGCTTGTCAATTCTGGGTTCGTGAAGGGCAAAATATATTCATAAGACGATAAGGTCTATCTAAGCCATTAGACCGCTGACACTGTTGAACAAGTCTTTCGTATTTGAATTCGAAATCAATCCCTTATAATCTTGGAATAACTTTTGATTAGATACTGGTTGTCAAAAGAAATCTGAATTGAATCTTAACTCAAATATTGTTAAAGCTAATCTCTGTTTTCTCTCTTTCGCTTTGGCAGGCCAAGTTCAAGACTCGGGCGACTGTAGTCATGGCACTGTTTTTCTCCCTCACGACCCCAGTTGGGATCGTTATAGGATTGGGAGTCAGCAACGTGTATGACGAGAACAGCCCGACCGCGCTCATTGTGGAGGGGATCTTCAATGCTGCATCTTCGGGGATATTGGTTTACATGTCCCTGGTCGATCTTCTTGCTGCTGACTTCATGAGCTCAAAGTTGCAGAACAACGGGAGGCTCCTGTTTGGGACCAACGTGGCTCTTCTCCTCGGTGCTGGGTGCATGTCTCTCCTGGCCAAATGGGCTTGAAGCAAAGGAAGCAAAAATAAATAGGAAAACAGAGATCAAAGAGACGTTTTAGCTACTTATAAGTCTCTGGCTTTTTGTTAGTCCCGGGCCAACGAGCATATATTATTGTTTCGACCATGTCACGACGTTTGAGCTTAAAGGAGATGATGCTTTTTATATGCTCGTGGAAATAAATGTCGGAAAATCTTCTGATGACCGATCCTGGTTGATATCCACGCAAGAGAAGTCCCCCGGCATGATTTTAAAAGAAAAGGTTTCTCTTCTTTTCAATGTTGGTGTGCTAGTTGGCATTGTCGTTTGTCCACTTCGTTGCATGTCTGTCCAATAAATCGTCACTCATGAGCTGACCCAGAGAAGAGTACGGACACCCACATACGATGGCCCTTCATCTCATCCACCTTCTTCCTTTTCTCCATTTCACTGCCGCTTTCCCATCAAACTGTTCAGCCCTCTCTGTGTCTCGTCTGCACGAACCACTGATTCACCCTTTACCGCTCACATATCTCCTGTAGCACATCCTAATCTCGACGGTCAAACCCTGCTCCCTCATCATTTCGGAAGCATTGAATTGCTGCTCCAAGTGCGGCGACACGTGGCGACCAACCCGCCATACCATGGCACTCCATGCCACAGGCTTTTTAGTGTGGAATTACGCCCGCAATAAGACACAGACCCTTCGATGATTGGATGGGATAGGATCATGATATGACACACATGGCGTTTGCAGCGAGGTACAATCTACAGAGCCACAAAGATTGCTATAGCGCTGAATTTGGCAAGTTGTGAATTTGAACGGGAAAAGTATTTAAAAAGTATTAAATCTATTACATTAGTATTAATTGAATTGTATGATCTTAATTGAATCAATTGAATCTTAAATCTTTCAACGTTTTGTCAATTGAGTCAATCCCACAATTTAGATAAGAAAATTTTAATATAGACGTAGGCCATCTTAAGCGGCATAACTAGCATTGATGCGGTTATTTTTTTAATATTTTTTTTCATGACTCTTGTTTGTGGTTGGCAAAAGTTATGGCTGGCGAGGGTTGTCCTCACAAAATTCTTTTTTTTTTTTTTTAATGCTTTTGAAATGATAAGTTTGATTTGGGTTGAAAATTCGAAATTAGTACAAACCAAAGGGCCTGGAACAAAGAGATAGAAGGTGGAAAGAAAGGGTTGCAACATGAGATCACGGGTGCCCCATTACCATGTGCTCCACTGCCATTCACAAAAGGGAGACAGTAAGGCACATCTACAGAACGTCAAGCACACCACAAGTCTTGATCATTAGCTATCTGAAAAAAAAAAAAAAATCCGTCTTTAGTAAAAGAAAAACGATGGAAAAATTGCAACGTGCTCATCTTTCCACAGCCACGGTTTGTTTATCTTCTCGACAAGTGGTGTACAATTCAATCCCAGCCAATATCGTTTTAGATGGCTAAATAAATTGCTTACACTCCGTTTGTTTCAAGAATAAAAAATGATTTGAAAAATATTTTTTTAAAAATCATTCATTATATTACCTATAAAAATGAATGAACGAAAAATATTTTCATCGTCTACGAAAATATTTAAATATAAGTTATTGTATGAAAATGAAAAATAATTTTGTTCACCTAAGTATTTGAAGCAATATGAAAGATTATTTTTATGAAAATGCATTTCAAATCATTGAACCTTAAAACATAAGATACAGGTGCATGATATGCGCAAAATTAAGATTGCTTGTGTATAGATTAATCCAACAATTTCATATCAATCAAATCCAAAAATGAACCGGAGTGGCTTCACATGGGAATGCGAACCTAATTTGTGAGCTTTTGTACGCATCGCTTATAATTTGGCGATTGTTGGGAGACTCTTGGAAGACAATGGTGCTTTAAGCTAGTACTTTTCTCCCTTTCTATTTTGCATTTCTCTTCGCATAATTAATAATAATAAAAGTGCATTAGGGTTTAAGAGTTAAAGATAATCTTACCGTATGATAAAGCAAACTCTAAAGAAACTTTCAACACTAAATTAACATTCGATTTGTTTCGACATATCTATTAGATATACATCAATTAATGAGTGTCTCGAAATACTTGTCAACCAAAATTAAAAAAAAAAAAAAATCATCATTTTTCTCATATTTTATGTAGTGAATACTCAGAAAATGGGAATATTGTCAACAAGTATCTAGGCATTCTTAACCAAAAAAAAAAAAAAAATCATATTATCATTACGTGATTGAAATAGCGATGGTTGTTGTAATATGATGCGAAAACCGAGAGGATTTTGCAACCAAATCAATGCAAAATCATCAATGAAATAATTGATGAATAATAAAAGTAAAAAATTAATGTGGTTTAATCTGAGTGTCGATAAATAAATACTAATCGGAGAATCAGAATTATAGCCGCTTATGCACTCTAATGTTTCTTATACCTTAGATATTCTAGCCTAGAGCATAAGCTCTACATATGGTGACACGGGAACTCCTGCACTGTTCTTTCCTTTTTCTTCTTCGTATGGCGACTCACTTTCTCAAGAAAATCTCTGTTCGTTAATTTTATATATTTACATGTGCGGCGCCTTTTAAAAGGAGTCTCCTATATGTTTGGTTGTCCGGATTTCTAATCGGGATAGGACTAGATAGAATATGATATGAAATTCTGGGATTTTTTTATATCCCGTCCATTATTTAGTGAATCACAGTATTAAAGTTGAATATGTTCACATCATATCATGTACATTTTTTTATTTATTTATATAAACGGCATATCATTATAAATGAATATAAATATTCATAAATGGAGATGGTGAAAATCTCTTGTAACACTATTCCTTAATTTATTTTTTTATTTTTTATTTTATTTTTCCTCTTTATTTTAATATTTTTTTTTCATTATTATTTTTTTCCCTGTTCATCATTCTTTAATAAAATTTTATCAAATAGTAAACTTTACTAACATACCTAAAATACAAAAATACCTAAAATATATAATAAATATAAATATTTAATTTATAGATTTAATGTTTATTATAGGATATAATTAAAGTTACATATATAAATTAAAATAAGATTAATTAAAAATAATTTTTTATTTAAATTAGAATTCAAATATTATTTATATTGAAATATTTATAAATATAATTTCAATTTTGTTAATTTAATAAGTTTATTATTCAAGAAAAATAACTTTCTTATTATGGACATTAGAAATCCTATCCACCTTTATCCCACTTCATCCATTGGATAATTTTATCCTGTCTATATCCCCCTTATATCCGATTTTATTATGTCTTGAGCGAGCACCAAACGTAGGATAGGATAAATCATATCCTATCTCGAATTTTATTCCGATCGCCAAATGCAAACTAACAGCTTTCGCAGGAGTCCCTACGATCTCGATTGAACTTGGAATAGATATCTCCGGCAATATAAACAACATTTGACCAAAGAAACCGAAGACCCCAAAATATGCAAGCCCTTTCGTTAGGGGGAAATTAGGAAAGTTAAGATTTTTTCCTCTTTAATTGCTTCGGTTCAACAAATTGGTCTATATCCTTTAATCGAATTAGGTTCTCATACATAAATTCAAATTCGAAACCTAATTTAATAATTAGGTAGGCTTGAAAAGTATTGAGTTTTAGACAAATAGCTTTTAAGAATTGCATACCACCTTAATTCATAGGAAAGAGATCGCCCTCTGTTTCTCCCCACTCGTCGGGTCACCACAATGACATTTTCCCAACGAGCCGCATGTCCCATCCAGCTGTCTTCCAATCCTCACGGTATCCAAAACTTGTTTTTCAATTACTAATGATACAATCCGCGTAATTTAAGGTTGACCCATGTAGGGTCTCCACGTATCAGATGATGTTATTGGATATCAAATGTATCACTGACCTGGTGTCTTTATGTTTGGGCTGATAGTGCCGGCAAATCATTTCCCGCGACTTTAAACTTACATGACGTGTTTTAAACTGGCATACGCCAATGAATCGCGACCAGAGCAGACAATTTCACGATGGTTCAAAGTCGGCGGACCTACCTAGCTAGCAAAGTGTAGTGTCAAACGTCAGGACAGTCCCTGACCTTGCAATTGCCTCCTTAACAAAATATCTCTGATCACATGTCCATTACGTTTTGGTTGCCGGTGCCGGTAAATGATCTCCAGCAAGTTAAACTTGCACGCCGTGTATTAAAGCTGATAGATGCTAGTGACCATGGCATAGATAGTATCACGTTGGCATTGGGAAAAATAGTGCAATGAGTCCCAAAATTTTCAATTTATCTAATTAATTGCCAAACACTTAATAGAAAGTGCAATTAAATCTTAAATCTTTTAATTGATTTTATTCAATCCTAAAGCTTTATAAAAAAAGGCATTAAGTCCAAAACTTATGTTGAAAAGTGCAATTTAAGAATGCCACACAAGCAATTCTTAAGCGACACATAAATAATTTTAGGTATTGCACATTGAAAGCACTTAATTGTACTCATTGAGAAATATTCTTAGTTGAACCGATTGAAATGTTTAGAACTTGATTGCATTTCGTACACAAGTTTAGAAATTATTAGCGTAGTTTTTTCCATTAGAGTCAAACCGGTGGGTAGGGTTATGTAACTAGTGGAGTGAGGATGTCAAACATAAAACACTCTTACATCCATCTGCACTATTCTAATGGCAGAATGATCTTGCGCAATCTTAAATTCATAATTTATTTAAAGCCATGTGTGTATGGTTGAGCCATGACTAAAACATACAATACCGTGTTGGTGACGGCTAAAATAAGACTTCCTATATGTTTGTATGCAAGAATGGGTCACCAATGTCAGGCTTCCGGTTCAATATGAATTCATTACGACAACGATTAAGATATTGACTCAGTTATAGACCCAATACTTGTTTACCTAATTATACTATCACCAACGAACAAAATAATTGCCTATCGCTCAAAAAACAAGCTAAGTTACGGAATAGTTGAATTTATTGTTCCAGTTATCTAAGCCTAAAATAAGCGGAATTGTCAAAAATAGAATCATATTCACTCATTGTACTGCACAATCCATTTGATTGTGGATACCATGTTGGTTAATTACGTGAAGTGCAGTGA
Organism: Eucalyptus grandis; assembly: GCF_016545825.1. Lineage (NCBI taxonomy): Eukaryota > Viridiplantae > Streptophyta > Magnoliopsida > Myrtales > Myrtaceae > Eucalyptus > Eucalyptus grandis. The sequence goes on from NC_052622.1 coordinate 17,156,477, forward strand.
AACGAGTAGATGATGGAGGTTTGACTGTGAATGCTTAAGTTTTTGAAAGTGATATGGTGATACATAATTTGAATCGGTATAAATGTAATATCTCAAGTCTCACATTGAATTGGAGACACCTTGTTGAATGATATGTAAATCAACAACTATCTCAAATAGTCACTACCTTATATGATTATTTGGAGTACTCATTTTCAAAACTTCGCACCATGTGGATAGGGTCATTACATATGGTAGCATTGCCTGATCTTGTCCGGTAGGATGCATGGTTCATGGACGAACTTGGCTCATACCCCCAATTCGCCGACGGTAAGGACACCACCTTATGCGGTTATTCGAATGATAGACTAGGAAATACAATGGATCATACAAAAACGAGGAAAGTGAGGTTGAATTTTCTTTTCTTTTTTTTGGCGGTGCTCATGGGCTTGATAGAATAGCCAACCGATTAAGATTAGATTAGACCGACCACTCATATGGACGTAGTTTGGACAAACTCGTGTGCTAGTGCAGATACTCTCTAGTCGCCTTACCTCAAAACGTTTCGAACTATTTGTCATCATCCTTTCTTGACATTCCTGCCCGTGAACACCTTCTTTTAATGGTTTCAAGTTTGCATGCCGCAATCTAGACATCCGGTTGACTCAAACTCTTATAAATGGTCGAAAATGACCTCACTTTTTCTCCAGTAATCTCAACCATACAGCTAATTGCCAGCAATCGCTATAAACATTTTTAGCACAACTTCATATGGTGCAATTTGGGAAAATTGTCCAAAAATTCCTAAACCTATTGCAATTTTGTCAATTCAGTCATAAACCTTTTAATTTTGCCAATTGAGTCCTAAATTTTTTCACTTCTTGCCGATTTAGTCCATCTGACCAATTTTGGCTGGAAAATACTAACGTGGACACTGGTGGTGCCATGTAGTCATTGGTGCTGACGTAGACAATTTTTAATAATATTTTAATATTTTAAAAAATTGATTTTTTTTTTAATTTTTTTAATTTTCTATTATTTTCCTTTTTTTTTTTTTATTTTTGGCTTTTCCGGTGGCCGGGTGGCCACCGGCCACAGCGACGGCCGTCCACCGGCCACGGCCGGTCGACTAGCCTCGCCCGCCACAAGTGAGGCTTGGCCGGGCGATGGCGACCCGGGCGAGGGTGCCCAGCACGGCAAGGGCCGACCTCGCTAGATCTCGGGGTGAGGGGAGCCCTTGCCGGGGTCGCCTCGGCCAGGTGAGCGTTGGCCTCGCCCGGCCGGGCAGGCGACGGCGGCCACCGGCCACTGTGCCGACACCCGACCGGCCAGGGCGAGGGGGCCGGCCGGCCAGATCTAGCGAGGGGAGCCCTCACCCGGACCCCGGAGCGATCGGGCGGCCCTCGCCCCGGCCGGCCGGCGATGGCTGTGGCGGTGGCCAGCCGTTGCCCACCCGACCAAGGGCAAGGCTGACCTTGCATGGGCGGGCGACCCTCGGCGAGGGCTCCCCTCGCCAGATCTAGCGAGGTCGGCCCTCGCTGGGGCCAGGGCGGTCTCGCTCGGCATCGTCGTCGCCCGACTGGGCCTAGCCCGTGGCGGGCGAGGCCAGTCGGCCGGTGTGGCTGGCCATCTTTGTGGCCGATGGTTGGCCACCGAAAAAAAGCCAATAAAAAAAAAAATAAAAAAGGAAAAAAACAGAAGATAAAAAATTAAACAATATTAAAATATTATTAAAAATTGTTCACGTCAACGCCGACGGTCTTACGTGGCACCGCCGGCGTCCACGTCAACATTTTCCGGCCAAAATTGGCCGGATGGACTAAATCGGTAAGAAGTGAAAAGGTTTATGACTCAATTGACAAAATTAAAAGGTTTAGGACTGAATTGGTAAAATTGTAATAGGTTTAGGACTTTTTGGATAATTTTCCCATGCAATTTACCAAAGACACAACCTAGGCACCGCATTGTGAGCGCAGATTTTCTCGTTCATCTCAAGTCATGCAGGAGGGATAGTGAGGACCGCGACAAGGGCCAGGCCCTTGAGTACAAGCTAGCCGCAATGGCGTTGATCCTCGTGGCGGGTGCGGTTGGGGTGTGCCTCCCAATCCTTGAGAGGACGGTCTCGACTTTGCACCTGGAGAAAAAGTATTTTTTCTGTCATCAAGGCCTTTGCGGCCGGGGTAATACTCTGCACCGCTTTCATGGACGTCCTCCCGGATGCCTTTGAGAGCTTGACCTCACCGTGTCTGAGCGAAACGCCATGGGGGGATTTCCCGTTCGTTGGGTTCGTGGCGATGGTTGCCGCCCTCGGGACACTGATGGTGGACACTCTCGCTACTTCTTATTACAAGAAGTCTCACATCGACAAGGCCAGACCGGACAAGAATGTTGGAGGTGAAGAGAAGGCCAGAGAAAACCAAGGTCATGTGCATTTGCATGCGCACGCCTCTCATGGCCATTCTCACACTTCGATGTTGACGGAGTCGGACTCGGATCTCTTGCAGCATAAAGTAATATCTGAGGTTAATTCCACTAGGGGTGTGCAACCGGACCGGGTCAACCCGGTTCCCAAATCGGCCCACCCAGAAAATATGGTCGGGAACCATTTCCCAAAGTTCAGATCCTGTTTGAATCGGTCTGAGAACCGGTTCCGAGGGAATACCCACCCGGGAATTGGATCGACCAAACCGGTTAGGGAACCGGTTTGAGAACTGGTTTGAGAAGGCAAAACCCTAATTCGTTTCTAACTTTCTATCTTTACTCTCAAGCTCTCACCTCCGCCAATCCATCCGAGTGCTGCGCGCTGACGCTGCTTCCACTTGCCCACCGTCGCCTGACTCCCGCAACACCGTAGCCGGGAACGCCCCCGGCAACACCGGCTTCGTCAACATCACCGACCTCTAGGGTGGCAAGGTGGGCTTCGGCGCCGTCACCACCGAGTCCAAGCTCGACTCGTTGTACACCAAGTTGGTGAAGTAGATCCCCTACAACATCTCCGTCCTCCAGATCAGCGCCCCCATCCTGGTCCCGGCCATCCTCGCCGCCCCGGCGCCGTTGGCCTTGGACACGAACGTGACGGCGCTACTCGAGAAGGCCGGGTGCAAGACGTTTGCGGGCCTCCTCGTCTCGAGCGGAGTCATCAAGACGTACCAGTCGGCGCTGGACAAGGGCCTAACGGTGTTCGCACTCGACGTGAGCTCATGTCGCTCCTACTGTACCACGCGGTGGTGGACTACACCCCGATCAGGTCCTTGAAGACAAGCAATGCCTCGATCAGCACCCTCGCCACGAATGGCACCAGGAAGTACGATTTCATCGTGAAGACCTCCGGCGACCCCGTCGCGCTCGACACCGAGGTTGACTCCTCGCAAGTGGCCAGCACGGTGCTCGACTCCACCCTTGTAGCGATCTTCACTGTCGATAGCGTCCTCCTCCCCGCCGAGTTGTTCGGCAAGTCCCCGTCCCCCGTGCCGACGCCGGAGCCGATAAGCACGATTTTTACTCTTCATCGTGAGCTGCCGGCTAATTAGTTCTACTTACCCCATGATATAATATGTATTGCTGAATTTGATCCCTTTTCTAGTTGATTTTTCTGCTGAATTTAGTGGTTAGCTATTCTTCCAAGGTTTCATATGTTATTCCCTGCTTTGATTGGTAGAAGTCTAGCATCTTAATTCGCAGAATCACCCAAATGAAGTAGGTCCGCAAGGATCTTGATTTTCGCGAGTGACTGTTTAAACTGAATGGTTGCTCGGGTCTGTGAGCATTGTGAATTCCTCTTTTATTTTATGAAAGTTTGGTTTTGAATTTCTCTGGCTGTTTGCTTTTTTGATTCATTCTGGTTTGTTACCTGTTCACAATCCAATATCAAGGAAGGTGAAAAAAAATTGATTTCTTTGCCATTATTGCCATGTCTTGTTTTGTCTTGAACCCATTTTGCTTGGTCCGGCATTTTTTGTTTCAGTAGACAATTCATCTAGACTTGCTTCTCTAAGTTTAATATAAAGATACAACAATTTTGATGCAAAACAAGTTCCAATATAAATAGGGTCAATCATGTTCCCGGACCGGAAAAACATAATGGGTCAGGAACAGGGTCCAATGCAAATAGGGTCGGAAACATGGTCTAAAAAAAGAGAATCGGTTATAACAGGGTCGGGTACAGGGTCCAGATCTAGACCCTACCCATTATGGACTTGATCACCCCTAAATTCCACCGATCACAATTTCAACACATCAATTTGACATCTTTGATATTAATTATATTAATTCTTCCTCATTTTTGAAATTTGTATTTATGAAATTGTTAAGTGCTAGAGTTGGGGATCGTGGTGCACTCGGTGATCATAGGGATCTCGTCGGGTGCTTCAGAGAGTCCAAAGACGATCAGGCCACTTGTTGCTGCTTTGACCCTTCACCAATTCTTTGAAGGCATGGGCCTCGGTGGATGCATCGCTTTGGTACTCTTTTTTCGTCTTCAATCTGCTTTTAAATTTATTAAATATTTTTTATGCATATTGAAATCCATTTTCCGATTTGAGCCATGTAAAATCAATGTATTTTTGGGGAAGACCCACTATTTTGGTTTTTGGTCAACTCGGTAGCATTAATTTCCTGAATGCTTCCAAAGATGATAAGGTCTATCTACAAAAGAAGCCATTTGACCACTGACACTGTGAAACAAGTTTTGATATTTGAAGTTGACATCATTCTCTATCATCTTGGAATAATAACTCAGTGCATTCATATTTTGACTTGAAATTTTATAATCGTGTGTTCTGACATTCTTCTACTGCTCATGCACAACATCAGTTATAACTTATGAAAAGACTCTTGTTCTTTTTGTATCTGTAGAGAAAATCAAAATAAATGGAGCACAACTATCTCCATTTCATCATTATTGACCGAATAAATCTATTGAAGTTAATCTCTATTTTCTCTCTTTCGCTCTTTGTAGGCCAAATTTGAGACTCGGGCAACTGCAATCATGGCACTGTTTTTCTCCCTCACAACTCCAGTCGGGATTGCTATAGGATTGGGAGTCTCCAATGTGTATGATGAGAGCAGCTTAAAGGCACTCATTGTGGAGGGCATCTTCAATGCTGCATCTGCAGGGATATTGATTTACATGGCCCTGGTGGGTCTTCTTGCTGCTGACTTCATGAGCCCTAAGTTGCAGAACAACGGGAGGCTCCTGTTTTGGACCAATGTAGCTCTTCTTCTCGGTGCTGGTTGCATGTCTCTCTTTGGCCAAATGGGCTTGAAGCAAGTTTGCTTGTAATGATAGATCCTGTCCGATTTACAGACAAGAGAAGTACCTTGATAATAAATGCAATAAAACATTGTTTTTACTTTCATTGTTGATTTGGTAGTCGTAGCTGTCATTATCCAGCATCCTGCTAATTAGGTGACGCAGAGTAGAGTAGGAAGGCGCACCTTCCATGGTCGCCATGCCACATTTTGCCTTCATCTTATTCACCTTCCTTATCTCCACATCACTGCCGCTTTCCATCAAAATTTTTATCCCTCCTACTATCTCGTCTACACAAACTATCGATGCACTCTCACCCCTCACGTCTCTCCTGCAATCCATCCTTATCCCAACGCCCAATCCCGGATCCTTCACCATTTCAAAGGCATTGAATTGCTGCTCCAAGTATATCAGCCATATGGCAACTGGCATACCGTACCATAGGCTCTTGGTATGCTCTCCACCAACCACTTTATGGATCCTGTAGATTAGAGAGCTTTTAAGATCTACGAGTCTTATAGAATAAGTATAAATTAAGATATTTTGGAGACTCAAAAGGCAATCCTTTTGAAAGGCCATGAAAGGCCAAGAAAAGGGCTATATTGTGGAATAACATACTTGTCTAACATGGTCATTGGTCGATGCTATGAGAAGCGAGTCAATGATTATCATAGCTGCTGAATTTGACATGGTGCACGTTTGATCTCTTAAAAAATATTGATATAATGATGATTTTGCTTTATTTGTGATAGTGATAAAGGACATTTTGTCTACCAAGGGGGACTAAAAAGACCATGAAAAATGATATTACTATAAACAAAAAGGTGCATATTTGAATGCCATGCCATATTTGCCGCAAACGGTCGCCACATTATGTAGTTGTTTGAAGTACTCTTTTCAGACTAGGCTCATATGTAATCCGAAGAGGGTACGAATACCTCGTAGGCTTCTAGGAGGTTAGAGGGGAAAAAGAATAGATCGAACTACGCATAATAGAGGGAGTATCAATAAATACTACATGCCTACGGTTCTTGACGTGAAAGAGCATGCACAATATCAAGTCCCGCATAGGATATCAGAGGTCCAAGTGAATGAAATATGAACAAGCTAACACCAGAAGGCCTAAAAGGCTTTGTGTCTCTTCCCACTCTCGTCAAGACACCTCCACATCTTGTACAAGCTCTTGTGAATTCAGTTCCTTGCAAACGCTCTTGTGAATTGAGTTTTTTGCAAACGGAAAAAAAAATGTGAGAATTTTAGATGCTCTCGGAGCATCGTATAATCATCCATCCACTTAAAATTCTCCATATTTACTTCAACCAAAATAATAAAAAATCTCCATGCTTGCCTTTTGACATGACCTAGAAATTTAACCCGATTCTGCGATTGAAAAAAATCAGGATAAGAAATTGATATCAAGATACGAATTTGGCCATGCAAATCTATGTTTAAAGTGATATGGTTGGCCCGTTCAAATTTCTATATGGATGGCCAAAAAAAAAAAAAAAACTCTCTAATTTGTTTCGACAAAAAAAAAATTCTCCATATTTGCTTTTTGACATTATCTTTTTTATTTATTTAAAATTCAGATTAGAAATTTAATCTGAACGTGATATTGTATTAAATCATAGGAAATCTCTATCTCAAAAGTAGTTCAACTTCGATTATTTGATGTGTGACGTAAAATAACTCCTGCTTTGAAGTGACGAAGAACAAAAATAGAAGGATTGACAGCGTATATTAATATACCAAGAAAGAAGCAAGTCTCTTGATGATGTATTCACTATTCAAATGCTATCTCTCACCTCCTTAAAATACTAGCCCTATAATTTTATTTCTCCCATACCAAATTTTCCCAAGTTAGAAACATAACCCGAATTCACAATTCAAAAATAAAAATCGATTGCAGAAACGAAATAAAAACAAAAATAGGCTGAGAAATCAATGGTAAAATATGGGTTTGGCTATAACATGATACAACTGGTGCTTTTAAATCTCAATATTTGTTTTGATCAGAAGAAGAAACAAAATCTCCATAGTTGTCTATTTGACATTATCTATTTTAGGTATTTTCGGTCGCTACTTACCTAAAATTCATCATACTAGTTGCCGCTATCTGGCTTTTTCATCAGTTCCCATGAATACTTTCCGTTTATGCTTCTAAGTTTAGGCAACAGCGTAGACCTCCATTGGACTCTCTAGACAATAACCTCATCTTTTCTTCACGAATGTCATTGTAAAATCTCCCCACAACCTTGAAGTCTCGGAAGCCGCAAGGAAAAGACATTCGACGCCTTCGCATAGTGCAAGCTACCAAAGTAAAAACCCTAAACTAGGACCCCCACTGTTAAGCACAAATTCGTCCTTCAATCTCCGTCATGAGGCTTTTGTGCCTGCTTGCGCTGATCCCGGTCGTCCTCGGTGATTGCACATGCGAGAGTGATAGCGAGGACCGCAACAAGGGCGAGGCCCTCAAGTACAAGATAGTGGCGATCGTGTCCATACTCGTGGCGAGCACGATCGGGGTATGCCTCCCGATGCTTGCGAAGAGGGTTCCGGCTTTGCACCCGGAGAGAAGTACCGTTTTCGTCATCAAGGCCTTTGCGGCCGGAGTGAGACTGTCCACCGGGTTCATTCACGTCCTCCCGGATGCCTTCGAGAACCTGACCTCCCCGTGCCTGAGCGAGACCCCGAGGGGGGAATTCCCGTTCGCAGGGTTCGTGGCGATGATGGCCGCTCTCGGGACATTGATGGTGGACACTGTCGCGACTTCTTATTACAGGAAGTCGCACGCCAACAGGGCCGGACAGGACAGAAGTGCCGAAGATGAAGAGAAGGCCAAAGAAAACCATGGTCACGTACATGGTGCACACGCACACCGCGCAGGGCCATTCGCATGGTCCAATGTCGACGAAGTCGGACGGGAGCTCCTCCGATCTCTTGCGGCATAGAGTAGTATCTCAGGTCAGTATCGTGATTCGTAATTTTCTGCACATTCAGTCGTACTGACTTGCTTGCCACTCGTGTTTTTCACATGGGATTGAGTTCGAATACAAGCGGAAGTTAATTCGATTAGTTCTTCTTCCTAATATGATGAGGTTCCAATTTTGAGATTTGTGGTTTATGTTGGAAATGGTGATTCATTTTTTAGAATTTTCTCGAGTTGCTAAAGTACAATCTAGAATTCCTAGATGAAGTTTTGGATGGTTAAAAATTGTGGCTGGAAAATGTTAAGAAGCAAACAATCTCTGAACAAGTCAGAGATATGGCGGTGGCTGCAAGATGAAGCCTACGCGGATAGCATTCAAGTGAAGTCTAGAATCCTCTAAGGCAATTGTACTTAGTCGGTGGAAATGCCTTTGCTGTAACCTATTGATGTAATGGAGTGAGAGGAGCATGAGAATATACTCCATATCATGAAACTCCTCCACCAACACTTCAATTATTGTAAAATTATTTTCATAAATTAGTGAAACTATCGCCATAAAATTTGTGTTTATCCCTTGACCTATCCTATCTCATCCCTTGTTCATCCTCTACAAACTATATTATACACTTGCACACGACATCACTAATAAAAAAACTATCATCCATATTTAAAACCATGCTTTTGCATACACCCAAATTTTTAACAATTTATAACATTGTTAGGTGCTAGAACTGGGGATTGTGATGCACTCAGTGATCATAGGGATCTCGCTGGGAGCTTCAGTCCCGAGACGATAAAGCCTCTTGTTGCTGCCTCGACTTTTCACCAATTCTTTGAAGGCATGGGCCTTGGCGGATGCATCACTCAGGTACCCTTTTTCTTTCCTTTACATCCTCGATCTGCTTTTAATTTTTATAATAGTATCTTTCATGCATATTGAAGTTTCATTTTCATGCTAAATGCCATGTAATAACTCTGTGCATCAAGTTTATCAAACTAATGTCTGTTTCTCTCTTTTGCCTTTTGAAGGCCCAGTTTGAAACTCGGGCGAGCGCGATCATGGCATTGTTTTTCTCCCTTACGACCACAGTCGGATCACTATAGGGATCGGAATCAGCAACGTGTACGACGAGAGCAGCCTGACTGCCCTCATCATGGAGGGCATCTTCAACGCCGCATCTTGGGGATATTGATTTACATGGCCCTGGTTGATCTTCTTGCTGCTGATTTCATGAGCCCCAAATTGCAGAACAGCGGGGGCTCCTATCGGGGACCTTTGCAGCTCTTCTTCTCGGTGCTGGCTGCATGTCTTTCTTGGTCAAATGGCTTGAAGCAAATTTGCTTGTAATGATAGATAGTCTTATATACACACAAAGAAAAGGGTTGTAATGTGGAATAACATACTTATCTCACATGGATGTTGGTTGATGCTGTGCCTATAGAGTCCACGATTGTCATAGCTGCTGAATTTGATAAGGTGCCCATTTGATCTCTTAACAGATATTGATAACACGGTAGTTTTGCTTTGATTGTGTCTGCTAAGGGGACAAACAAAACATGAAAAAATGATACTGCTGTGATTCCATGAAGAATAGCAGCAACACGTTAAAATTCTTTCCCTTCTTAAGTGGCAGAAATAAGTGAGATTTACATAAATCTTAAATTGGCAACAAAAGCAACCCTACCCCACTCAACATAAGCAACTTTCTCAACTCATCACACCACAGCAAGCTTGAAGTGATCCATATAGTTTAATGCAAAAGAGAAACATCCCAATACAAAAAATCTTCTCAACACAGGAGACCTTAGATGTACTTTAACATCACAAAAGTTGCATTTGCTCAGAAGATAAACATACGGTAAACAGGCATGTATATCCTAGCCTAGAATGATTAGTCATTCTCATCTCTTGGAGAAGCATTTTCAAATTCAAAAAAGAGATGAATGTTCTCGAGACCCTTCACAATTTTTCTGCGTTATTTTATTCTATCCAACAAAGGGAAATGGAAAGAACTCTCACAATTTTTTTTTTTTGTTAACCGAAAGAACTCTCACAATTTACTGCTAAATAAATCAGAAAAGCAAAAATGGAGACAACATCTAACAATCGATTCGTAATTATTGTACAATTTAAACCTTTAACATCAAGGGAGCTCATAGAAGTACTCCACAGCCACAGATTCGACAATGGCAAAAAATGTAAATCAGCTATAGTGTCATTGACAATATAGATCGGCAGCAAATGCCAAATCTAGTAATATAGGTAAAGCATGATCATTCAATTTGTGATTTCGAAAAGTGTGTTTTGATTCTTGCGCACCTTTCGTGAAGTTTTGATTTAAATGAAGGAATTGTGAAGTTTCAAAGTAAACTAGAGTTACGGAAGAGAAAGAGAAGGAGTCGAGAGATTTTTTCATTTTAAGATTTTTTTTTTTAAATGGGAAGTTTCTGGGAATCGCATCCCACCTCAATTTAGAGCAAATGAACAGGGGTGGAGACCTTCTCCTCTCTGTCTCTCTCCCTCCCTCCCTCCAATTCATGTCAAACACAATGATGGCGCTTAAGTCAACCACGTTCATCCCGAACATTGAATGCCACATCATCCATTACACTTTTCACCTCATATTATAAAACTCGTTTTACAATTAATTTTAACACAATCAATATAGTTTAAGGATTGACCCGTATACAATCAAATCCTATAAATTTTAATTGATTCAATTAGGGATCAGTAAGTTAAAAATATCAAAAGTTATGTACGGCACTTATTTTAGTGCCAAAAGTTTTTTCGAATTACTTAAGTGCCACATTAAAATGATCATTTAAGTGTCAACTCCAATCCGAGTCTCCAAAAATGCGACATAGTTATATTTTATTAATTTCTCGGTCCTACGTGGCTTGCTAGTGTGCTTAGTCAGCATATAACCCATAAATAATACCGTCTCAAAGTTGTAGATTGTGATCATTTGAGTGTCAATTTTTGTTTAAAATTATCATTTCGGTACCAGTCGTTATTTAAAAACAATCACTTAGTGTCAAGGACGCCACACGAAAATGCGACATGGACTAGAGTTTTTAAAAAAATTTCCAAGCCCTATTATAATTTTAATCATAAATGTCATGTAATCGATGTAATCGTGTTGACAACTAATCGAATAGGACTATCTATACTCTTGACGCATGCAAAAGTGGGTCACCCATATCGGAGTTTGTGTTCAATATATAAAATCAATAGAATATGGTATTACCTTGTTTGAATTAGTAAAAATTGTAATATCCCAAGTTCTAAATTGGATGGGAGAGATCCTATTGAATGATATATAAGCTAATACTTACCTTCAAATGGTCACTACCTTATGTTGTTTACGAAGTACTCTTTTTTCAAACTAGGCTTATACCAGATTCAATAAGGGCCTGGACACCTTGTAGGCATCTAGGAAGTCCAAGAGGAGCAGTAATAGACCAAACCATGCAAAATAGGGGAGTATCAATGGGTAATTCATGCCTTTAGTTCTTGAGGCCGAAGAGCTTGTACAATATCAAGCCCTGTGAGAGGTCCATGTCACGGCCTAATAAATTGATGCATTCTAGAAGTTTCCGAAATGAAGGGCCATGGCCCATTTATGAGCAAGCTACCCTCTAGCTTCTCGAAGCTTTGGAATTTTCTTGAGAGTTTTAGAATACTCCTCAAAAAGAGATAATGTAGAGATAATGTGGTAATTGTACATTTATGTAATGATTGCCGGAAATTTAAACCCCATCATTAGATCAAAGAAGAGATCTACAGCTACTATTAACCCTGTACTTGTGTATATATAGAGGCCTCCTCCCTCTAAATTGTATTATCTCATTCACATGTAAAATACTATCTAGAGCTTCTCTCTCTACGCACAGATTAGGATCCGTTAGATCAATCTCTCTAAGCACGGATTAGGAACCGTTAGATTGATCGACCGTGACATCCAGGCAAATGATATATGAACAAGCTACTAGACTAGAGGAAAAACTAAGAATACAAGCACACCGAAAATAAAAAAACACCAGAAGGCCTAGAAGGCTTTTTGTGCCTCTCCTCACTCTCATCAAGACACAGATCTTGTGCTAAGCTCTCTCTATCCTTACATGGATTGTCCTTTTTCCCTTGGCTAATCCCCACCAATCACAATAAGAAAAAAAAAACGAGTGTTTTTTAGGTGCTATTGGAGTATCCTATCCATCCACTTAAAATTCTCCATATTTGCTTTGGACAAAAAGAAAATCTCTACATTTATTCCACTTAAAATTCTTCATAAATAGTCTTATACACACACGAAAAAAATGGCTGAATGTGGAATAGCATACTTATCTCGTATGGTCTTTGGTTGATGCTGTGCTTATAGAGTCAGTGATTACCATAATTGCTGAATTTGACAAGACAGCGTGTTTGATCTCTTAATAGATATTGATATAGCAGTAGTTTTGTTTTATTTATGATAGAGGAGATTGTGATTCCATGAAGAAAAGGAGCAACACATTAAAATTCTTTTCCTTCTTAAGTGGGAGAAAGAAGTGAGATCTACATAAAACTTAATCTGGCAACAAAAGCAACTCTACGCCACTCAACATAAGCAATTTTCTCAACTCCTCACACCTCAGCAAGCTCAACTCACAAGAAGGCAAAGCAGACTAAACAGCATTACATAAACTTAATATGATCCATACAGTTTAATGGAACTTAAAATGATCCATATAGTTTAATGCAAAAGAGAAACATCGCAATACAAAAAATCTTCTCAACACAGGAGACCGAAACATACTTTAACATCACAAAAGTTGCATTTGCTTAGAAGGTAAACATAAGATAAACATGCATGTACATCCTAGCCTATAGTGATTAGTCATTCTCATCTTTTGGATAAGCATTTTCAAATTCAAAAAAGAGATGAATGTTCTCAAGGCCCTTAACAATTTTCTGCATAATTTTATTCTATCCACAAAAGGAAATGGAAAGAACTCTGGCAATTTACTGCTAGATAACCCAGAAAAGCTAAAATGGAGACAACATCTAGCAATTAGTTCATAATTATTGTACAATTTAAACCTTTCATAGCAATGGAACTCGTTGAAGTATTTCACGGTCACACTGACAAAAAATGTAAATGTGCTATAATATCATTGACGAGATAGATTGGCAGCAAATGCCAAATCTAGTAGTAGAGATAAAACATGATTATTCAATTTGTGATTTTGAAAAGTGTGCTTTGACTCTCTCGCTCTTTTTGTGAAGTTTCAATTTAAATGAATGAATTGTGAAGTTTCAATGTGAACAAGAGTTATGGAGGAGAAAGAGATAGGAGTGGATAATTTATTTATTTATTTTTTGAGAAATTTCCCTTTTTAAATGGGAAACTTATGAGAATCACATGTCACCTCAATTTAGAGCAAACGAACAGGGGTGGTGACCTCCTTCTCGTCTCCCTCTCCTTCCTCCCCACAATTTATGTCAAACACGATGATAGCGTTTAAGTCGACCACGTTCATCTCGACCATTGACTACCATGTCATCCATTACACTTGTCGCCTCATATTATAAAACTCGTTTTACAAGTAATTACAACACAATCGAAATAGTTCAAGAATTTACCAATGTACAGTCAAATCCTACACCTTTTAAGCGATTCAATTAAAGTTTGTTTTGCGAAAAATTTTCAAGAAAACATTTTTTATCATTTTCTAACGTTTGATTTATTTAGGAAAATGAATCAACAAAAAATGTTTTTCAAATCAACAGAAAATGTTTTATTTCAAAATTTAAATTTAAGAAAATGATTTCCCCTTTAAAAGAACCAGAAAATGTTTTCCAAAATATTTGAAGGTCATTGCTTAATGAAAAATTTATTATTAAAAAATTTTAATTAAAAAGTTTGAATTTGTTATTTTATATTTTTCTTTTCTTTCTTTTTTCTTGTTTTCTCTTTTCTTTCTTTGCCTGTGAATGTAAACCCTAACTCCTTCTCCCCTCTCTCCTTCCTTCATCCCCTCCCTTTCGTCACCACCGCCTCCTCCAACCCTAGCCCCTCCTGCGCTCCCGTTGGCTTCGCTCCCTCTCTTCGTCTTCATTGGCATCTTCTGCACCTTCATTCTCCAATGGATTCGGCTCCACGCCGGCAACTTTGGCGCGGATACTCTTTGGTACACTGTCGTCGGTCGCGTCAGAGGATGTCACCCTTTGGAATGGCTCAGCTGCCGTGAGCTTTGGTCCATCGCCATTCACGCCGAGTTCCCCTTCACCATTGTTTGCCTCGTTAGGGAGCTCTGCTGCTTCTCTGTTCGGTGCGCCTGTGCCTTCTTCCAGTGCGAGCCCAAGTTCGTCCTTGTTTGCAATGCGTGCGCCTACGCCCCGGGCATGGTCAAGGCTTGCTGGCTTGTACTTGTGCTTGGAGCTCGGCCAAGCTTCAGTGGACGGAATCGCTGCAGAGGGAGGTGAGGTCATCGAAGATGGCGGTGATGGTGGTGGACAGGAGAAAGGGGCGATGGGTTAGGTGGAGAGGCGGGAGAGAAGGGAAAAAAGGAAAAAAAAAAAAAAAAATATTTATTTAAAAATTTGATTTTTTTTTATATGAGAGAAAGCATTTTCCAATAAGCTCCAAACAAGAAAGAACATTTTCAATGATATATACTGAACAAAAGAAAACTAATCGTATTCTTGAAAAGTATTTTTCAAGAAAATATTTTCCTTAATCATTGAATTTTTCAAGAAACAAACGCACCATGAAACTTTATTAAAAATGAATCAAGTCCTATACTTCTGTAGAAAAGTTCAATTTTAGGGATGCCACGTAGGCAATTCTTAAGTGACACATAGACAATTTCATGTATTGTTCATTGAGAGGATTTTACTACATTTTTTGAAAAACATACAAAGCTAAATCGAACCAAGAGAAATGTTTAGAATTTGATTGCATTCTATACAAAAGTTTAAGGACTACCAATGCAATTTTTCCAGTTAGCGTTAAACCCAGTAGGTGACACTACATAGCTAGTAGAGTGACGTTAGAAATGTCTCTGCTCTTAGAAATGTCTCTGCTCTTACATCTATCTACGATTTTCCAATGGTAGAATAATCTTGCACGATTGTACACTACCATACGTTTTAAATCCTTGTGGGTATGGTTTAACGACAACTAGAACATACAATATTGTGTTGGCGTCAACTCGAATAGGACTATCTATACACTGGATGCATGCAAGAACAGGTCACCAATATCGGAGTTTAGGTTCAATAAATGAAATCAATAATATATGGTATTATCTTATTTGAATTAGTAAAAATGTTTTATCCCAAGTCCCAATTGGATGGGAGAGGCCCTATCGAATGATATATAAGCTAATACTCGCCTTTAAATAGGCAATCCCTTATGTAGTCGTTCAAAGTACTCTTTTCGGACTAGACTCGTACCTAATCCAACGAGGGCACAAATACGTTGTAGGCTTCTAGGATGTCAGAGGGGAGTAAAGATAGACGGAACCACACATAATTGAGAGAGTATCAATGGATAACAAATGCCTACAGTTCTCGAGGGAAAGAGCTTGTCCAATATCAAGCCTCGCCTCGCATGTGAGAGTTCCATGTGAATAATATATGAACAAGCACATAGACTAGTGCCTCTTACTTGGTCTCCTTAGCTGGAATGAAAAATGAAAGACCGAAAGAAAGAATGAATCACATATGAACACGAGGACCAGCTAAGTCTAAAAGCACACCGAAAATAAAGACAGGCCTAGAAGGCTTTGTGCCTCAACATATCATTTGGACGCGGCTTGAATGCCTTTACGCTATAGGCTGTATTAAGCATGCTTCTTTGACAGAAAACAAACTATTTTTCCCTTCAATCACAAAGGTGAATTGAGTTTCTTGCAAATCGGAAAAAAAAAGAAGATGAGATTTTTAGATACTCTCGAAGTATTGTATAATCATCCATCCACTTAAAATTCTCCATATTTGCTTCAACAAAAAAAAAAAAAAAATCTCTATGTTTGCCTTTTGACATGACCTATTTGAGGTATTTAAATTCAAATAAGAATTCACCTGAATTCACAATTTAAAAATAAAAATTGATTGTAGAAATCTAATACGAACAAAAACAGGCTGAGAAATAAATAACTAGATACGAATTGGCTATATAAATCAATGTTTAAAGCGATATGATTGGCCCCTTTCGAATCTTTGTATTGATGGCTGAAAAAAAACCTCTGTATCTGCTTTGACAAATAAAAAATCTTCATATTAGCCTTTTGATATGATCTATTTTAGGTATTTAAAATTCAAATAAGAAATTTATCCTGAATTTGCAATTTAAAAAAAAAATTTGGTTGCAGAAATGTAACTCGAAAAAAAAAAAAAGCTGAGAAATTAAAACATGATATGAATTTGGCCATATAAATCAATGTACAGCATGATACGATTGGCCTCTTTTGAATATCCATATTTGCCTTTTGACATTACCTGTTTTGGGTATAGAAAATTCAAATTAGAAGTTTAACCCAAATTTGATATAATATTTGAACCACATGAAATCTGTATCTCAAAAATAGTATTATTTGACATGTGATGCAAAATAATCTTCTGCTTTTGAAATGAAGAACGAAAATAGAAGGATTGACAGCTTACATATTTAATATACCTAGAAAGGAGCAAGTATCTCCTTGATATATTCACTATTCAAACGCCATCTGTCACCTCTTAAAATACTAACTTTATATTTAATTTCTCTCATACTAAATCTTTCCAAATTAGAAATACAACCTGAAATTACAATTTAAAAATAAAAATCAATTGTAGAAAGGCTGAGAAATCAATGGCAAAATACGGATTTGGCCATAACGTGATACGCAATTAGTCCCTTTTGAATCTCAATATTTGTTTTGACAAAAAGAAGAAGAAAAATCTCCATAGTTGCTTATTTGACACTATCTATTTTAGGTATTTGAAAATTCAAATAATGTCGACATAGTATCTACACTCTCGGTCGCTACTTTCCTAAAATTCATCAAACTAGTTATCCCTATCTGGCTTTTACATCACTTCCCATGAATACTTTCCCTTTGCGGTTCCAAAGATTGGGCAACAGTGTAGACATCCACTGGACTCTCTGGACGATGACCACAGCTGTACCGTAAATCTCCCACGACCTTAAAGTCTCAGAAGCCCCGAGAATAAAAACATTCGACACAGCTCGCATAGTACAATCCACTAAGAATCCAAACCTAGGGTCCCCATTGTAAAGCACAGATTCGTCGTTCAATCTCAAGTCATGAGGCTTCTGTGCTTGCTTGCGTTGATCCCGGTCGTCCTCGGTGATTGCACATGCGAGAGCGATAGCGAGGACCGCAACAAGAGCGAGGCCCTCAAGTACAAGATAGTGGCCATCGTGTCGATCCTCGTGGCGAGCGCGATTGGGGTGTGCCTCCCCATCGTTGGGAAGAGGGTCCCGGCTTTGCACCCGGAGAGAAGTATCTTCTTCATCGTCAAGGCCTTTGCGGCCGGAGTGATATTGTCGACCGGGTTCATCCACGTCCTCCCGGATGCCTTTGAGAACCTGACCTCCCCGTGCCTGAGCGAGACCCCGTGGGGGGAATTCCCGTTCGCGGGGTTCGTGGCGATGATGGCCGCTCTCGGGACGTTGATGGTGGACACTCTTGCAACTTCTTATTACAGGAAGTTGCACGCCAACAAGGCCGGACCGGACAAAAGCGCCGAAGACGAAGAGAAGGGCAAAGAAAACCAAGGTCACGTCCATGTGCACACGCACGCCTCTCAGGGCCATTCTCATGCTCCAATGTTGACAAAGTCGGATGGGAGCTCCTCCGATCTCTTGCGGCATAGAGTCGTATCTCAGGTCAGTACTGTAATTCGCAATTTTCTGCACATTAGTCGTCATATGACTTGCTTGCTACTATTTTTTTTTTTTGGTTTGTGTAAAATCATGATCGCCAAGCGTATTTTTCACATGGGATTGAGTTCGAATATGAGTGAAAACTGAAAACTAATTCAATTAGTACTTCTTCCTAACATGGTGAGGTTCCAATTTTGAGATTTGTGGTTTATGACATTGTTAGGTGCTAGAGCTGGGGATTGTGGTGCACTCGGTGATCATAGGGATCTCCTTGGGAGCTTCGGAGAGTCCCGAGACGATAAAGCCCCTTGTTGCTGCCTTGACTTTTCACCAATTCTTTGAAGGCATGGGCCTCGGCGGATGCATCACTCAGGTACCCTTTTCTTTCCTTCATATCCCCGATCTGCTTTTGAATTCGATAGAAGTATTTTCCATGCATATTGAAGTTTTCTCTCATGCCGAATGTGCTGTGAAAATCACTGTATTTTCCAGGAAAAGGTATCTGAACATGAAGCCGTTTTGGCCACTGACACTGTTGAACAATGTCTTCGATGTTTTGAGTTCGAAATCAGTCTCTATTATCTTGGAGTAAAAGCTCCTGTGCATCAAGTTTATCAAAACTAATGTCTATTCTCTCTCTCTCTCTTGCGTTTTGTAGGCCCAGTTTGAGACTCGGGCGAGCGCGATCATGGCACTGTTTTTCTCCCTCACGACCCCAGTCGGAATCGCTATAGGGATCGGAATCAGCAATGTGTACGACGAGAGCAGCCCGACCGCCCTCATCGTGGAGGGCATCTTCAACTCTGCATCGTCGGGGATATTGATCTACATGGCCCTAGTCGATCTTCTCGCCCCTGATTTCATGAGCCCCAAATTGCAGAACAGCGGAAGGCTCCTGTGGGGGACCTTTGCAGCTCTTCTCCTCGGCGCTGGCTGCATGTCTCTCCTGGCCAAATGGGCTTGAAGCGAATTCGCTTGTAATGAATAGATCCTGTCTGATACACGCACAAACAGAAGTCCCTTGATATTAGTTGTAATAAAAAAGCGATATTCTTTTGCATTCAATGGTGGTTTCGCGAAAATCTTTTGCATCCAATGCCGGGGGAAGAAGAAAGCTTCGCTTCTTCTCGTTCACCTTCTTCCTCATCTCTCCATCTCGCCGCCGCTTTCCATCAAACTCCGGAGCCCTCTCTCCGTCTCATCGGTGCAAACCATTCGATTCGCTCTCGGCCCTCGCATCTCTCTTGTAATCCCTTTTGCTGCTCCAAGTTCAGCGGCCACGCGGCAAGCGACACGCCGTACCGAAGAGCTCTCTAGTATGGAGTTCCGCCCGTAGTTTGACACCAACCCTCCGACCGCCGGAGGGGCTAGGACCGCCGCCTGCAGAACCCAACCGATCACTATCCAGACCATGAACGTCCATTCCAAGAACCCGCTGGTATGTGGAATTTTTTTCTGTTTCCCCTTATTGATCCCCTCCGACCACAAAGACGAATTGAGTTCTCGATTCCAATAGGGACAGAATTTTCTCAAATCCAATTGACTAGGCGTATTGTGTTGATTCTTTTGAGTAATATATCTGAAAACACCCCTTTGATTCCTTGACCGTTTCTAACACAGTTGGTACATTCTAAAATAACCATTACTTGGACATCTTTACCCTTGGCCATGAACCTCTTTTGCGTTTTTGATTCAACCAATTCTTCAACTTTCTGCGAAAAAAGAAATAGACCACAAAGACTAATCGAGTTCTCGCGGATGGAGAAAACAAAATAAGAGACTTTTAGGTGCTCCTAAAGCATTACACAACCATTTGATTGGGTATACTTTAGAGTCATTTGTTGATGTTAGCACCAATCATATCGCTTAGGACCACGGGCATTCACATTAGCTATTTTTTTTTATCAAAATTGGCCAAATGGACTCAGTTGGCAAAAAGTAAAAGATTTAGGACTCCATTTTCAAATTTAAAATGTTTAGGATTAAATTAATAAAGTTGTAATAGTTTTAAGACTTTGTGGACAATTTTCCCCGTTTCCATGTCAACAATTGAACAAATGTCAATGAAAAATAGATTTGTCAAAGGTATACCCGACTTGAGATTTTCTATGATGCAGAAATTAGTTCGAGATAAATGTGGTACATATGTATGAATTTAGGACCTTGGAAGTAATAATTGTTGGGGTATGATTCATATTCCCTATTGACAAGAAGGCATAGGATTCAACTTTCACTTTCTATCTCGTTGTGCTCTCTGCCGAATCCTAACATTAATCCTATATATAGGGTTTAACCCAAGCAAAACAAATCGACGCAGGAAATGTAATACGAACAAAAACGGGCAGAGAAATTAATAACAAGACATGAATTTGGCCCCTTTTAATCTCCATATTTCCCGATCCACGTTATGTACTATAGGTATTTAAAACTCGAATCATGTCGACATGGTACCAACACTCCCCGGCTTACCTTGAATTCATCCTTACCTTTTGTCACTGTCCTAGTTTCTACGTCACTTTCCATGAATGCTTTCAGGTTCGCGCAAACAACAGAGACATCCATTGAACTCGAAACTCTTATAAATGCTCAAAAGATTACCCCACTTCTTCCAGTAATCGCAACAATGCCGCTATCCCGTCCATTCAACCTCCAAAGAATCCATTCGAATCCTCAAAACTCTTATAAATTGCCGAGCGATGACCTCACGTTTTCTCCACTAATCACCACAATAATCCATTGGAATCCGACTCTTAAAAGTTGTTCAGCAATGACCTCACTCTTTCTCCAAGAACGTCAACGATGCTCCTATATATCAATACCTCCATGAACCTAGTAGTCTCGGAAGCCTAAGGATAAAAAAACATCTAACACAACTTGTTTTGCCGAAGGTAAAAATTAGGCACCCCATTGTGAGCACAAATTTCTTGTTCAATCTCAAGTCATGAGGCTTTTGTGCCTGCTCATATTGATCCCGGTTGTCCTCGGCGATTGCGCATGCGAGACCGATAGTGAGGACCGCAACAAGGGCCAGGCCCTCAAGTACAAGCTAGCTGCAATAGCCTCGATCCTCGTGGCAGGCGCGATCGGGGTGTGCCTCCCGATCCTCGGGAAGACGGTCCCGGCTTTGCACCCCGAGAGAAATATTTTTTTCATCATCAAGGCCTTTGCGGCCGGGGTGATACTGTCCACCGGATTCATACACGTCCTTCCGGATGCCTTCGAGAGCTTGACCTCACCATGCCTGGGCAAGACCCCGTGGGGGGAATTCCCATTCGCAGGGTTCGTGGCGATGATCGCCGCCCTCGGGACATTGATAGTGGACTCTCTCGCGACTTCTTATTACAAGAAGTCTCACATCGACAAGGCCATGTTGGACAACTATGTCGAAGATGAAGAGAAGGCCAGAGAAAACCATGGTCACGTACACGTGCACGCACATGCCTCTAATGGCCATTCTCACGGGCCGAAGTTGACAGACTCAGACGTGAACTCCTCAGATCTCCTGCGGCATAGAGTAGTGTCTCAGGTTCACTCTGTGATTCGCAACTTATGCACATCAGTCGTCTTGACTTACTTGCTACTATTATCTTTTCGTTATGGCTTCAGTAAAACCATGATAGTCATGCATATTTTTCAGTGGGATTGAGTTTGAATTCGAAATTACTTCAATTAATTCTTCTTCCTAATACGGTGATGTTCCAATTTTGATATTTGTGGTTATGACATCGTTAGGTGCTAGAGTTGGGGATTGTGGTGCGCTCGGTGATAATAGGGATCTCGTTGGGAGCTTCGGAGAGTCCTAAGACAATTAGGCCTCTTGTTGCTGCCTTGACCTTTCACCAATTCTTTGAAGGCATGGGCCTCGGTGGATGCATCACTCTGGTACTCTTTTTTGTCCTCAATCTGCTTTTGGATTTAATAAAATTATTTTTTCATGCATATTGAGGGTCATTTTCTGATTTGAGCCATGTAAAATCAATGTATTTTTCAGGAAAGGGGGCTATAAAAGCAATCATATTTTGGTTTTTAGTCAATTGGGTAGCATTAATTTCCGGAATGCTTCCATAGATGATAAGGTCTATCTCCAAAGTAAGCCATTTGGGTGAACCTGTTGAACAAGTTTTTGAGATTTGAATTTGAAATCAGTCTCTATCATCTCGCAATAATAAGTCAGTGTATTCACTTTTTGGCTAGAAGTACCTTGTTGGCTCCTTGTATGGATCATTGCATAATAGAAATTTGAATTAACTCTTGATTCAATCGTATGTTCTGACATACTTCTACTGCATGAGCAGATGAACCTCAAACATGATTTACCTTAAAAAAGACCCCATTCTCTTAAAAAACTGTAAAACAACCAAAATGATCGACCATTTCTCTCAATGGTACCCAAAAATAGCAATTATACCTTAGATCTAAATTCACATAACTTCCTAAACAAATCAAAAGGTGGCAAATTACCAAAGTCCTTAGTGATCGCCTATATAAAATCGTCCAACTACCTCCACTACATCTCTCTTTTGCTTTGGCAGGCAAAGTTTGAGACTCGGGCAAGCGCAATCATGGCAATGTTTTTCTCCCTCACAACCCCAGTTGGGGTTGCTATAGGATTGGGACTCACCAGTGTGTATGACGAGAACAGCCCAAAGGCGCTCGTTGTGGAGGGCATCTTCAATGCTGCATCTGCAGGGATATTAATTTACATGGCCCTGGTCGATTTTCTTGCTGCTGACTTCATGAGCCCTAAGTTGCAGAACAACGGGAGGCTCCTGTTTGGAACCTATGTAGCTCTCCTTCTCGGTGCTGGTTGTATGTCTCTTTTGGCCAGATGGGCTTGAAGCAAATATGCTTGTAACGATAGCTACTGTCTGATATACACACAAGAAGTCCCTTACATAAAACGTAATAAAAAAGCGATAGTTTTTGCATAGAATGGCCGGTGGAAGAAAAATTCTCAGCGATAATTTTTGCATCCAATGCGGGTGGAAGAAAAATTCTCTGCAGACGTCCTTTTTTCCACCGTTGATTTGGTAGTTGTAGCTGTCATTTGCCCTCTTCATTGCATGCCGTCCAAAATCTCACTAATCAGCTGACCCAGATAAAAGTATGAAGACCCACCTTCCATGGTCACCATCCTACATTTTGCCTTCATCTCCTTCACCTTCTTCCTCATCTCCATCTCATTGCCACTTTCCATCAAACTCTTGAGCCCTCTCTCGATCTCATCTGCACAGACCATTGATTCGCTCTCAGCCCTCACATCTCTCCTGTAATCCATCCTTATCTCAACGCTCAATCCCAGCTCCCTCACCATTTCAAAGGCATTGAATTGCTGCTCTGAGTACAGTGGCCACGTGGCGACTGGCACGCCATACCAAAGGCTTTCCAGTATGGAGTTCCACCCGCAGTGCGACACAAAGCCTCCAACTGCCGGATGGGCCAGGACCGCCACCTGTGGAGCCCAACCGATCACTCTCCCAACTGTGGCCATCCGTTCCAAGAAACCTTCAGGCAATGCGGCCGCAGGATTGGTGTAATCACTGGGGTACCCCATCTTGCCTTTTGGTGGAGGACGACGTAGGGACCACACAAACCTATACCCACATTGCTCCAGTGCGCATGCGATCTCTCTCACTTGATCCTCACTAAAGCTTCCCATGCTCCCGAAGCAAAGGAACACGACTGATGCTGGAGGTTGATCATCCAACCAACAGATGAGATCCTCCCCCTGTCGATCATCACTGGAGCCCACGTGAGCGTTGCCCTTGAGGTCTAGTATGGGTCCCACCGGGTACACCGACGGGATTTCACTGTTTGCAAAGGACTTGACAGCATGGCCTTCCAGCTCCAAAAATGTATTTACCAGTATGCCCTTTGTTTCTTTGAATCTCTGAAACTGATCCAGTATCACCATGGACCAATCTCTGTTTAGCACCACAGAGGGCAGGACTTTGGCTGGAACTGGGTTGATGCAAATCGGGACCATCAGCTCAGTATCCGAGTCTTTCAGCTCAGTGATGTCTTGGCTATGGACATCACGAAGGGTTTGGAGATGGAGCATAAGACCAAGAGCGCCGGCACTTGAAGTGTAAAAGACATAAGTGGGGACTCCAAACTCATTGGCAACGTCAATCATCGTCGTGCAGAACATGCCAATCACGAAAGCTGCAAGTCTCGGCTCCTCAGGGCCTGACTCAGAATGAGCAAACTGCGCGGCCACCTTTTTGACATGGGGTTTCTGGATTTCTATTAGGGAGGTCAAGAAGTTCGCTTCCAAGGAAGGTTTCTGTTCAGGAAGGGTAATGAACTTGACGCGGCCATCAATGGAGGAGGAAGAAGAAGCAAGAGAGTCGGTGTAGGTGGTGATTTTGTTGTCAAACGGCAGTGTGATGATGAATATTGTGGCTGAGAGGCGGTGGTCTCTTTGGACAAGGAGCTTGGCAACTTCAACAGCGGGTACAAGTTGACCGATGCCAGGTGAAGGGACAAATACCAGCTCTCCCCTCTTCATTGTTATAGAAAATTGATCTTATCTTTTCTCAACTCTCAATCCTGAAATTGCCATAGAGTATTGGTGTTATGGATAAGAAAGAGGACAAGATAGCACATGTGGTCCTGAGAGGTTCTGATCTGTGTGGTGAAGATAAAGCTTCTGGAAGTCCAATAATTTAAAATGTTAAAAGAGAGTTTTTTCTTCTTTTAATTGGAAAAAGGACAAGAAAATTGCTTCTGCTGGCAGTAGTCATGCTACTTTGTATCACAGGTAGAGAAAAACTCACAAGCAAATAAATTATGAGAAGTGGATATTCTGCCAACTTACAGATTATGTTACAAAAAATGGTGCAATGAAGTTAATCTCAGTTGGAGGAAGACGAAACCTTTCCCCCAAGTGCCAGGATGATGATTGTACGTCATTTCTCACTTGGCTCATAGATAGAACATGGGCCTCATCTATTAACAAAAAGATAAATGGTAAGATTATACACAGATCACGACTAAAGGATAAAGAGGCCATTTATGGAAAATAAATCAAGCCTTTCCAGTTTACCTTTAGTCATACGGGGTTGGGAAAAACGTGCAAAGTCGAGCTGAAGGCGTGTCCTCTCTTGAAAAATTTCAATCAATATTAAATGTATTTAAATCCTCCCACAGTATTGGAATGAACATAGTCATTGATAACCAACCTGTGTTGTTTGGCATTGGCATTGTTTTTTGCATTGGCTCCGATAACTTCAAGCAGTTCATCTACCTTGCTTGCATTGGCTACATTAATCCTCATCAGCAGACTCAAGGAGCAATAACCATGTAGGTTTCTGACATAAAACTACTCCAGAAATCTGAGTGAAGCAAAATTCAGGTTCAACACTTCCAAGCACACAAAACAAACTCTCCCTTGAAGAATAGACATAATGTTCTGGGAGGGCGGATATATAATAGGAGAATAAGACATCCAACAAAAGGTCCGGTTGCCAGCTGTCTGCAGTTTCACGGAGATAGAAGACCAAATATGTGATAATCAGAGACAATCTTGGGGCAACCTCATCTCGTCGCTTATTTTATTCATATACCTCAACATGATCAGGATCAAGAGAAGGCCTATAACCAGCTTTTCTCATTTCCGTGGCTAATCCATCCAACGTACTATATATCTCATCACATTGGTCATGGCCTTGATCCCTTGATAGAAAATAGTTTATGGTGCCTGCTATATCAATCCAACTACATCCAACCTCCTTTCTCAGACCCTTTTCCCTCATCTCTCCCCTCAACCTATCAACGCTCTCCCAGTTGCCTTCCTCCGCATGTAAATTTGAGAGCAAAACCTGATAGCCTGAACTGTTGTTTCCTATCCCAAGTTCAATCATCTTTCTTGCAACACTTTCCCCAATTTCAAAATGTCGATGAATTTTGCAGGCTCCTAGAAGTGAACCCCAAATTGCCAACTTATTACCATCTTCACCCAACTCATTGACAAACTCAAATGCCTCTCTCACTCTCCCAACTCTCCCTAGCATGTCAGCAATGCAGCAGTAATGCTCGGTTGATGGCTGAATTTTATATTCCCTCTCCATTAATCTGAATATCTGAAGGCCTTCATCAACTAAACCAGCATAACTACACGCAGACAGCACTGCAACAAAGGTAATTGCATCGGGTTCAATGCCAAGCCCTTTCATTGAGTGAAATAATGAAACAGCTCTCTCACCCATCCCGTGCTGACCATAACCAAGTATCATGGTGGTATATGTGACCGAATTTTTCTTGGGGGTCCTTCTGAAGGCATTTTCAGCATCTCTGATGACACCCAACTTGGAGTACGTGTCGATGAGAGCAGTATCCACAAAGATGTTTTGGTCCAGAAAGTTGCGAACTGAGAATCCATGGAGTTGCTTACCGAAACTTATACTTCCAATGGAGATACAAGCAGGAAGAACTGATGCTATTGTAACAGCATTGGGCATGACTTTTTGCTCAAGCATCCGTCGCAAAATCACGAAAACTTCTTCAGTCAGTTCATTTTGAGTGTACCCAGAAATCATAGCATTCCATATAGCTTGATCTCTAGCATTCATGTAATCAATGTTGAAGATTTGTTCTGCAGTCCTAATCAAGCCACATTTAGCATACATGTCTATGAGATAGCTACCCATTCCCTCAAATTGAATCCCATTCCTGAGAAGATATGCATGAACCTCCTTGCCAATGCGTTGATTCTTCAGATTCGATGCTGTGGAGAGTAAAGCGGTTACTGTCACAGGATCAGCCATAAACCCTTGTTTCTGCATCTCATAGGCAAGCATCAAACCTTCATCATCCAGCCCATTCTGCACAAAAGCAGAAATGACTGTATTCCACGAGACAATATCTCTCTGCAGCATCTTATCAAAAACCTTAAATGATGTCTGAACTGAATTGCACCTCGAATACATTACTATCACTGCATTTAATATGTTAACGGGCAACACTGTGAACCTCTTAATCAAATAGGCATGAAGCTGTAAAGCTAAGTCCAATCGTTGCAACTGTGAAACAGCCATTAAAACTGAGAGAAAAGTTACATCATCGAGGTCCATCTGCTCTGAAGCCAAAGCTTGAGCAAAGAGCTCAATCCCTTCAGCAGGACAATCATTCTGAACATATGCACAAATCATCGTGTTCCACACTTCCGTGTTCTTCTCAACACAATGATCAAAAATCTTCCTAGCGATATCAAGGAACCCAAGCTCTGCATACATAAATACAGCTGAACTGACAACAAACAAGTCGTTCACAAATTCATCTCCCGACTTTAGAAGAAACCCATAAAACACATTGGCCAACTTTCTCTTCCCAACACCTGATATGGCAGGGAAAATATTAACGAAACTGACCGGACTTGGCCTTATTCCAGTCTTCATCATTGTCCGAAAATGCTTAACCGCATCCATATACCTCTCAGTCTTTACATACCACGAAACCAATGTATTCCAAGAAACCACATTTCTCCTACGCATTGTATCAAAAACTCTCCGCACCGGATCATTCACACTGTAGTCGGAATCCATCAAATAACCCACATCATTCTCCGCACTGTTCAAGCACGCAGAGTACATATTCAACAAAGAATTATACACGATCCTACTGGGGTTCGGTTGGCACCGGATAAAATGGCAGTGCACGGCCTTACCTACCCTCAAATTACGCGTCTCGGCACACGCCTTGAGAGTGGAGGAGTAAGTGTAGGAATCGGACTGGACGTCGGGGGAGGCCCTCTTCATCCGGGAATAGAAGAGGAGGGCTTCGTCGGGCATGTTGTTGCAGATGAAGCCGATGATGATGGTGTTCCACAGGACGGCGGATGGGCGAGTAATTGTGTCGAACAGTTGGCGGGCGAGGTGGGGCTGGCCTTCTTGGCAGAGCCGGCTGAGGCGAGAGCGGACGGTGGGGGTCTTGAGGGTCGGCTTCGGCGGAGACAGCAGGGCTTCGCCGCCGGGGGCGGCGGTTGCGGCGGCGGCGGAGATGTGAGAGTGAGGGAAGGGTGGTGACAGAGGGAGTGCAGAAGTCGCCATCATCGGATTGTGCCTGGGACTCACCTCCGGGAGAGAGGTGGAGATAAGTGTTTGGTTGGCAATCGAGACTCCTGTTTTTCAGTTATCTTCTTCATTGACACTCGAATGCTCAACGTTTAAAATGTTTCCACCGCTTTTAAATATTTTACCCTTTGTTTAAAAAAAAAAAAGAGGTAACACGAACAATCCATATTAATATATTTATGATAAATTTAAATTAATCCAAACTGATACATCTATAATAAATTATCCTCTATTAAATTTAATCATTAAATTATTGAATTAAGTGACATACGATATATCAATTTGAAGTTTTAATTTCGTTTATCATAAATATACCGATTTGTATATTAACCAATTTCATAAACCTAACCCAAGATAAGTCTATCACAAATGTATCAATTTGAGACTTTTTGTGATTAAAAATTAGTTTTGGGCAAAATTATCATAAGTGTATCAATTTAGGACATTTGATGGTCAAAAATTAATTTTTAGTAATTTTGTTACAAATATACAAATTTGAAATTTTTATTATATTAACTCTTTTTTAAAATTTATATTATCGCCCTAAAACTTACATACATGTTAGATATTCTTCT
Organism: Eucalyptus grandis; assembly: GCF_016545825.1. Lineage (NCBI taxonomy): Eukaryota > Viridiplantae > Streptophyta > Magnoliopsida > Myrtales > Myrtaceae > Eucalyptus > Eucalyptus grandis. Next base: position 17,185,159 of record NC_052622.1, read on the forward strand.
CTCAAGATGTGAAATTTCACCTATATGTAGCTTTTGGATTGTTCAATATAAATTATATAATTTTATTTTGATCTATCGAGCACGCGGAAAAAATGTGATCCTTGTTCAAGGAGAAATCCGGATCATGGAAAAAAGCCGACCTAGGAATGTCCCAAAGCTAAGGTCATTGTACAAGTATCACTACCCAAATTGGATGTAAAAAAAAAAGCCGAAATGAATACAAATTATCCTAAGGTTCAAACGTCAATCTTATTCATTTCTAATCTAAATTACAAAATAATTGGTTTGTAATTTAAACCAAATGTAAGAATGTTTGTCCAAATTGAATTCAAATTAACTTAGATACCACAGCCACACCGAGAACTTGGGACTAAAATCGTAGATTTCCAGTGAGTTTTATTTTTGTCAAGCATCTGTGCGCGAGTACTATGTAGACCTTCTATTGACTTTTTTTTTTTTTTTTGTATTGCAAAAAAGTGCTTTTCATTACTCTGGTAACGATTGTGGGTACAAAACGTTAGAGTCAAAACATAGAAGAGCCCATAAGGCTTCAGGGGGTTTGGACAACCGATTAAAGGCCCAATAACTATCTTTATGGGCTTTAACCAACCAATCTCCAACCTTTTTCCTACTGCAATGGGCCAAGGATAGGTCATCAAAGCCCATGAGCTTCCTCCTAGTTGCACTGATAAGCGCCTCCCCCATCCCAAGCAGATTGATCTGCTCCTGTTGCCGCTCATATTAGAGTTAAAAGAGTCTGACTCAAGTTTAGGGGTGGCAAATGGATGGATCTGGTCGGGTCAGGTTGAAAATGGGACGACCCATTAACCCGTTTTGACCTATATTCTTGTAGTGTAAATTTAGTGACCCATACCCGACCCGATCCGTATTACTAAAATCTATTAATATTCCAGGAAAATCCACTTCTACTATATGTTAATTGGATTAAAACTTCAAATTAAATTAAAAATAGTAAAAAAAAAAAGTAAAAAAAAAACCTATAAATTGAAATATTTATAAAGAATTAGACTATGCACATGCTTCTCTTATTTGAAGTGAACATACAATTGAATAACTAAAAAGCGTAACATAAAATTTTTTTAACTAAATCTAAAAAAACTCATTTTTATGATTTTTTTATAAAAAAGGTATTGTTAAAATATTTTTATGCAATACAAATTTAATGGAAATTTTTTAAGATTATTTTTAAAATATTTTTTTAAATCGATTTTTTAATTTTTTAAGTATAATTTTTATATTTTTAATAATTATTTTTCCTTTTTCTCTTTTCTTTTTCTTCTTTTTGGCCGGCTGCAGCCACGACGACGGTCGGCGATTGGCCATAGGCGAGATCGAGCTCGCCAGCGTCGGGCGAGGCTCAATCTCCCCAATTCGACGAGGCCGAGGCCTCACCCAATGCTGGCGAGCTTGAGTCTCGCTAGATTCGATGTGGCGAGGCTCAAGCCAGTCGTTGGTGAGGCCGAGCTTCACCGGATCTGACGAGACTCGAGCTCGCCAATGTCGAGCAAGGCTCGATCTTGCCGATTTGGCGAGGCCTCAGCCTTGCCGGATCAAGCTCATCGGTGTTAGGTGGGGCTCGATCTCACCGATTTGGCGAGGTCAAGGCCCCGCTCAATGCTAGCGAGCTAGAGTCTCACAAGATTCGGCAAGGCTCGAGCCTCGCTAATCATTGGCGACCTACCGGCGAGCTCGAGCTTCGCCTGGCTTGTCGCCCTGTCGGCCATTGGCTAAGGAAGGAAGAAAAAGAAAGAAAAAAAATAAAAGAAAAAAATTGAAATATGAAAAATAATTATAATTTCAATTTTTAATTAAAAAACATTTTGTAAATTAAAAAAGTCCATGGGTTTAAATTTTAAAGTGGGTTTCATAATAACCCATTTAGATCCTTTTTTTTTTTTGTGTTTTATTTTTCAAACCCATTTTTGACCTATATTTAATTTTCACTTGATCCATATATAAACCATTTAACTAAAAATGGGTCATAATATGAGTTTATGACCCATTTTGCCAGCTCTACTCGAGTTGAAGACTTAGATGACTTGCATGTGCTGAGGAAATCTAGGGTTTCTACTAGGGCTTTCGCTTCCACCTTTACTGCTGAAGATATGGCACGGATTTCGTGAATCTGTCCACCAAAACACCATTATAGTCACGACACACATAGCTAATCACTCCTTCCATTGAGCCCTCTCTTAACGGATCCGTTTATATTTACTTTGAGAGCCCCTTGCCAAGGACGGAAACCAATCGGTTGTGAGCCTCCTTCAACGTAGTCGTTTTTGCTTTCCAATCTGTTCTATCTGCTGATATTTTGACGCATGGCCCAAGCCGAGCACACGAGATGCTGTGGATTTGGAGATTGTTGGCGAAAGATAAAATTGTCTCTAGATTTCCATACAGGCCAAAGAGTCACGGCTAAAAGTTCAAAGCTCACCGGAGGTACTCTTGAAATTCAACAGCCATTCTTCAATTCTAGCAAGCCCACGACTATCAATGAGGATCTGGAGGGTGGGATCTGACCTTCTCTTGACTGTAACTTGGTCCATTCAAGAGTTATTAGGGTCAAATTTGTTATTTTGAAAATTTTGATGGGTCAAAGACATAATTAAAGAATTTAATAATAACGTCACTAATAATCCCTGTATTTTTTTTTTCGAAATTAAAGATCCCCTCTATTTATTTTTAAGATCCTATTTGATAACACTCCCAAGAATAACTGATTATGTTTTTTTGTTTCAGTGAAAAAAAAATAAAAAAATAAAAATGGTAAATTTTTTGTTCTCGGAAACAAAAATAAAATTCTTTATTCCCAAGAATGGATTTGGAATAGAATCAAGAAGTAGAAAAATTGCTTTTTATTTCCGAGAACAATTCATAGAATCAATTCCAATTTTCTTCTCCTATCCTCTTTTCTTCTATCTTCTTCTCTTCCCTTTTCTTTTTTTTTTTCCTTTTGGCTGATCGCTAGCCCTAGCGACACCGAGCCATGGCAGGGCTTGTCGGCCTGAGCCTCCCCATGGTTGGGCGAGGCCAACCTCGCCCTCACCGGGCCAACTCTAGGTCAGCGTCACTTGGCAATGGCCCGACAAGGCGAAACCTGGCCGATGGCAAGGCAAGCTCGGCCTCACCAATGGCCTAGCAAGGCTTGCCTTAGCCAAGCAAGCCTCCAGCAAGCTCGTTGGATCTCGCCCGGTTGTTTGCCGGCCACAACAAAGGGGCCGATGACTAGCTACAAAGAAGGAGGAAGAAGAAGAGAGAAAGGAAAATAAAAAAAAAAAAAGGAAAAAAGAAAAATATAATATAAGTATAATTTTTTTTTAAGAATCTTATCTAACATATTTCTGTCATGAGAATAGAAATTTTGGATAATTTCCAAGCATGTTTTTTTGCTAAAAAATTATTTATTTATTTTTTTGGTAAATGTAAGAATATATAAATAGCTTTAATCAATTGTACACAAGATCGGCGTAAAAAACAAACACTCAGAGACAATAAGTTAAACAGAGTGTAAGGGAGCCGATATAAAAAGACAACACCCAAGAACTGGGGAACCACCTACACAACAAAAGGAAAAAGGCAACGAGAGCCAAAAGGAGCCACCTGACAAAAGGGAAGAAAAACAAAGACCAGCAGTCTTCAGGAGAGCCAAACACAACATAGGAAGACGAACACCAGCCAACTAGACGAACAGCCGCGAACCAAGATGAGCACTCTACCCGGACCAAGAAGAGGCAACAACGGAAGGACTGACGAAAATGAAAGAATCGGTTGCTTAAAAATTGTTGCCGGGAATAGAATCAGAAAAAAAAAAATCATTTCTGATAAAAAATTATTCTCAGAAATAGAATCATTACCAAACACGCCCTAAATCATCCATGTACTTTTTGAAAAGATTTATCGCTTATTCTTAAAACATCTTGATAATAGATTTTGTTGACATGGACTTAAAGCGTAAAAAATTAGGTTAATACCACGAAAAACCCCAAATTGGTATACTTCTAACAAATTTATTTTAAATTAATACAATTGTGATAAAATTACCCCTAAAAAAATTTATGACATATTAACATTTTATTATTTTTCATTAAATTGGATTTAATATTATAAAAAAACGTTACATAAAATACCAAAATAATACACCCGTTAATTATTACGTGTCATCTAATTCAGTAATTTCACGCTAAAAGTTAACAAAAACTAAGTGTGGATAAATTTATCACACATATACTAGTTTGAGATTTAATTTGAGGTCGTGATATTAACCCTAAATAATTATTGATGCAAGACTATTTTTCTTTTTTTTCCTTCTCTCCTGTGACTTTGCCCGCCTAAGAAAAGGAGAGATTAGCTTAGATATACGCGACCCTTGTGGCCATTTTGGACGTCGGTCGCCTATGATAGTCTCTATCCCATGCTCGTGTACCAAGACTCCCGTAACTCGCGATTAAATAGCCCTTTGCAATTTCTTTCTCGGCTCAGACTTTGCCCAACCACTTCTCAAGCACGGCGGCTGCCGTTCCTCGCGAGTCTAGGGGCCGGCGACCCTCAAGGTGGTCGCTAGCCTTACCTTGCCATATCTTTGCATCCAATCGAATGATTCATGGTGGATGCTTTTAACAAGTAGAGCGATTATCTTGACCTCAAAAGGAGAAAAAGAAAAAAGTGTGATGATTTCGAGCTTTGAGATACAATGACATTTTAAGCTCGCCCCGAACTTATTGTATGGTAGCTAATTCAATCCTAAATTCTTCAATTTTGTCAATTTTATTCTAAATATTTTAACAATTTGCTAATAGGATTCATTGATATTGACGAGTTTTGCAAAGTTTTGAATTTTTTTTGTAAAATTTTCTTTTATGTTCCTTTCTTTTCTGTTTCACTTTTCCTTCATTGGATCTTTGACTGGTGGGGACATTTTGGCTGCAAGGACCCTCGCTGGCCACAACCGAGGGTATTGCGCAACGACGACTCTCATTGTTTGGCCACAAGCGGCGCCACATGGAGCCACCCAGATCGCAACGCCGACAATTTTCATCTAAAATTGGACGGATGGATCACGTGAGGGAATCATAAAGAGAATTAGACCTAAACTGATAAAGTTGAAAAAGTGATAATTGCAAAACTTGCCGACATTCCAGATGAAGATTGCATAATTGTTCCGTGACCGTGCAACTTGCGAAGAGCGCGTACCAGAGATACTTTGGCGATGATTGCGGTGAAAAAGCGCCTCCAGCACCGTTCTTCTCCATCGTTTTCTAATCATTTTAGCCATGGAATATGCAAAGACACGGAAATAAGCCGATCATAGAAAGAATCGATCTGAAACGTTTTATAGTTGATGACTTTGATTACACGGATTTCTCTTTTAGGATTTCAAAAGAGGTTAGGCTGCGTTTAGTCGTCCGAATTTCTAAACGGGACTAGATAGAATAAGATAAAAAAATCCATGAATTTTTTCATATCCCATCAACTGTTTTGTAAATTACGGATTTAAAGTCGGATATCCTTATATCTTATCTAATCTATTGTTTTGTGAACTACGGATTTAAATTTGGATATTTTAAAAACAATAACATTAGGCAAGTACAAATTTGCAGGTTTAATATTCACAAAATCATCAAAAACAATATATCTTCTTCAAATTAATAAATTTTCATCGAATTTCTTGATTACGCATCGTAATAATCTTTTTTGTTCCTTTGAAATAATCTTTTGGATACCCCTTCAAAGTAGTTACTAGTCAAAGAATAGTAGACTACAGTATGAGTTATAAAAAGCATTGAAAAGCAATTTTCCTGGAGCCATCTCACACGCGTTTGAATGGCATGAGATTGCATCGTCTAACTGAAGATCACAAGTCATCAAAGAACGGGAGGAAAAGGTCCGACATAAAACAGAACATCTTTCATTTGCTATACGAAGCATCTTTCATTTGGCAACAGGTTGTCAATCGTGTAGAAAACCAATGACCAGATGTAAAATTGAGGGTGAATGCAATGGTGACATCCAAAGAATTACCCATATAAATTGATAGCTGTGGTCTTGTGGTCAATTATAACAATCAAGCTGATATGATCGAAGAACAGTCAAGTTACACCATTAAAAAGAAACAATGAATAGCAGCGCAAACTTTTTAGAACTGATAAAATTTATGGATCATATATTTAAAAGAAATTTCCAGTCCTGATCCAACAGCGTTACATGAGATCAACTAACATCACATTGAATAGGCAGTAGCAACTAGCCTTTGCCTAATTGTAACTAGAAAGGAAATCGAATTATCAAGTATATACTCAATAGAGTACCGTGTATGTACCTGAAATAAGGCACACTCCTATGGTTTTCTTTAATAAATAGAGCGACTGTAATGAGCATTTCTGGTGTTGTTGTGTCTCTACTCATTTCATTATTCTGCAGTAGTTTTAGTGTCAATCTGTGAAATACTTCCATTAACACTTTTCTTACCAAAGCTACTTCCTGCTGCAAGTTCCCAGCATCCTCCTTTTGAGTAACAACGCTTCCCTTTAAAATCTTCTTCAGCACAGGGCTATCATAGTGGCCCTTCACCATCTGTCCTTTTGGAAGAAACAAATGCCCAAATGTTTTATAGCTATCAATGTGGAAACCGCAACGATCCAAATCGCTAAACCTAGCCAAAATCATCCTCCGGAGCTCAAACAAAAACTGAAAAGCTTCAATTTTCCCAAGCAATTAGCCACATTCGCCTCAATCAATCCCACCCCCCATAACTGCAAGCTAACAAAAAAAAAGGGACACCACACTCCCAATCCCACGTAAAAAAAGTCAAAAACACAACAACATAAGAATTCATGTACTTCCCTTGCATCCCCGCCGTGCCGAAACGGGCTGCGACCGCCCGGACCTGGCGGCGCAACGGGGACGATCTAGGCACCGGTGGCCTGGCGTACGGGGCGCAATCGAAGCGGGGAAAACATCGCGGTGGGGGGAACGGGAGGGCGACCGGCGGGTGATCGCCGGCGGACAGGGGTTCTTACCTTGGCTGAGGAAGAAGGCTTTTGTAAAATTTCGATGAGAATTGGAGAGCTATTGAGGAGAAGCTTCAACGTCAATACTTTGGAAACAATGGGTGAATGATGGAGAAAGAAAAAAAGCATAGGGTTTTATGTTTCAGATAAAACAAATTCTATCCGACCTTATCCCACCCCCTCCCTTGGATTTTTTTATCCGGTTTATATCCCGTCTATATCCGACCTTATCCTATCCTAAACAGCTACTAAACACGGGATAGATAAAACATATCCTATCCTGATTTTTATTTGGTCGACTAGACGCAGCCTTAAATCATATGATCTCATGATCTTGGAAATTGGTGGACTTGGTGGGTTAGCAAGCCTCGTAGTTTTTGTGAGCCCCTAGATAGTAAAAGATCTTTATGCTTGCATCCATCGATTATCCAGGAAACGGAAATTGAGGAAATCGAGGGATGCTACTCGCTTTCAAGTTTGATTCTTTGTTCTTTGTTCTTTTATAATCCAAGAGTATGAGCACAAAGCTTGACTACTTATGAGTCCACGAAATACCCTACAAACCTTACAAACTAGCTCAATTTAGGGCATACGTCCGTGCAAGATGGTCATGATCTATAATGGTTATGGGTGGCCTTCAATTCACGAGTCGGTAATCTCTTGAATTTCAACGTGCCATGTCGATCCTAAAAATAGGATGAAAACCCTCCAGCCCTCGAGCGTGTCCTCACTAGCTGCATGCATTGACGTCAAGATCTCGACGACTAAAGTTCACTGTGTAGCGTCCAGCTCCGTGCCATAGGCAATGAGCTCGACATAAGCTCGATGCAGGCTCTAGAGCGCATCGATCGCATGCACAAGCTCAAGCGCCGGTGGCGTGGTTGGGAGGAGCAATGGTCACCGAGGATGCGATGCCTGTCAGCTGCGGCGACCGGGGTCCAAGAGCTGTAGGCAGAGGAGAAAAAGAGAGACCGAAGGAAAAGGGAAGTGGCGATTTGAGTGAATTTTCTTTCATGGAAGATGCGGACAATGAGCAGGATATTCCTTTTATTGGCGGGACCGAGTGAAAAGTGAGAGACATCAACATAAGCTAATTGGTCGGAATCATCCCCTTATTAAGCGCATGGCCGCATCAATCACGCGGTTTCACAAAACAATGGCCTTCTTAACAAGTTCCGGCAGCATCGGTATTTCAACATCCTCTATTACATTTGTCATGTCTAGAAATGATTAGAAATGATTAGAAATGAGTAAATGTGATTAGAGACGACATGTGAAATTTGACAAATACATGAGAAAAACTAATCGAGACTAAACCAATCCTGATGTCATGTTAGAATATTTTACCAAAAAATTAATTTGAGAAAGACCGTACATACGTAAATAGCATATAAATATTATAGCTAGGCGATGCGATACCTTTCAACAGGACCCGTGTCGCCGATGTCTATAAATCAAATCATTTAAACTTGGATACCAGCAAAGAATTACCACGACGTATCCTTCACGGCCACGTGGAGGGACCCACAATAGCCAATATAGGTTAGTGCCAAAACCCCCAATAAATGATTATTTACAGCAATTTGGCGGGGTCGCGGGCTAGGGAATAGATACGTAGTCGACAAAAATAGGCATGGAGGACGAATAAAGATTTCCTGTTTGACGCTGAAAAATAAGGTGTCCGACCAGCATATCGTGATCCATGAACGTGATTGGAGGACAACTATTCCCTCAACCTCCGTGCAGCTTGAGAGGCCCCGCCCGTGCACTTTGGCAGATATGGATTTAAAGACATGTGATATAATCGTTTCGTAGTGCCTCCACCCATGAGATATATGATAGTTACCAGTTTAACGTCAAGTGATATAAATCGTTTCGTAATGATATATTTGCAACCAAACCAGCCTATGAAAGAGCTACTTGAGATTGACCGGTTCACTACCCCATCTCATCTTGATTCTTCTTCTTCTTCTTCTTCTTTTATAATTCAAATACAAGAATATAACTCCAGATGAACTGGTTAAGTCTAAGACTCTAGCCTGTGCTGGTAACTTTGATCCTAAGCATTTTGCATGTAATTGGTGGATTCATATAGATAGTCCCTAATTCCCGAGCTAAAAATTGCCCAGCACTCTAGCTAATAGTGCCAATTCCCATGAGTAGTCTCAATTCTTTTTTTTTTTTAGATTAAAAATCATGTTTCAGTAGTTCCCAGAAAGCATTGGAGCTACGCGCCTGCAAAATTATGACTGAGCATTTCCTACTTGGTTTTATGCATGACTGTTAAGAGCATATAGTAGAAATCCAATACATTCACTTAGGGGGATCACCTAGAGGAAGCCCGATTCCGAGACTATCAATATATATAGTTGGATTCATTTTAATTCAAAAGTAGAAACCAATAAATCTTGGATCAATTAGAATTTATAAACTATTCCACATAACACAAATTTTTCAATGTACGATTTTTTTCTAATACAACTCACACGTACATTTAAATAGACAACGAAAATTTTCTTTAAAATGAATGATTTAAAAAATAATTTCTTATATCACTAAAAAGAATTAGTCAATGAAAAACACTTTCACTATTGTTTTTTGTAGACTATAAAAATTTTTGTGGATGATGGAATTCATTTTTCTGTCTAAATCATTTATTTTTTTATGAGACAAAGGCACCATTAACTAATATTGAGTGAGGATGCCAAAAGCATACAATCATTTCAACATGAGATTGCTCATTCTTTTTGCTACTTCCACATTTATATATAGTGTTAAACTATCGAGTTTGATTATATTTTATATTAGCTATGGCCATCCTTCACATATCAACTTTTAAGTTAGACTTTTTGGATTTGGAATTGCACGTAAGAATTTCCTCGTCCTATCGCCTTCTTTTGAATTGACAAATTTAGGGTTTTGATTTATATTATTTTTGGGATGATTCCCCTTCCTCTTTATTAGGCTTTGTAAGTATATGGCCGACAGAGGGAGCCGTTGAAGGGTCGCAATATCAACACTAACTTTCAATATTTGCTTTTGTTCTTGTAATTTAGCAGACCCTTTCTTCTTTCTGCTTAGTCCCAAAGAACCTACATCTCAAAATTCACCCCCCAATTTTCCGTCGAAGTAATCTCCCCGGACGTACTTCACGCGTGTCGGGTTTTCATTCCCCCAAGAATCGACCCGTCGCCAATGAATTTCCATGGTCGTCGATGCATGTGTTGCTAACACGATACTTTTTTCCAGGACAAAGGAAATCATGAAAGCAAAACTGGGTACTGATAATCGCGATGGAGATTTGACATGATATGATGGGTTTCGTGTCAGCACCGAATGATCAGGTGAGCAAACGAGACAGGACATGTGCATCGACGGCAAATTAGCGTTAAAGATTAGTCGACGCGCATTAGAGATAAGCTCAGAGGGTCAATTGATTGGGACAAGAAGGCCCCATTTGGTAACATCCAAACGGAGCCAAATTCTGATTATTTGTTTCCGGAATCAATTTGGACCCAAAATCGCATTTGGTAAAAATTTGTTCTCGAAAATAGATTGAAAATAGAATTAAGAAAAAAAAAATTTGATTCTTGTTCCGGAAACGAATTTGAGAATTAAAATCAAGAACCCTTCTTCTTCCTTTGGCCATCTCGCGACCACCGTCCACCACCGCCCGCCACCGTCCGCCGTCCGTTGCCGCCGCCGGACGCCGGTCCAACGAGCTCGCCAGACCAGGGCGAGGTCCGACGAGCTCGCCGGAGGCAAGCCCAGCCCACCGGCGAGGCTCGGCCCCCAAACCGGCAAGACCAAGCCTCACCGGAGCCGGGCGGGCCGGGCAAGCCTCACGACGCCCGGCCCGAGGCTTGCCCACCCCCACCTGAGGCAAGCGAGGCTCACTTAGCCGGGCGAGGCGGGGCCACCGGCGGGGCTCGCCCGGGCCGGGCGAGGCTTGGTTGGCGAGGGCTAGGCGAGCCTCGCCGAGGGCCCGGCGACGCGGGCTGACGAGTGAGGGCGCCGAGGGCCCTCACGCCGAGTGAGGTCGCCGGCTCCTAGGTGGTCCGATGACCCACTAGAAAGAAGAAGAAGATGAGAAAAAAAAAAAAAAAGAAAAGGAAAAAATGAAAAAGAAAAGAAAAAAGAGAGTAAAAAAGTAAAAAATTTATTTAAAAAATTAAAAAAATTGATTTGGAACATAATTAATGAGCATAGTACCAAACACAATTCTATTCCGAATTAGAAATTTTGATAGTTCTTAAACGGCTTAAAATGCTTAGAATCGTTAGGACAGTAATAAAAAATAATCGTTATGATCGAATCTACACGGAATGTAATCGTTATCAAACGCGCCCGAAAGTCTACATAAGGGAGGCGCTCGATGCCCGACATTTCACTAGGCATTTCAAACTTAAATTATTGGAGAAAATTCCATGATAAAAAAAAAAAAATTGTCTTCCTGAAAAATCATTAATCAGGAAAATGTTTTCTCATTTTCATGTTAAAGAATTCCTATTCTTAACTAAATTTTCGTTAAGAATTAGTTTCATATTCTTAACTAATTTTTCTCCTTTTCATGTTAAAGAATTCCTATTTTGTTTATCGTAAATGATTTTTCGTTAACCGATTATTTTTAATAAATTCGGAAAAATTTAAAGAATTAATTTGCAGAAACATTTTCTTTTCGGCTCAAACGAATACACCCTAATTTGTTATCGGGGGATCATTGGAAAGATTGGGGAAACCTCGCGAGGTCATGCAAATTGCAGGGCGAAGGGCGACAGCAGTGGTGTGGGAGTGTGAAATTCGACATCGTTTGTTGTCGTTTGTTGACTCGGAATCTCGGAGGAGAGAAACCGACGACGGAAGTGGGCCCCACGTGGGGTCAAGGGCCTTGAAGATCTCGCTCACGGGCTGTACAGTGCGCTACACGCCAAAAACCTCATCCGCGTTTCCTCCATCCCTCTCCCGCCCTTCAAAAAGTTGGTATCCTCTTGGCTGTTCAATTAGGCTTTAGAAGAAAAAGGAAAAAAAGGAAAAAAAAAATAATCATACTTTTGGAAATTCTAGACCCCCAATATTCGATTCCAGCTTTACTCCACTACACTGGATTAGCGGATTTTTTATTTTATTTTTCCTTCTCTCGTGAAATTCGTGCGGGAGGGCTAGATGCAATAGCGACTGTTGAAATCTCTTATATATTACGTCAGCACATTGGATTTACTGCTCTTTTTGGCTTTGGACCGAACAATGACGCGGACGAAAGTAGCTGGTCGCAGTTGATATGTACTGGAGCTGGACGCAGTCCTCATCGTGTTGTGTTATTGAGACCGAGGAGTTCATTGGATGCTACTGAATAGCAGCGAAAGAAGGGAAGCAGGAAGAAATGATGTGCACGTCTTAATTTAGCAAAGGCATATCCTTGTGGTCACATCCAAGCTCGACATCTAAAATTCGTGGGAGAACGCGATCGAGAAGACAGCTCATGAGCGATGCGACCTGACGTTCATGGTTATATAAATTAATTATATTTAGTAAATAAGTTATAAATATATTTAAAATAACATAAATATTAAATAAATTCACGATTTACTTAGATTTAATTTATTTGTATAATTTTCTCTTCATCCTTCTTTGCTCTCACTTGATTTTTGTTCACTTACTTCGCATTCTCACTTCAGCTTAAATATGAGTTTTTCTAATTGAGTTTGTTAAATATGAAAAGTGTTTGAATAATATGGAATTCGCATTATATAAAAATAGGTTAAACGTGGTTCAATAACTTTATTTCATTTTCAAGCCAGCCGACCATCTGACATGTACAAACAAAAGCATTAGGATCTGACGACGTTTCAGAGTTCAGTCGGAATGGACGACGTGGATCCTATACGCCGTATGCCGCTTCTCTCGATAGTTCAACGGATCTCGACCCTTGATTCATGAAAACGAGGTCTCCATCGGTGTTTAGAGACTCGTCGAGGCGTCGGTGAGAGCGTTTTATACGGCCGGAGGATCCACCTCCCCAGAACGGGATACGTACAAAATGCGACGCCATGCATGTGAGAAGATTCGGCCAAAAGGGTTCCAGACACTACGTGGAGAACTACGGGCTCAATGCAAATTCACTGTGACTTTGTATTTGAGCGATGCAAGTAATAGAAATAATAAAAGATAAAACACGTAATGAGAACCACAAAATTAAATGAAAAAATCCAGCTTAAACCCTATCTCTACCCCCACTAGGTTGACAGTAATATCCCAATGCTTACCTCCAAAGTCAATGAACCAAGACAAACCACGATAAAGTACTAGATCTTGAACAACAGGACAATCATTGCTCCCTCCTCTCTCTCTTTCTATAAAGACATGTTGATGTTTGCATGAAAAGCATTGCACTTCACTCGAAGTGTATCCCTCTCTCTCTCTCTCTTCAGCCATGGCCATCATGGGGAGGAAGCATCTCCTGCTCCTCCTGGCCTACCTGCTCGCGAACACCTTCCTCACCTCCCTCGCCTGTCCCTACTGCCCCTACCCCTCCCCGAAACCGCCCAAGACTCCGGTGGTGAAGCCGCCGTTCCATCCCAAACCGCCACACTTCCCCAAACCTCCCGTCGTCCACCCTCCCGTACACCCCAAGCCGCCACACTTCCCCAAGCCTCCCATCGTCCACCCTCCCGTACACCCCAAGCCGCCGCACTTCCCCAAGCCTCCCGTCGTCCACCCTCCCTACGGACCCAAACCTCCGGCCCTCTGCCCTCCTCCCATGCCCACGCCCACGCCTAAGCCCAAGCCTCCCCCCAGGCCGAAGCCCCCGTCGTGAAACCGCCGCCCAAGCCGAAGCCCCCGTCGTGAAGCCGCCGCCCAAGCCAAAGCCTCCGGTGGTGAAACCGCCCCCATTCCGAAGCCACCCGTCGTGTACCCGCCGCCCAAGCCGAAGCCTCCGAAGCCTCCGGTTGTGAAACCGCCTCCCATTCCGAAGCCACCCGTCGTGTACCCGCCGCCCGTGCCGAAGCCTCCGGTTGTGAAACCGCCCCCATTCCTAAACCCCCATCGTATACCCGCCGCCCACGCCGAAACCACCCGTCGAAACCGGTGGTGATACCGCCCCCGACCCTAAACCGCCCATCGTATACCCGCCGCCCAAGCCCCGGTGGTGATACCGCCCCCGACCCCTAAACCGCCCATCGTGTACCCGCCGCCCAAGCCGCCGGTGGTGATACCGCCCCCGACCCCTAAACCCCCATCGTTTACCCGCCGCCCATCCCGAAGCCGCCCGTCGTGCCACCATCGCCGCCTTACGTGCCCAAACCGCCGGTCGTCCTCCCCCGCCGCCCCCGCCCGTCGAGACGCCGTGTCCCCTCCGCCGCCGCCCGCGCCGTGCCCGCCCCGCCGGTGGTGCCCACGCCTCCGCCTTCGCAGACGTGCCCCATCGACACGCTGAAGCTCGGGGCGTGCGTGGACGTGCTGGGCGGGCTGGTGCACATCGGGATCGGGAGCAGCGCGAAGGACACGTGCTGCCCTGTGCTGCAGGGGCTGCTCGACCTGGACGCGGCGGTGTGCCTCTGCACCACCATCAAGGCCAAGCTCCTCAACATCAGCATCGTCATCCCCATCGCCCTCCAGGTGCTCATCGACTGCGGCAAAACGCCTCCGTCTGGATTCCAGTGCGCCGCCTGATCAGAAGGCGAACGCTTTGAAAGTGTATACACGTGTCCCATCGACTCGAACGACGCATCTCCCTCTTCAAAGCACAATAACAGCACGCGAGAGCCTCGCTCGCGAGAAGAAGAAGCAGCGTAGCTCGTTTGTGTCTACTGCATTTTTCTTTCTTCTTTTCTTTATTTGGTGCTTATGTTCACCGTATATCGAATGGATATACGGTGGGAGAAACTGTGGACTACCTCTTGTATTCGTAGAGCCGTGCCGTACTTGCTTTTCCCTTCAAAGAGATCGTCATTTGCACGTGTACCGATTGCAACCTCGTCAATCTTCCTACGATAATTCTGCATGTAAAGTTGATCCCGTGATCCATAACGTGGACGTTGCATGAGCTAATTAGGATAGACTCACGGCAAAAAGGAAAATTATCTATAACACGGATTTCCTGAACATATGACTTGATTAATCTTTTGGAAAAGCGTACAAAATCGTTCTATCCCCATGCATCATCAGAAAGTAATCTAAAGCTTCATTGATGAAGTGATTGATATAGTCTTTAAAGTCATTATGAATGAGACATGAGATGTCACGAAACACAGTATTTTTTCACATGATCGAGATCATCTATGATTTATAATTTGGTGAACTGCTCTTGCTTTATATTCGAAATACCAAATTTTATACGATTTTTCAAGTGGATGAAATTGATTGAGTGATCTCAGTTGGACATGGGATTGCATGCGTTTATGGATTGAAGGAGATTCAAGCAGGTGAAATGGTTGAATTTGCCAGTAGTCTGAAAGGAGTAGCCTTAAATCTTATATTGAAAATTTTTAAGAACCTTTGTGCAAGTCGACGAAGCACATATATTATTGAGAAGCAACATTGCTAACATCCGCGTACCTCGGCCCTGTTCTCATCAACTCGGCAATATCCAAATTACCCTTTCGCCCCCAACTAATCTCTGCAAATGCATCGGAAGTATTCATCTTCTTTTTCTAATCCTTTTGCTCCAGACGAAAATCACCTCTCTAATACCACACAATTAAGTCCTTCACGGAACATGTTGGAAATCTAAAAGAAATCTTTTTTTTTTGGTGACCCAGGGAAACCTCGTATGCCGACAGCACGGTAGAGTAAATCCTGGGAAGGCACGTGAGTCACCACCACCCCTCATGCCTCAGGTAAGTCACCCTTACGACATCCGGGAATCGAACTCCTCCCTTTGCGTTAGAGGTAGAAGCTTGCCGACCGCAGCGCCACCCAGGCGGGTCGTTTAAAAGAAACCCTTTTCATCCTTAACAATGTTGAAATTGTTTGTGTCACGAGGATCTCAAATAGGTTTCCCAACAAAGGAAAAGGCCAGAGGAAAATATTATTTTCTCCATCGGATAATGTCACTAGTCTAAGGTGGCCCTCGAGCAGCGGTAATAGCTAGGGTTGAAGGGGTAGTTAAAAGACGGCCCCACAAATGCAAAGGAAAATAAGCATGTCTAATTTGTTAAATATATAATGGAGTAAGATATTCTCATGGTTAGTACGTCAAGAACTTAAATATTATTTAAATTCGCAAAAGTCGATCAAGTTGATTGATGTGTCATGTGATTGGAGGCTATGGAGTTTCCCAACCCCGAAATTCGAAATTTAGTATTTATAAATGAAATAATAATTATATAGATTTATCCCATATATAATGTATTTGATGGCATCAATTTCGATCTCAGAAAAACGTGTGAAAAAGCTTTTTTTTCCTCATTCGGTCAAGGTTCTTTGATACAAGATTGGCATGTTACACCTATAGATTTGACTTTAGGAATTGTCTCATTTACGTTGCGATTCTTCGGAGACAAAAAATGACTTGTCCTAACTTCAGATCTTATCTAATGGCAATAAAAGGAAAAAAGAAATCTAGAAGAGTCATCCAAATATGGAATAAAACCTCAATTTTTTGGGGGGCTACCTAAAGTCATTGTGGTCACAAGCTCTTAATTGGCATTGCCTTAAAAAAAGGGTCGTGCATGGCATCCACCAATTTCTCAAACATCAAGAGGAGCACCACACAAAGGGACACGAGCTACCCTGCAAGGCTTGGGGACGTCGACCTGAATACAAAATAAGGACCACCACCCCACCATGTCCTGCAAAACCCCAAGGACACTCGTGACAACGTGACCCGTGACTGCGTGGTGATCGTTCCCACGAAGATTCCCATTATAAAACACTAAATTTGACACCTTTCTTGAATTGAAAATTTGGGCGGCCCACATCAAACTTTGTGATCTTTTGTACTGTTTAGTCAACCTAGCCTAGATGGATAAGGTCCCGACTTAGCTCCACCTGAATTTCAAATCTGCCATAAATCCTTGGCCAGAACATGAATCTCGAGGATAAGTTTTCATATCCTCAAAATGTGTTTGTTTGAATGAAATAATTTTTCACAAATTGATTTTCTGGACTTTCTAAAAATGATGAATGAACTTTTTATAGTTAAAGAAAATATGCATGTTGAGAGTTAAGGAAAATGGATTCACAAATCTGAAAGGGGGAAAATATTTTCTTCGTATATAATTTCCCGGAAAGCATTTTCTTTTATCATGAAGTTTTTCCCTAAATAAATACCTATAGGCGCTTCTATTATTTCAGTTGAATGATCAATTAGGTCTCCATATCGACATTCGAAATGGTGCCTCAATGCAAAATCTTTCAACAATATTCAGTTGAAAATAAAGGAACAAATTTGGCATGAATATTCGTGAGATTCTAGACAATAGATATCAATAAGAGTAAAATCTTGAACGTAAGAAACCATAGTTAAATTCGAAAGTTAGAAACCAAAAATTGTGACATGTCTAAAAATATTTTTCAGGAAATCATTTTACAAAAAAAAAAATGATAATATTTTTCGACATTTAACTAAAACCTGAAAATAAATTAGAAAATAATTTTTGTTGTTTGGTATAAAAATCTAACTTGATTTTTTCTAAGGAAAATTACCAAAGTATTTAAATTTTTAAATTATTTTTTCCTTTTTCTTTCTTTCTTGACCAATCGCCGACCACAATAATGGCTAGCGACCGACCACGGGTGAGGGAAGAGCTGGCCCAAGGCCGACGAGACTCAAGCTTGCTAGCCTCATGCGAGATTCGACAAGGTCAAGCTCACCATAGGTAAGCAAGACCCAAGGTCTCACCAAATCAATGAGCATGAGCTTGTTAGATTCTAGTGAGTTGAGCTGAGCCATCCTCGAGTAAGGCTTCACCTTGGCAACTCCAGCGAGTCAAGCCTCATTGGCCTCGTGCAACCTCATGCCTCGCTTGTGACTAGTTGCCATGGTTGTTGACCATTGCTATGGTTAGCAATCAACAACCAGCCAAAGAATAAGAAAGGCAAAAAAAAAAAAAAAACATAAAATAAAAATTATTAAAAAGTTCAAGAAGAACATGTTTGCTCTAGGTGAAAGAAAGAGGAGGGAAAATGATTAAAAGAGGAAATCATTTTCTCTACTTTTGAAAGTGTTTTTTTCATTGACTAGTTTATTTTCTATGGATCAAATGCCGAAAAATTTATAAAACTTTTTCCAAAAAGTTATCTTCCATGAAACAATGCAGTCTTATATGTGCTATAAGTACATCATTGTCTATATGTTGGAGATATGTGACGATCAATTCAAGATTATGAGTACTTAGACTCTACCTTTCATATTAAAGATTTGGGACCCCCAAATATTAGGGATTTCTCTCGGCCAACAAAAATTTGTTCTAGAAATCATATTAGAAGCAAGTTTGTCAAGATGTAAACAAATTGCCATTCTTATCGAACAAAATGTCGAGTTAACCATGGTTGATTACGATGTCGAATCATCTTATGAAATTGATGATCCATTACTCAAAGATCCCTCCGGCTATCAAAGGCTCATAGGGAAGCTTATATATCTCACTTTGACTAGACTAGACATATGCTACACAGTACAAACACTCAGTCAATTCATGCAAAACCCGAAGGAGTCTCACATGAATGTGGCCTTGAAGGTCATGAGGTACTTGAAGAAATATCCAAGGCTTGGAATATTTGTTTCTCGAGATTGAAATTTGAAAATGATAGCTTATTGTGACACAAACTATACCACATGTCTCATAAGTCGAAGATTTATCATTGGTTTTTGTATTAAACAAGGAAAGCTTTACTTCCTTGGGAAATGAAGAAGCAATTGATCGTATCATTATCATTAGTTGAGGCTAAATATCAAGCCATGGCCGTGACTGTTTGTGAAATAGTTTGGATACGAGGCCTACTTTTAGACCTTGTTATACGGGTTAAAGGGCTGACCAATTTGTTTTGTGACAACGATGCAACACTCAAGCTCACAATAAATCCCATAATTTATGTGAGAATGAACCATTTGAAGTGAATTGTCACCTCACTTGAGAAAAGATCCAAGAAAGAGTAATCAAGACAAATGGAATTAGGATCATGGAACAACCTGCTAATATTTTTTCCAAGGCATTATATCAAAGATAATATGCATATCTAATAAGCAAACTAGGCATTTTGACATATATCAGCCACTAGCTTAAGGGGGAGTGTTGATGATATGCGAGGATCAATTCAAAATTATAATTGATCGATTATATCAGCCCGAGAATCAATCTAAGATTAGATTTGATCTTATGTATTAGTCTTTACTTTTTCCTTGGTTGCCCATTCATTGTATTATAGATAGGAGCTTATACATGTAAAAGAAATCAGATTCAATCAATACAAATTTGTTCGACACGCGAAGGACATGGCTTAATATTATCTTCTTTATCAAGTTGCCAGAAAAACAAACCAACATAGCATCTCTAACTTGTCATAACTTCGATAGTTCAACCTAGTTGGGGGTAAGCTGCAAGCAAGTCTGAATGGTCCGGCTCTAGCGTTTGGAATCGGGAGTCGAGTCGAGGAGGGGACCGGTCTTAGAAAAAACCCACCAATTCAGAGTATGTTTTGATATCTTTGAAGGGCCAAGATCATTTCTGTCTTATGTGCGATCTGGGAAGTTCCATGACCGAGTTGAATTGGACTCGGCCACACGGCCCACAACCCAGCACGAGCTTTGAGATTGGCGAGTTCTGATGGGCTCTGTTTGGGCCGGTAAGGTAAGCCCCCGATTGGTTTAGTCTAGCCCCAAGGCCCCCAGCCATGGGAATAGTGAATTGGGTAACAACATTCGAGATTAGCTAAAGGCGAAAGGCCTTGCCTATATCTGCATCCAAAATCTCGCCACCTTGCTACTCCCTACCACCCGCTTCACCGCTTCATTCACCTCGTTTCAGCTGTTCACTCTTCCCTTCCATACATAAAAAGCTCCAACAATTACTACGTGGTAAGCCCTTAGAAACGCGACAAGCTCATCCTCCGTTGCCTGGGGGACAAGGATTTGTGTATGTACGATGTCAATAAGGAAAGATTCACGAGATGTGCGATCAAGGACATTGCACTTCGTTCTTACGCTCTTTTCTGGTGCGATATGAGCTTTGTTACTCTCAAGTGACATGAAGACGTTACACTCTAATTTTTCTCCAAATATGACACGACAAGTTGTTCTCTTGTTATCCATTGATGCATCTTAATAAAACTCGAGCACGTAAGCCTGCTTTTCTATCATCTTTTCGAGGATAGTTCTAATAATCTAGGCGGCCATAGTAAAAAAACAAAGAATGTAGAACCAGCACAGAGAAAATGATACACTTGTAAAAAACTAATAGTGCATTGTCGCATCAACAAGTTTGTGTAGTCGAGCCGTCACATGTCTGGTATCCCATCCGTATATACCATTCATACCACTACTAGTCTAGTACCAGTACTCAATCCTACTCGAGCTTTCTCATCCGTATTTCCTTATTAATCTGTATTTTTCAGCCAAATCTCTAGCGGCCTTCTCCTGAACTTCAACGCCCTCTGAGTACGGTGCAGCTCTTCTCATGATCTCATCCCTGTCCAAATTCAGCTCCCCGTCCACAGCATAAAATCTCACTTCAGGAAGTCCTTTCAGTCCATGCAAATATCCGCAACATTGGTCCACACTAATGACCTCGCCGTTCTCATCCAGCCATTTGCTATTCACCTTTCTATAGCAAGAACCTCGCTTCAGATCTGAGTAGTAGTGGAGAATGGCATTGAAACGATTCACAATGCTTGGAGAAAGTTCCCCCTCCCCTTCAAAGATGGGTACCAACTGCAGATCCCATAAGCTAAGTGCCTCCTTTAAAGCCTGCCGAAGAAAAAATCAACAATTATATCTATAAACCTACTTCTGAAAAATGAATAACTAGACCTCATCATTGTGCATGGAAATGAAAATTCATTTCATATATTCAACAGCAGCTCTACTCTTCAGCAATGATGAACAGAGGTACAGAAACAAAAAGACGAGTATCACCAACCTCAAAGCGTTTGTCTTCGCCTGTAGAGGACATGTTGAGGTTCTGTTCAAGAAATTGATCCCAAAATTTTATCCACATCCCCGCAGTGAAAACCTCGACTTGCATTATGAGGTTAATGCAGTCAACAGCCCATTCGAAAGAGAGACCCATATCCGTATATATATATTTTTTTGGTGAAGGACCCATATCTCTGGAAAAGAGGAGAGAAATCTCAGAAATGAATAAGAGAGTTCATCTGAACCCATCCCGATCCAAAAGAGAAATCATTAAAGCTACAAGACCCCAAAAAAAAAAAGATGAATGAAGAAAAAAACTAGCAAAGATCATTTCAAAAGATACCTCGGATAGCAGCTTTTTTGTAGGAAGGAGATGAGAGATGACTTATTCACGTAAGAACTCATGAACTCGTCATGTTACTTAAGTTGTCTGTCTTTTTATAGAGAAAATGGTGCCACCACCCTCTTACGTGGCATCTCCCCATTGGACACGTGAAAAGCGGAGTCGCTCGGGTCTCGCTGCTTTCGCCCTCCCCTCCCAACAATGCATCTCTAACTTGGATAGCAGCTTTTTTGTAGGAATGAGATAAATGGGTATTTTGGGTTTAGAGGAGAGGAGATGAGAGATGACTTATAATTCTGACTAAGAACTCATGAACTCTTGTCATGTTACTTAAGTTGTCTTTTTATGGAGAAAATAGTGCCACCACCCTCTTACGTGGCATCTCCCCATTGGACACGTGAAAAGCGGAATCGCTCGGGTCTCGCTGCTTTCGCCCTCCCCTCCCAACAATGCATCTCTAACTTGGATAGCAGCTTTTTTGTAGGAATGAGATAAATGGGTATTTTGGGTTTAGAGGAGAGGAGATGAGAGATGACTTATAATTCTGACTAAGAACTCATGAACTCTTGTCATGTTACTTAAGTTGTCTTTTTATGGAGAAAATAGTGCCACCACCCTCTTACGTGGCATCTCCCCATTGGACACGTGAAAGCGGAGTCGCTCGGGTCTCGCTGCTTTCGCCCTCCCCTCCCAACAATGCATCTCTAACTTGGATAGCAGCTTTTTTGTAGGAATGAGATAAATGGGTATTTTGGGTTTAGAGGAGAGGAGATGAGAGATGACTTATAATTCTGACGTAAGAACTCATGAACTTTTGTCATGTTACTTAAGTTGTCTTTTTATGGAGAAAATAGTGCCACCACCCTCTTACGTGGCATCTCTAACTTATCATAACTTCGATAGTTCAACCTAGCCGGGGGTAAGCTGCGAGCAAGTCTGAATGGTCCGGCTCTAGCGTTTGGAATCGGGAGTCGAGGAGAGGAGAGGACGGGTCTTAGAAAAAACCCACCAAATCAGAGTATGTTTTGATATCTTTGAAGGGCCAAAATCATTTCTATCTTATGTGCGATCTGTGAAGTTCCATGACCGAGTTGAATTGGACTCGGCCACACGGCCCACGACCCAGCACGAGCTTTGAGATTGGCGAGTTCTGATGGGCTCTGTTTGGGCCGGTAAGGTAAGCCCCCGATTGGTTTAGTCTAGCCCCAAGGCCCCCAGCCATGGGAATAGTGAATTGGGTAACAACATTCGAGATTAGCTAAAGGCGAAAGGCCTCGCCTATATCTGCATCCAAAATCTCGCCACCTTGCCATTCCCTACCACCCAACTCACCGCTTCATTCACCTCGTTTCAGCTGTTCACTATTCCCTTCCAAACATAAGAAGCTCCCTAAGTAGATTTCTCCAGTTGCACACCTCGGCTAGGCATGGGATATTTTTCATGTAGCAGCAGCACTATCGTCCATAATCTACCCTTTTCCATGAAGAATCTCTAGCCCACCAAAGGGGCTTTATTCATTTCAGCCCTTTTTCGAAAGCCTAGGGTCCCTTGATCCTTCAGTTTTAAAATCTCAGCCCAACTTATTAGGCGCGCCTTCATCTTTCCCTCTGACTCCCCCCATATAAAAGCTTGACTCTGCCTATCTAGCTCCTCACACACATCGAGAGAGGCATTCTCCTAGTTTGCATGGTATATGAGGGGATTGGCAAGACTAGCCACGAGCAGTCCGTCTTTGAGAACAGACCCTTCCTCCTTGTCATGCACAAGAAAGAACAATAAATAATACATCCAATCCCAAAAGGCCCAATTCATCAATAGCATATGGATCAAATCGGGAACGTTTGCATTGAGAAACCTTGGATCCCTTATTAGATCAGGCCCAAGAATAAGCGTTAGCCGTCACTAGATTTGTCAATAGAATAGATTGGATTAGATAAAATATTTTCTAACCCAAATTAACCACTTTAACCTGTTTTTGAATTTTTTCCATACAATACAAATCTAGTGATTCATGCTCAATTTGAGTTATACTCAATATATACTCGACTCGACTTATATTATATATTTAACCAAATTTAGAAAAAAATAATGCCCAAGTTGAGGTAAGAGCATTGAGTGAACGATCTCGAGATCAAGTGAGAGCAACAAAAAGTGAAGAGAGAGCTATAAAGGTTTGCTAGGTGTAAGTCAATTATGAACTCATATTACACCCATATTATTTTGAATTTTACTACTCTAAACACATTTATGACCCATTTACTAAATATAACTAACATATATAACAATTCAACTCATCAAATATGGGTTAAAAATTGATCTATGACATTGTCACTTACTCCGGAATGATGATGGCTATTCGAGATTCCACTTTGATTTGATTTGATTTTTGTTGTAATGATAACACAAATCTTTCGAATTAGAGTTTTGGAATGGCAAGCAATTCCATAGACAAATTTGAAAAGTACGATGGAACGACGTTAGATTGAAATCGTAGTGTATGAAATGCTCCTATCGTGTGACGTCTTAATATAACGTCACTTATTTAGTCAAGCGTCACCACTTTATATCACATGTTTGAAAATTACATTTAATGAGACGAATTTATTAGATAATATTATAAGATTTGGCAAGTAATTATTGCGTAACATCCTAAGATTTTGAGATCTACTAGCTGAGTGTTGCTTGTGCTCTTTACTTCACGAGTTTTGTTTGTAACCATCTTAATTAAACTAGGTTTTGTCCCTTCTTTGCGCGGGAACCGATGTGCCCTTTGGTGCTGTCGGCTGGTGGCGGCAACGTCACGAAGTTTCCTGTCTCGGCTTTTGGGTCGCGAGTTTTGCACATTATACGCATTGATCCTCATTTTGGCATCGCATGTGCTTGTATGGGTTCAAATCGATTTCTTTTTCTTTTTTAATTTGGGCGTTCACTTTAACAAAATTATGCAGACAAGTCCTCAAAAGTAATTAAATTATTAATTGAATAGTCCAAGGTCCATGTGTAGTCTTGCCGGTGTGATCCACGCTGAACGTGCATATCATTGAAGCTTTTTTTGTCAGGGCTCATCCCGAGAGAGGACAGATTATTCCAAAAGGGGGGAAAAAGAAAAAAAAATAATAATAATAATAATAATAATAATAATAATAAAAAATAATAATAATAATAATAAAACATACTAGTTCTTGAAATGAGCTTCTCTATCTTTCTCATTTCTTTTTACTTATGGCATTTTTTTATTGCGAAAAGACAAATCTACCCTCTTTGAGCTTTTATATTATGTCACGTTGAATTGTCGAGGTGGAAATACACATTACAAGATGATTAGTTTGTGGCATGCATCCAATATGGAAAATCAACCTAAATGGGTCCCCTAAACGATGTTTATTTGGGAAGGTAGATATGAAAAGAAAATGAAGCGAGATTTTGAAATCTACTAATTTCTCCCTAAGAGCTCCTGCATGTTTTGAAAATCTGCTAAAAACTTCCTAATTATGCCCCAGTTTTCTCCTAAGTCCTCGGAGGATTTGTTAGGGGTTATGACATAAAATATAGTCTCAAGTAATTATGACATGAATGCATTTAACCCAAAAAGATAGAAAGTCGTGCCGCGACTTTCGACGGTAAACAAGTAAGAATTAGGAGTTCGAATTTTATTGATATTATGGAAATTTCTTTTCTCATTTTTTGAAATGCGGGACCTGGATTATCTTCTTCTCTTTTTTGGAAGAGGCGAGAGGGAGGGGGTTGTTTGTGGGGGGCCGGATGGGGATTAAGATGAAGACAGAGCTAACATTGCACGAATAAGTGCGAAGTGTCTAAGAGCAGAAACTGATATGACAACTTGCTGTCGTAAATTATTAGATGAGTTGAATCAAATCACAATTCATACAATCTTGATTGAAGCCCAATTAAATTCAATTCAATTCCAATTAATTGAAGCCCAACCACAATTCAGACAGCGAGATTCGCTCACGTTTTCCAATTTCTAGGGAGAAAAAAGAGGACAAGCATCTCATTTATTTCTTTCGTCATAATCCGTTTGACAATGACATTTTAATTTCATCCTTTATTAATTACGTTATTAGAAAAATCAAGAATTTCAATATTATTATAATAAGACGATTATACGGCAATCAATTCAATCCCAAATTTTTAGTTTTTTCAATTCAGTTTTAAATTTTTTAATGATATGTTAATGAAATCTTTATGATTAATTTTGAGTCAAGTTTCTCAAGAACCCCTTATTTTATTTTTTTTCCCTTTTTTTCCAAAAAGATATAGGTGGGCCCCACAAATCAAGGTATTAAATTAGCCCTCCAAAAATGGGTTTTTCTTTTATTAAGATTATTTATGTATATATTTTGTACCATCATGCCAGAAAAAGAAAATTCAAGACTGAAGTGAGCGGGATACGGTGACTTAATTTGATAATTGAATTTTTTAAACTTAATTATTTTTGAACGAAAGATTCCACATTTGTTTGGGAGCATATTAAAAGGCCTCCTGCACATTGCAGGAACTGCACAGAAATTTCTTTTTAAAAGAAAACAGAATACTAATTAAGGACTGACTGAAGTGATTATCATATAAGATTAGAGCCTAATCAGCACTAATAATTTGGCTGTGTTCTTTCCAGATCGCTGCCCAGCTATGCATCTCCCTGCCTCTCTCTCTCTCTCTAGAATTCGTCTCATGACCGCCATTACTGGCCGCCGAAGGAGATGACATAATTTGACGAGCAATAATAACTAAAAGAGAAGTCTGCAGAGCAGCGATGGATGTTAAATTGAGTTTTCAATGGTCGAACCAGCTATCCGATTCGCTAATGGAGGTCCACGTGCGTCGTAGGGTGGTGTAGTCCAGTCCCCAAAAGGTTTTAATTTTTGTTGATTAGTTGTTCAGCAACTTGTATTGACTTTTTGGGGCAATTGAATAAGGTTTATGGTTGATGGCGAGGGGCTATTCGTGCGATTTTATATAATGGGACATTATATGTATGATAAGCTAAATAAAAAGTTTACGAACGAAAAACATTTATTCGTTTGTTTCGATGAAAATGGTTTGGAGAAAACTTGCATGCCTCCGTGGATGGAAATCCACTGTACCATAATGTTCGAATATCCCATGTTATATGTGGCTGATGGCCCAACTAGTGTTGCTTGGGGACCTCTTTCTCTGTTTTTTTTTTCTCGTTGGGTGCATCTTTTGCATACGAAATAGACAAAAAGGCAGTTCTTGTACATTCCCAAAACTCAATCTAATTGAAATCAGTTGGTTTCCCGTGATAAGGATATTTAGCTTGATTTATAAGTCTAATCCATCTATTGTATCTATCACATCTGTTTCCAACGATTGCTATTTCAATTCAAAAGCATAAATATTTTGAATTAAATATCGTGACTTGATTCAGCATAGACCGATCTAAAGATATTCGCTAAAATTCAAAGTATCTGTCTTATTTTATTTTCCTTTGTTGGAGCGTTAGGATAGAAACGCCTAAATCTATGAATTTGGCCGTTGGTAATTAATAGTAGTAACATAAATATGGCCTTTTTCACGGGGGTCAAACTTAGTATGGTCCCCACTTTTCTATTCGGTATCATGAAAAGTGGAGTCGCAATTCCAACCGAAGTCTCGCTGCGTTCGTCCTCTCGTTACACCCAGTTTGAACTTTTTTTGTCTTTGTCTGAATCCCCACCGCCCTCTTACGTGGCGTCTCGCCATTGGACACGTGGAATCTCTCGTCACAAGAAGCGTCGTCTCCAGAGCTAAAAACAAAGGATCCCACTTGAAAATTAATTCATCTATCCATCATAGTGTCCGATCTTTAGTTCACATAGATTAAAATTAAAATTAAATCTTATATATTTCCCGAAATGACACTCGGCAAAAATTAAACATAAAGATTCATACATGCATCATGGTGTCCGATCTTTAGTTCATAAAGATTAAAATTAAAATTAAAATTTATATATTTTCTTGTATGACACACTCGGCCAAAATCGAATATAGAAAATTCATCCATCCATCACATTGTCCATCTTTAGTTCATATAGATTAAAATTAAAATTAAAATTAAAATTAATATTTATATATTTTCTGAAATGACACTAGGCTAAAATTGAATGTAATAGACAGGGCACTGTGCTCCTCCAACCGACCGTTTTTCTCCTCCCTCTGCCTCTCTCCTTTCTCTCTGCCCATTTTTCATTTTTTTCTACAAACAAACAATCGACGAAACAAAACAAAATAAAAAAAAAAAAAATGAATAAAATGAATAAATAAAATAAAAACCGATCTGGAAGTAGCCCCCAACCAGAATCCATGTACAACTGACAACCTCTGCTGCTACATCTTCGTACTCTCACCTCACTTCACTTCCCCCACCCCAGCCCGCCCGCATTTGCCAATGGCCGGACGCCCCTCCGCCCTGGCGGCGCTCCTCCTCCTCGCCGCCCTCCTCCTCGCCCGCCCGCCGCCGTCCCTCCAGCAGCGCATCACCGCCGCCGACCTCGCCGCCCTCCTCTCCGTCAAGGACAGCCTCACCGACCTCCCCGGCGCCGCCTTCTTCTCCACCTGGGACCCCGCCGCCCCCCCGGACCCCTGCTCCTCCTTCGCCGGCCTCACCTGCTCCCCCTCCGGCCGCGTCTCCGTCCTCTCCCTCGGCGCCGGCGGCCTCTCCGGCTCCCCGGGCCTCGCCGGCTCCCTCTCCCCGTCCCTCGCCCTCCTCTCCGACCTCACCCAGCTGATCCTCTCCCCGGGCATCGTCACCGGCCCCATCCCCCCGCAGCTCGGCCGCCTCCCGGGGCTCCGCGTCCTCTCCCTCACCAACAACCGCCTCACCGGCCCGATCCCGGCCACCCTCGCCGCCCTCCCGTGGCTCCACACCCTCGACCTGAGCGGCAACCTGCTGACCGGCGCCATCCCGCCGGGCCTCCCATCGGTGCCGGGTCTCAAGGTCCTGATCCTGGCGTCGAACCGACTCTCCGGCCGGGTGCCGCCAGTCGCGGCGGCGCTCCTCCACCTGGACCTGCGGCAGAACCTGCTCTTCGGCCCGGTCCCCGCGCTGCCGCCCACGCTCCGGTACCTTTCGCTAAGCGGCAACGCCATGTGGGGCCCGCTCAACGGCATAGCATCGCTCTCGGAGTTAGTGTACCTCGACCTGAGCATGAACCGTTTCGGTGGGCCCATCCCGCCCTCCCTCTTCTCCGCCCCGACCCTCCAATCAATGCTCTTGCAACGGAACAATCTGTCCGGTGGGGTCCCCCCCGCCTCCTCCGCCGCCGCCGCCGCCTACGGCCCCGGATCGGTCGTCGACCTCAGCCACAACGCCCTGACGGGGGAGCTGTCGGCGGTCCTCGCCGGGGTCGAGAGCCTGTACCTGAACAACAACCGCCTGACGGGGAGCGTCCCGGAGGAGTACGCCAAGAGCGTGTCCGAGGGCCGCACCCGGACGCTGTACCTGCAGCACAACTACCTGTCCGGGTTCCCGTGGGACCGCGGCATGGCGGTGCCGGACGCCGCGGCGGTGTGCCTGTCGTACAACTGCATGGCGCTGCCCATGGGGCTCGAGGGCTGCCCCGCCAGCGCCGGGACGCAGCCGTCGCGGCCCGCCTCGCAGTGCTCGGCGTTCAGCCGCGGCGGAGCAGGCCCTCGAGATTGATGGCAATGGTCGGCGGGAACGCGACACGCCGTTATCAAGGTGATCATACGAGGTTTCCAATACACATTAACCTGTAGATTGGGGGGATACTTTGGTTAACTCATTTTGTTTTTTTTTTCCATTTCCTTCTTTTTTTTTAACTCAAAGAGGTTGTAACTTGCTTTGATTTTTCTTTTTTAAGGGCTTTTTTTTTTTCCTTTAATTTTGTTAGTGTATGTTAATAGACAAAAAGGAAGTGACGGGTGTGATGAATTTGATACGGCATCAATGAAAAAAAGGTGGTGGTGAAGGGGGGCATTTGCATGAGCCCCGGTTCTTTCGCGTCATTTGTCGCTTCCTTCGTTTCGTCTCGAGGTCAAATTGCCTTGCAACGTTCCGGACACAGCTCACGGATTTCATGATCACATATTTTTCCGGCCAAATTATTTTGTTTCCAAGCAAAAATATCCACGGATAAAGGAGGTGGGGGGTTAAAATTTCAGAGGATGTAATCTGAAATACGAGAAACTTGGAATGGGAATGTAAAGGGAAGGCGGATATGGATCCCGCTCGGGACGGAGGCGAGACGCTGACTACTGAATTACGCGCGTGATTTCGAGATTGCGACGTTGAAGAGATGAATTTTAGGATATACCGAGTGAAGCTCTCTAAAGCACAAAAACAGGTCGTCGAAAGACGCTGCTGGGCATGCGTTGATTGCGTCATCCAATTCTTTGATTCTTCCAACCTTGGACAAGGCCGTGCGAAGGGGAGTAAATGAAGCGTGAGGACTGTGAACCAGAAAAGAGAAAAGGTGCCTCTGCCATTATTAGTCTTAGTAAATGAGGGAAGGCCCGAACGCATGATTGACAAAACAAAGAGAAGAACCATAATAATTATTTGTTCACCCCCCAAGAAAGGGGTCACGCATGAAAAAGTGAATGGTGGCCTGCGAGTCGTGCTACCGACCAAAGTGGTGGTGGTCCGACGGGGTGAAGAGAAAGACACAGACCGAGTGCTCCTTTCGTCCCCACGCGTGTGCTCTCTCTCTCTCTCTCTCTCTAGCGCACTGGCACATGCTATGCTTCGGCCCTTTTCTTTGTATTCACGAGCGGACGGGGGGGCTTGAGCTGTTGAGTTTTGTAGCATAACCTGGAGCTATATGAACGACCGTTGTCCCTACAAGTACTCTTCAACGTCTTGTCCTCCTCCTCGCCCTGTTGTGATGGCTATCTTCCATGAATCCCGCAACGTCTCTTTCGGAACTTGACGATCGAATCGGTTTCCAGCAAAGTCGATTCCAACCCTGTTTTTGGCTCCACTTCGACGCTTATCAGACCATCAACTCACTTGTGTCTGAGCTTCGAACTGGCTACTTCACATTACCAGAAGTCGACCTTCTCAGGGTATATACTATTAGGAGGAGGAGGACGAGGAGAAAGTTCGAATAACATATGGTTTGACGGTTACACCGACATTTACCACCGCTCACAAGAAAGCTAAAACCTGTTTGGTAAATGAAAGCCATCAAAGCAAAAGCAATAGGCTTGATTGACAGATTTGAAGGGAAAAATACTCTTTGAAATTAACTATTCGGCAATGCGCAACATTCGACAATGAGGATGAAGATGATGAGCTTGAGATCTGGAAGCAATCCCCTTGACAACGCGTGGCAATGTCAGCATCCGTAAAAAAGGTTGCGTTCCTCTCTCTATAAGGTTACATGGTCTTAGAAATCAAGCATCATAATATAAGCATTTGACTACGACGACTCTTCTCAGTTCCTCTTGTTTTCAAACAAAACCCTGCATCCGAATCTGGCTCAACTAATTTCCAAGGACATTCTAGAATCACGAGCTTGGCGTAATGGTGACTCTCTTACAGAGAGACAGGCTTGCTTTCTCAAGTCTACCTCCACCACACCATAATTGCATTGGGAAGACGGAAACTTCAAGCTACCTTCAAACTTTCTCGCTGCAATAAGTTCACAAGCTCTTCCACCCATCAGACAACAGTACATGATGTGTGATCAAAAGTTTGTCACCTCATCACTTTAAGAATTTATCTGATTATTCTTCCCGTTCTGCCAGTCAGTACCCGCTTGGTTACTTTTCGAGAAAGATGTATCAAAACCTGACCTGGAAACCAAACACATTGCATGAGAAGCACCAATTGCAATGGATAACACGTTATATGGTCCCAGACCATCATCTTCGCTCAAGAACTTCACTTCAACAGGAGTAGGATGCACATCTGGCAACCCAGGAACTCCAAGTTGATAATCTTTAGAATTTCCCCACATGTATAATTTCCCTTCATCTGTTGAAGACAAAAGAGAAAGTAATTAATTACTCTTTCTACCATCAACAATTTACAACAAAATATTTAAAGCTACCTCCTTTAAAACAAACTAAGAAATTCAAGGCCTGACGCAAAAAGATTGACCAATCTAATCAAGCCAAAGTGCACAAAAACTACTGCAAGGGCAACCCTTGAAGGAACCCTAATGTCAGAGAGTCGAGCATAAATTTACAAATGTCCAGGGAATTGAGGATGTTGGTCCCAAGACTATTCTATCATTATTTTGTGCTATTTTGAGATGATACTTCCCTCTGCCAGTGCTAACTTTTTAACTCAATGATGGACTCATCTACCCGATTTCATCTCATTCTACAGAAGTGATCCTATAAAATTGGCCAATTGGGCAAAAGCTTCACTGACGCAGGAAAACTGCACACTGCTATGAAGAGAAGGATGATAAGGTACTCAAACATCTCAATTATATCATAAAACTTAGGTTTATCACAAATGATGCACGAGCACTATCAAAGTCTCCATATCTAGAGTAACCGAATCTATCAACTCAACATTAGTTCTAATTCTAGCATTATATACAAAATTTCGGTCCGTATTTGCCACTGTACCTAGGAGACCAATAATCAACCAATAATCACAACTACCTAACCTGCCCTTAGGTTTGCCATGAAACCTGATGACCTTCCTCGTTAACAAAATTTTTGAAGTATTTCAAAACACTCTGAACTGGACGGCCACAGATAATTTGTTCTTAGTCTGGAATTTTTGCCCCTGAATTCCTTATCATAAGCAGGTGATGTTCATCCTGTAATCTTCCACAGAGGTAATTCTAGGCCAAGCCTTAATAAATAAGGTATTTCAAACACTTTCAGGAGTTGACTTTAGACAATATCCTTACAAAATTAAAACTCTTGCTTACAAATGCCCCAGAAGGAATATTTACTATTTGATACACCAAAATGCTGCTTCCCATGAAGGACAAAGATAAATTCACCAGACTTTATGCATTTCTCACTTCTTACCAGTTATAGCTGCTGAAGTTGAACCTTCACAAGCAATAAAGATGACATGCTCGTTAGCCAATGCGTCGACCACTGTAGGAACTTTCTGACTCTGGATAGAAGAATGGCCCAACTGACCATGTCCACCATGACCCCAGGAGAGCACCTTTCCATCATCTTATACAATGTACCATGAATATCCATCAGAATCAGAGAAAAGAAGGCAAAGACTTATTTCCATAAAGAAATTCTTCAAATGTCTACCAGTTAAGGCAAGAGAATGATATCCACCACTGGCTATCTGGATGATGCAAACATGTTCAAGGCTTGGGATGGGTTTTGGTTCCCAGCCACCAACTTTGTTACCCCTTCCAAGTTCATAATTTGAGTTAGCTACAGAACACAAAGAACACTCCATCAGTATAACGAGGAAGGACAAGGTCAACTTACTCATAATGACGTGCTTAAAAATCAATCCCTTGCAAGGTATCGATACTTAATAGTTCATATGGAAGGCAGAAGAAAAAACAATCATCAGAAAACCATTTGCAATGAAGAATCGGAATAATGATGAACAAGGCAGAAACTCATCTATCCATGTTGAGATTGTGTTTCCCCTGTAAAAAATGAACTTCTTACAAGAGAAACTTGAGAATCCATCTACTTATTGTTATGGAAAATGAGTAGAACATTTTGGGATGCAAGTTACCTTGCTGAAACTATTAGAATGGCCACTTATCTTACAAAATTTAGTCCCTTTAATAATTTTAGAAATTTGTCTTTTCTGTTGCAAACCCCCAAATAAAGAACAATAAAGGCCCAGTATGGCAGTAACTCGAACACTCCATTAATGTATAGTGAGTTCCACTACCCCCATAATGCCATATAAACAAAAAAATCCCTCTACCATGAACTGCCTCAATGACGGTCTTAGCTAAGTAAGTGTAAGAACTACAATCACTCGACCATGACTTGTTGACTTATAATCAACGGCTCTGGCCTTGCATTATTCTTCTGTCTTAGTCCTTGTAAGCTACATTAATTTAAAGTTCTCACGTGTTAAATATGTTCATTTTTTCATTCTTCCGTCTTGCTTCCATTTCTCAAGAATCTTTGAGAAAAGAAATGAGTATACCCTTCTCATCGAGTGCAGGACCCTCCAACCCTCAATGCAAAGTATCCATAAGACTTGAACAAAATACTGGTGTTTAGCAATTTCAAAGTGGCTGAGCATCTATCTAGAGATGCACTACAATGTATTTTCTCACTAGGTTATCTTTCTTACATTCTTAAGGCATGATAATAGATTATTATGCTAGGAGAGAGAACTAGTTACCGAGAGTCCAGAATGTAGTTTACTTCCTACCCTCAAACACTTGTAATCTTAAAATAGTGCACACGGACCAATTCTCTAAATAAATACCACTTCAGATAATCTTTTCTATGAACTGGCATAAATAGAAGAGAAAAAATGAAAGATCATATTCTTTGCATGTTTGCTATTCACATCTTTAAAAACATTAATGCAGAATACCAAGAGAGAGGCCCATGCTTGCACCAAAGCTCGCCGCGTGTCATTTTGTGGTTGGTCTGTCTGACTTACTTAATTTTTAAATATTCAGAGTTTATAAAAAATAAAAAAATACAAATACAAATAAAAAATAAAAAAGAGAAATCATAGCTAGCGCTGAGGCCCATTCCATATCCCGGAGGCACCTACTCTGTTGGAGAAAAACCAAGAAAGTTCTTCCCCATGCGGCCCAAATTTTTGTGCATGATGTGCTTTAAACCACCTAAACAATCATCAGTAGTTGCAACTTTGACTACCTTGTTTCGATCACCACTCAAGCATATAGCAAAAACATAACAACAAACTCATTAAACACTTCACTAATTGTGACAGCCAAAGCACCTAATGCAAAATCAAATAACTAAAAACAATACAAAAAAATAAAAAATAAACTTCCGAACCTCCCCAGTTCCAAACTTGACCATCCTTAGTTAATGCCGTGGTGAAAAAACCACCACAAGAAACAGATGACACGGTTACAGGTAGAGCCTTTACTTTGCAAGGAACACTGAGGCCTCCTGCCTGATCTGGTCCCCGACCAGGACCAAGGCCTAATCTACCATCTCCTTCTTCTCGACCCCAGGTATACAGCTCACCTATATATATAGTGAAGAGCAACGACATCAGAGACATAATAACTTCATAACCAGACATATATACACCACAATTAGCTTTATTCTTAATTGTGTCACGGCATGCCAAAAATTTACCACAGAAAATAAAGATTCATTCACCTTATCAAGAAAAACTAAACAAGTTAATGTCTAGATTTCCTAGTAATCCAATTCAAGATTTTGACTGAAAACTTCTGGCTTACAGTTACCCATTTACCTATCTCCCTCACGTCCCCTGGTGCATTCTTCACTCATAGCAAACTTTGCATTACCATTATTACGACCAGATCAGATCCAGGCAGCAACATGACACAGGGATCATCACCAGCACTACAGATCAAAGAGATGATTTGGAAGCCAACAAACACGTCATGATTCTAAATGATTTCTTAGTTCACACAGTGAATTGATTGATGCAAATTTTAATAATGCGCGACACCCTCAGATGTGAAAAGGCACCGACCTTCCAACTAAGCATGCATTCTCAGGATTAAACACCAGCAGCTAAGTCATAAAACAATAAAGCAATACATTTTGCTTTACCTGCTTCCGTGATAGCAGCAGTATGGGTGCCACTAGTCGCAATATGGCAAATCCTCCCATCCCAGGACCCCTCCACCAATCTCGGCAAGAGCTCTCTATGATACACAGAATGCCCGAGCGCTCCGAAACCACCATAACCCCTGCACACTTCAGAATGCCCAGGACGCTCAAGTCCATCAGAACCGACATCCCGATCAAATTAGCAGGAAGAACAACCATAGCCACAAAGATTTCACTCCCAATCACTTCAAAAGAGAGAGAGAGAGAAGCGACGCACCAAGTGAAGACCCGACCGAGCGAATCGAGCGCGACCGAGTGAAGACCGCCGAGAGCAATGCACCGGACGCCGTCCAAGTTAGGATTCAAAGTCGGCACGAAGACCGAGTCCTCATGACCGAGGCCTAGGCGTCCGCCGTCGCCCTTTCCCCATATCCACAGCTTACCGTCGACCACCAACGAGGAATGAAACAGTCCGCACGATATGCCGACCTCAATGGCGGGATCGGAGGCCGGCGGCGAGTCGGCGCGGCCAGAGCCTTGGAGGCTGCCGGGGATGGGAGAGAGGGCGAAGGAAGGAGGGAGAATGAGGCCGGCGACGGGAGCTGGATACATCCGGACCTGCTCGATGCCGCCGCCGCCGAGCTGGCCGGAGGCGCCGCGGCCCCATGAGAGGAGCTGGACCGCGGCGGCGGCGGCGGCGGCGTCGCCGTCGAGGTGGTGGTGGTGGTGGTGGAGGAGGGGAGCTTGGCGGCGGAGGAGGAGAAGGGGCGAGCGAGGGAGGCGAGGCGGTGCCTGACGAGCGACATGGACGGGTCGGGTTTCGAGTCGAGCGGTCGGGGCGAGTCATATGGAGGTTTTTCCGTTGAGGGGTTTTTGCGAGGTTTTAAGCGGGAGCCCACTTCTCCACCGTAGGATCAATTTGGGATTGTGATTCCGTGCGGTTCAAAGTGCTCCTTTTTCGTTTCTTATTAGTGATGGGAAAAACTATGATAGGTAAGAAAAAAGACCTGCTAACTTCACGGGAGAGCTGATAAATTCGACAAAAATGAGTAATTCCGAAATAGTAAATTATTAAACTAGTTGATGGTTTTAAAATGACCTAATAATAATTTCTGAAATGTGATTTGGATAAGAGTAAGTAGTACTTACCGTTAGTACCTAAACAAGTCCATACGTAAAGAATGATTGTTGGGAAATGTATTTGCTTCAACAACTCTAGTAAAAGAAAATGATCGACCACTAGTTTTTGGCGTAACCTATTAGCATTTTTGGAATTGGAGGTGCAAGAGATTATTTCAGACAAACTTTTCTTTTTGCAATACACCAGTGGATCTGATCGTAAGATATGTTAAAGACATCTTTTTGGCTAGTATGATCGAAAATAGATTGCATTTTCAGAGGAAGAAATGAGATAAACCTATATGTAGATTGGTCAACAAATTGAGTACTTCAAACCTATAATGTAAATGGTACTTTAATATTAAATAGGTCACTGAGAAGTTTACTTCCTTTGTTGATAGGAGGTTAGATTTGATCAAATTTTATTAAGATAGTATTAATATAAGACTCGGGCTTAACCCCATTTTCTTACCAAAAAAGTTCTCAATTTGTACAAACCAAGTAACTTCAATATAAATGGATAAGTTATTAGAGATGACAATTTGAAATTACTGAGATAAACATTTAATTAGCGACTCAAATAAAAATTAACAATCCAAAAAATTCTTGGTAATTTCATTAAAAAAATTAATAAATAACTCAAATAGAATTGATAATTCGATATTAGAGTCGGCAATTTCAATAAAAATCAGTTAATCATTAAAAATAATGGTAATTCTAATCAATCGAATATATATATTGATAAACTGACTCAAAATAAAAGTCATTATTTATTACTATTTAATAAAATTAAGGTTGCTAATTCGTGTAGATGTTAAATTCAACAAGTTAGGAAGCTCATTGATAAAAGCTCTTAAACTGTTCAAAGAGTTTTTTTTGGTAAAAAGGTAAGTATTATAGATAGACTAGAGAACCAGGAGGCCATACAAAGAACAGCAGGGAGGAGCCGGCACCACTTGCACTCAGAATGTCAAAGTACCACCCTAGTGGAAGGGTGCCAACCCGAGCTACAGAGAAAGATATAGGAAACAGAATAACATGCAGCTAAAAGAAGGCTGACGAACAGCGCAGCCAGGGCAGAAAGCAGGCCAATAATAAACGAAGAGGAAGGGCAGAAATACAACCCACAACACCAGGATACAACCAAATGAAGCAAAAGAAATGGGTGAACCGGAACCAGCAACAACAGCGATTGAAAGACCTAGGGAAAGACGAAAATAGAGAACCACCCAAACAAGGGGGGAGAGGGGGCTACCCACGAGCATCATCAATGCAAAGAAAAACACGAACGGAGACGGCCAAATGATCACTTCAGGAGGAGACCGAAACGTTTACTCAAAGATAGAAGGGTGGATACCCCAACCAAGCTAAAGACGTTTGTTGCGGGGGATATCCGGGACCTTGGAGAATGTAAGGGCCTTGTCTTTAACAGCTTTGATTAGATGGGCTTTCATGGCTGGGAGAGAGAGTTGTTGGTTGCGGAAGATAATATTGTTTCTCTCCTTCCAGACAAGATAACATAAGGCACCAAAGGAAAACCTAGCCATTGATTGGTGGAACCCCTGGATCGATAAGTGATTAATAGCCCACAAAAGTTTCACTTTCCAGGTCTGGTTTCTCCAAGGAAGATTAAACTTCGCTGCCCAAAAGGCCGCAAGGCCGTGAGTAATGGAGCAGCCAAAGAAAATGTGATCGATTGAATCCGGTCTAATTGAACAAAATGCACAGGACACATCTGGGATTCTTCCATGGGCGAGTAACTTCACCTGAGTTGGTAGGCGATTGCGAGTAATCAACCACAGGTGAGTTTGATAACGAGGAGGGAGAGAGGGGCTCCAAATAAACTTGTACCAGTGACTTAATGGCTTCCTCGTCCTCAGGAGATTCCAAGCAGAAGCTGAAGAGTAGGTTCCAGACGGGTGACCTAGCCAAACAATTCGGTCATTTTCCCCATTAAGGTTCGGAAGGGGCTCCTCCCAAGTCGCAATAACACCTGCAAATGAGGAAGGGGTGGACAGGGCTGCCAAACCAATTCTGATTGTAGCAAGACGTGGTATACCGGAGCAATAGATATCACGATTAGAGAAGATCTTATAGAAAAGGGCCACGTGGATGCCAATAGTCGAACCAGAAGGAGGTTGAAGAGCCATCGCCAACATTCCATCTAAACTGAAACTGGATCAAGTCACGAAGACCAAGTAATTTCTTCCAAGCCCATGAACAGGACGTTGGCTTAGGCACAATCCAAAAATTCTTATGCTTTAAGAAGTTTGAGTGGATCCATTTACACCATAGGGACTCTTTATCAGTAAAGAGGATCCATAAGTGCTTGATCATTGCCGCCAAGTTACTTACTCGAATGGATCGAATCCCCAACTCACCTTCCTCCTTAGGTAGGCAAACATCATCCCAAGCCACCTTAGCCCCACCCGAACTCAAGGTAGGTCCTTTCCAAAGGAATTGTCGAAAGATTTGTTCAATGCGCTTAATAACCAAAGAAGGCAATATAAAGACACTCGACCAATATACCTGGATAGAGTGGAGGACCGATTTTATCAATTGCAACCTGCCTGCCATGGACAAGAATCGGTTGGTCCAAGATTGGACTCTCAAGGTGATAGCGTTCACCAACGCAGCACAATCTACTTTCCTAAGTCTAGTAGAAATAATAGGCACACCAAGGTACCTAAAAGGAAGAGATCCTAATCGGAAGCCTGAGGCACTTACCAGGGCATCTGTAAGAGAAGTAGGCCCTCCAAAGATAAATATATCACTCTTGTAAAGATTGGGTAATAGGCCTGACCAGTCGGCAAAGAGATGGATCCCATCCATTAAGATTCGCACCGAGGTCAAGCTGGCCTTCGAGAACAATAAGACATCATCCGCAAAGAAGAGATGGGAGAGCTTAGTGGCTTTGCATCTCCAAAAATAATCGAAGCCTGGCTTATTGGATTGGCAGTTAAGGATACCAGTGAATACTTCCATAATGAGAGTGAAGATGTAAGGAGACAACGGGTCACCCTAACGAATTCCCCTTCCGCTTGAGAAAAAACCATGAAGCTCACCATTTAGGGAGATGGAGAACATGGGGGACTGGATACAAGCCATGATGCGGTCAATAAACACACCAGGGAAGCAAAAAGCTTTTAGGGTTAGCTCGATGAAATTCCAATCCACCGAGTCAAAAGCTTTAGAAAAATCAACTTAATGATGCATTTAGGCCGGTACGGTTCATGATGGAATTCACAGAATAATTCCTAAGCTAGCAGGATATTATCGCTAATCCTTCTGCCTTTAACAAAGGCGTTTTGGGGAGGGCTGATGATGGAAGGAAGAATGGAAGCTAACCTATTAGCAAGAATCTTGGTAATGCATTTATAAATAGTGTTGCAACAGGCTATGGGGCGAAAGTCATTGACTGTCGAGGCATTCGGGATTTTAGGAACCAAGGTGATGATAGTGGCATTAATCTGTCGAAGGAAGTGGCCCGAGTTGAAGAAATCTCGAACCACCAAAATCACCGAAGGACCAACTATGTCCCACAACTGCTTAAAGAAATCTGCGTTGAATCCATCCAAGCCAAGGGCTTTACCATTTGCAAGGGAGAACATGGTTTCCCGAATCTCCTCATCCGTAACAGGCCGAGAGAGGCTAAGAAAATGAGCATCGCTAATAGTATGATTCAAATGAGCACGAATATCATCAGACGAAGGCTTTACAGCCCCGAGGGGGGGGGGGAAGCCGCCAAAAGGTTACGAAAATGGGAGATAAAGAGCTGCCGAACCGGAGGGGTGAACTGGAGATCTCCATCAATAATTGATAATATTCTATTCGGAGTTGGCTCCGCTTGACCGAGTGATGGAAATATTTCGTGTTTCGATCGCCTTCTTTAAGCCAGCGCACTCTAGACTTTTGTCTGAAGAAGGACTCTTCTTGGATGCGAAGATCCGAGAAAGCCTGTAGGCGTTCTTTCTCTGTATCAGCTAAAGACTGGTTGAGTGGGTCTAATTGAATTGCATTTTGGGCAATCAACAGCAGACTTCTAGCTTCCTCCGTACGAGTTGAGATATCCGAGTAGGTTGTCCTGTTTAGGCCTTTAAGTCTATACTTCAGAGCACGCAATTTGCAGCAAAGCGTATACATGGGTGAGCCAACGAAGGAAGAATCCCATATATGTGCTACCAGCTCAAAGAAGGTCGGATGAGCCATCCAAAAGTTGAAAAACTTAAAAGGCTTACGATTGTTTGGAGTAGGGAAGATCCTAACAACCATTGGGGAATGGTCCGATACACCCGGCGCCAAGAATGAGGCTTCAGAATAAGAGAATGTAGAGTTCCAAGCCGAGTTTACAACAACCCTGTCGATCTTCCTTTGCTTGCGATTAGGTCCAGAGGAAGCTGCCCAAGTAAAGCGATTACCAACAAACCTAAGATCCTCCAAGCCAGCTTGAATGAGACAATTGCCAAAATCTTCAAAGGCTGGAATCCAGTAGTTTGATCTATCCACCCTATCAGAGGCATACCGGATAGCATTGAAGTCTCCTGCAACAATCTAAGGCTCATTCGGGTACAAAAGGCTGTAGTGATTCAACTCAGCCCACAACGGTCTTCTCAAAATAAATGAGTGCTCCGCATAAACCACCGATAAGTAGAAGGAAATGCCATTAGTGATAGATCTCAAGTGGCCATGAATGGCCTGAGAGGAGCAGTCGGACATAACAAACAGGGCATAAGCAGGGTTCCAACCCATCCAAACTCTACCTCTTGCCGAATGCACATAATTGAAGCACCAATTCCAACCAGGAAGCAAAGCAGCAGAGACAGCATGAAAAACATTAGGCGAGATCTTAGTCTCCAAGATACCAATACAGCAAATGTTATTGGTTCTCACAAAATTCCTAATTTTGGCCTATTTAAGGGGGGTGCCGAGACCCCTAATATTCCAAACACAAAAAAACATGGGACCCAAAAAGAAGAGAAAGTTACTTTTTCTTGCCACCTCGCTTTTTCGCCGAGGGTGGCATCAGTTTAGAATTCAAAGGGAAACGCACATCAGCTGACGCAGGTCGAAGATTTCCTTTATGCCTCACAAGGGCTGCAAGGGTCGGTTCAGGAGGAAGATGGGGAGGGTCAGGATCCGCAGGGATGGATGAAGCAACTACCTCGGGAGAATCCGATTCACTTCCACTAGAACTGATCTCATCTGGGACTTCAACATTCGAGGGGGATGCGGGATCCACCATAGCATCGCCCGGTGCTCCAATAATACCGGCTTGGGGTTATCATCAATTCTTTTCTTTAGAGGAGCAATTACCTTAGGAACAGGCTCGACCGGAACCATATCTTGAGGTTGCTTGCCACGAGAGGGAGGGATAATATTATGAACCAGCGAGTCTTGATGAATTGCAGGATTTCGAAAGCTTCTTTTACCACGAACTTCACGCCATTCATTAGCAGGCAGAGGAATAGGCCTTCTAGCGGGTGTATTGCCAGCTTTAGGAGAGACTGGGATAGCAGGATCAGCACATCGATGGCCAAAACAAACACAGGATGGGCAAAGGGAAGGAACCCATTCGTAATAAACAGACACAGAGCGGGGCTCATCATTTAACGTGAATTCAATCACTTCAGGGAGAGTGCTCAAAGCATCAATCTCCACACATATACGGGCAAAAGCCACAACAGTCATTTCTTCAGTTCGACTATCCACATAGAGAGGCTTACCTAGAGCACTAGTAAGAGCACTAATACCGAGGCCGACCAAGAGAGACCGGAACATTTCGAGTCGGACCCAAATAGGGACCGAGCGTGGTGGCCTTCTTGAGTTCCATCGATGGATACCATTGTTGGAAGACCAAGGGAATCTTGGAAACCATAATCGGTTCTCCTTCAAGAACCTTCCGCCTAAAAGCAC
The DNA here is from genome assembly GCF_016545825.1 of Eucalyptus grandis. Lineage (NCBI taxonomy): Eukaryota > Viridiplantae > Streptophyta > Magnoliopsida > Myrtales > Myrtaceae > Eucalyptus > Eucalyptus grandis. Next base: position 17,227,322 of record NC_052622.1, read on the forward strand.
GATCCGGTATATGGAAGAAGTAGTAACCCGGATCAGAGGTATTACTTCAACTAGTTGGTGACCCCAAGCAAAGCGAGAGCAGCCTTTGTCATATCAAGGGGGAGTCTCTTCCCAATATAATGGTCAACAAGGCATTCCTCCCATTTTGGGTGATAGGGGTGTCAGCGGTTCGGTTCGGTTCGGTTTTAGAAAACCCGAACCGAACCGGTAAAAAAAATCTTCCGAACCGAACCCGAATAAGACCCGAACCGAATACGAACCCGAACCGGAACTTTCGGTTCGGTTCCGGTTCGGTTCGGTTTTTCGGTTTTCGGTTTTCGGTTTTCGATTTTCGGTTTTTCGGTTTTCGGTTTTCTTTTTTTTCGAAATTGAGGGAGAACAGGCTAGAGAGAATAGACGGGGGAAATCGGGGGCTTCTCTTCGTTCTTCTAAAAACACAAAAACAAAAGCTTTACAGGGAAAAGTTAAAAGGAAAAGCTGTACAGTAGCAGTAACTGCACTCTGCAGAGAGGAGACAGAGAGGGAAGAGACGTGAACGTGAAGGACAGGCCAGCAGAAGGAAAAAGTGGGCACTGTTCATCTTCTTCCCCCGCACTCGCTGCCCGTGTCCGCCGTTCGCGAGCCCAGCACAAGCGGCCTAGCGGCCGGTCACCGCCGCTCCGCCGGTCTCGCCCGCGACGTGCAGCCCTGTCGCCCGATCGCCTCCGCCACTGCCCGCTCAGCCGTGCCGGAACGCTCGCCGCCTCCGAGCGTCTCCACCTGCAACCTGACGCCAGCAGATCTCGGGCCGGTCACCCCTCACCTGCGAGCTCGCACCGCCGCTCCGCCAGCGACCCGCGAGCCCGACGCCTGCAGTCGCGCCACCGCTCACTCGTCCCCTGCAGCTCCCCCCTCCGAGCGATGGCACCACAGCAGCTTCCCCTCCGCCGCACCTGAGTGATCTGCAGCCTTCCTCGCCGAGCCCCTACTGCCAGAGGAGGACTCAGAGCCAGAGGAGACGGGAGTCGGGAGAGATAAAAACGGTTTGTGGATTTTATCGGTTTATGGTTCGGATCGGTTCGGTTAACCGATAAAAGCCGAACCAATAAAAGAATATTGGTTTTTAACGGGAACCGAACCGAACCGAAAAAACCGAATTTTTCGGTTCGGTTCGGTTCGGTTTCTGATTCGGTTCGGTTTCCGGTTCGGTTCCTGACACCCCTATTGGGTGAGCAGCTTGCATAATCTCCTCAAAGATTTGCACAACAATTTTATTATCAATAACAGCGGGAGGAAAATAGGATAAGCTATATCCTTTTGTACTCAACCGAGTAACCGCCGCCCAAGAACGGGTGGGGGGTGGTTGAGGAGCTTCCGTAGAAGGGCCCTGTTGAGTGACAAAAGCCTTACCAGAAGTAGAAGTCGATCCTTGGTGAACAGCAGTGCGCTGAGCCTGAGGAAGACGATAAGAAGGCAAGGGAGTACCACTCGTGGCTGAACCTTTAATCTTTCCATTCGGAGCCATGGAGGTGGAGGGGCTCGCACCACTAGGTTGAGAGAAAGGAGGCCCACCAAGCTGAAATCGAGCTTTCCTTGCCCTGCTTCGACCTCTGCTTTGCGATCGGCCTTTCTGGCCACCGGCATCCCTCAATGCAGAAAATTGACGGCCATGAGGGATGCGAGAAGAAGGGGGAGGGCCGGAGGCTTCCTTCAAAGCCTCAGGAAGAGGCTTACCCAGGATTCCATCCGGGATCGAGGAGGACGACGCCATTACAGCAGGCGTATACCAGAACCCGAAAACCTAATCACATAGCCCATGAAATCCGAAAGAGGAGGCCATACCAGGCGAAATCCTTCGGTGAAGATGTAGATCGGGTCTGGGCGGGGTTCGTCTCCAAAAACGAGCTCAAACGGATGGCTAAGCTGGCCGGAGCCAACAACAACTAGTTCCGGTGAACAGTAGCGCGCGTTTCAGCTAGAGAGAAAAGAGATGAACAGTAGCGCGCGTGAGAGTCAGCAACCCTGTTCAAAGAGTTTGTAATCCATAAACAAACAAATGAAAAGTTTTTACCAAATCACAGATTAAGCAACTTTACAGGTCACTTTTCGTTTTTACCATCAATAAATCAAATATATTATTGCCTCCATAAATTAAGCCACACAAATGCAAAGACTACAGAAGAATCGTCCCCCATACAAAGATGGGATTAAACAGGGAAGTCTGGATTTGCAATAAAGCAACCTCTCAAGTTCTACCGCGATGTCCTTGGCCGAAGGCGGATAAAGAAAAAGCAGTAAGTAGGGTATCTCTTTTGAGAATTACTCCATGATGCAACCAAACTCAACTGAAAATGGGAAATGAGAGAACTAGAGATGCCACAAGACCATCAACCATCACCAAAGAACCAGTAGAAATATCTCAAGTGCTTCCATTGAGCAATTATCATTCACCGCCGATTAACACAAGAGTACACAACAACGATTTACAAGAGATCCGCCGATATCTCCTACCTATAGCCAGTAAACAAATTCTGGGATGCGCCTACTAACTCAGCCATCAAGCAAAACAAACTGATGAAGAAGGAGAAATGGTAATGACTACACAGCAAATTAACACGCTTCAAGCTTTTCCAAGAATTACTAGAGCCATTCTTTTGGGTTTATGCAAGCATCTAGTAGCTTCCACTCCTCACTTCCTTCCTCTGGTTTCTGCACAGAAACAAAGGATATCCAGATTTGAGTTGATGGGTTCAAGAGAGTGTTTTCTGGATCCAAAATATATCCGCACAGACCAGTTAAAAAACCTTACATGGTCATACTCCCACCGAGCAGTTAATGGAAGAGAAACAAGGATACTCTCAATTCGCCCTCCTGTCTTCAGTCCAAATGTTGTGCCCCGATCATAAACCTACATTTTCAGAAAGGAAAATTTTTATGAGGCTTAGAGGGGAAGAACTGAAAACTTGTTAAATTTTATCAGCTTTGCTTTTCTGTTATGTTTTCTCCTTCATTTCATACCAGGTTAAATTCTACATAGCGTCCTCTACGCAGCTGTTGCCATGCCTTGTGCTCCTCTGTAAACGGTGTGTCTTTCCTCTTTTCTATGATTGGTATATAAGCAGGGATCACACTGTTGGCACATTCTGAAAGCGGGGTAAAAATTGTTACTCCGTCCAATGGAGACATTAAGAGAAATTCCACAGTGAAACCAAAAAAGCTTCCTTCCCACATTCAAGTGCATTACCAGTTGCAAAAGCAAGAAGCATCTCCTGATCATAGTCATTGAGATCATCAAAAAAGATTCCTCCGAGTCCTCTCCTTTCACCTCGGTGCTGCATATCAACAAATGTCAATTGAGATGGAGAAAAATTGAGACCACCTTTGACAACTGATCACCATAATATGCAACCCTGAGGACAATCAGGAGATATGAATATTCCTACAGAAGTAATGGTATCTAGCAAAAGAAAACCTTTAAACAAAGTCATGGTAAATGCGTATGACATTAAATAACTTTCTGTGCAGCATCAAGTACCCCAACCTATTTAATCAACTCCATTTAATGCAGGAATTCACTGAAGATCCCAGTATGGGAATGAATCCCTGCTGGATCAATTGAGAAGGGACTAAGAAGGTTAGACTTATATATGATACAGCTGAAGCTCAATGCACAAATAGGTGCCAGAATGTCAGAGAAGGCACAGAGTCACAAATTTAACAATGAGAAGCTTTGAGAAAAGTGTACCTTGATGTAAAAATAATCGTCACACCATTTCTTGAATCGAGGATAGAAGGAAGAATCGAATTTGTCACAAGCATTCTTTTGAACCTACAGAGAAAAATAAAAAAGGTCCTTTCAGCAAACTCATGATTGAAAAATTAAGCAGAAGTGAGTTTCTTTCTAGTAAGATCAAGTGGGACTATCTACCAAAACGACTTATTAGCAACTATAAGCACACCTATTTCATCGACACGACACATCAAGGTGACTACATCTATTGTGCAGGTGAAAACTTGAAGTCAGTATAAGTCGCAGTAGGAACACAATGGGGCAAACACTAAAAAGGAGATTCAGTGAGGGGAAGAAGTGTGTAGAAAAAAACTCTGGCTATGTACCAATGACTGAGCCACCTAAATCTGGTCAAGAATAAGTCAACACAGTGGTCAGTTTTCACAGTAAAGAGTTCTAGAAAATGCACTTCTTTTTTCATGCCACTTCTACCATGCCTATGTCAAACCAAGTTAGAGTATACAAACAAAGCAGTTACAGCCAGTCACTAGGCCTGGGCTTTCGTAAGACATAATCAGTCACTGAATTGCAAGCCATGCATAATATTTGGATTGAATAATTTGGCCAAGTTAAAAGAACAATCTACCGAATGAAAGTGCTTGACATCCTCCTCAAAGATGTAAGAAGGAGTAAGATCAGTTCCACCACCAAACCACCATTGTCTCGGAGCTCCAGGTGCATCTACAACAATACATTGGCCACTATTTACTAGATTTCAACTGCTAAAGCAAAAAAATGCACATGTATCAGGACATTTCTCAATCTATCCCGACAGAGATCCTAACAGCATAGTTATTCTCGATCAACAATTCTTTATTACCAGGACCTTCACAATATTCCAGCATGAGTTTCAATGAAGAAGTTCAATAGACATAAATATGTCAAGTTAGCAATTCTATGAAGCAAGTGATTGCAGCCACATTATGAAGGTAGTGAATGGCTTGTGTGAGAAATGTACTTTCCCACCGATTATGCCAACAGGCCATAGACATCAAAAGCTAAAACTGCTTTTCAGTTCTTAAACTGTGACAATGTGGAACTGCAGACCATAGAACAGTGAAGATATGCGAATGTCACATGTAAATCTCCACCTGGAAAAAAATTAAATCGGGATGCTGGAACAATAATGGAAAAGAGGACATTAAAAATCTAAGAAGAGGTTGGTACCTTTAGGAGCATCAGTCTCAAAATATCTATAGTTGAAGTGCAACGTTGGAGCAAAAGGATTCTTAGGATGTAAGACCTGAAACAAATGAAACAAAACAGTGAGCAAGTGATGGAGGGTATGGACATGGAAAAACCTCAGTAATTCCTCCACAACTCGAACAGTTTAATGATTGAACAACCTCATTCCAATAACCTTAAATCATTGAAACCGGGTTTTTTAGCAATACAAAGTCATTTCTGCAAATTGTTTTGGAAAGATACAATTCTCTAGTGAGCTGAAAAAGAAAGAGAATTTTTGCTGGTCGCAAAAAGCATTTTGTCTGCTATCAGCCTAATTCAAACTCGACCCATCATTTTTCCACTAGGCCCGTTTAACACAGCACAATGCATCCATCAGTTGACAACAGAACTCAACTTTCAACCGCTATAAGGAAATAACGACTTGAGAGTCTAAGACACCCGTATTCATCCTACATTTCACCACCACAAGTTTCTCTCATCATCAAGAACCAAAATCGACTTGATCAAAATTGGGGGAAAGAACCATAAACCAAGTCACCACAGCTGAAGAATCCCCATTTCTCAGAGTCATCATCAAAGTAAAACCAAATTCACTCACCGAGCTGATGCCAGCCGCGAAAAAGGGAACCGGACCAGGCTTGTGATCGGAAGCAGCGCCTTTCGCAGCCCTATAAGCCTCGGGCGGCATCACCCCGTACACCACCGAGACGTTCACCCCCGCCTTCTCCCAGACGGCGCCGTCCTGCAGCACCCTGCTGATCCCGCCGCCCCCGCCGGGCCTCGACCACACGTCCTCCTTGAACTTCCCTCCCCCGTCCGCCGCCTCGATCGCCTCGCACACCCGGTCCTGCGCGTCCCTGATCATCCTCTCGAACCTCGCCCTCACGGAGGACGGCGCCGCTGCGGCCGCCGCGGCCGCCGCGCCGTTTCCGCCGCCGTCCGCCTCGCGGAGGAACGTCTCGGGGCGCTCCGTCTCGGGGGTCTCCTTCTCGATCGAGACGGCGCAGCGGATCGGGGAACGTGGGGCGGCAATGCCGCCGGGTCGCCAGAAGGTCGTGGCGGGTATCGCGGGTTTGGCCCGGAGACCGAAGGCGAGCGAAAACGTCGGCGCTTTGGCTCGGTCGGAGGAAGGGGAGGGGGAGGCGATGGAGGAGAGGGAGGGAGAGGAGGCGGCGGCGGGGCAGGAGAGAGCGGCCATCGGTGGCATCTTCGCTTCCGCGAGCGGGACGGGCGACGGCGACGGCGATGGCGATGGCGATGGCGATGGTTGCTGCTTATAGCGATTGTGGAGATCTCATGGAGGCCGTTTTAGAGAGAGAGAGAGAGAGAGAGAGAGATGTGGAGATAAGGTGGAGGAGAAGCCCACTGGGTCGGGAAATACCGTTGGAGATTACTGGGCACGGGATGCAGAATCAGGTGAGGTGAGAGGTTTGACCGTTGACTTCTTCTGGGGGGTTTTGGCTTTTTGCTGCTTTGATTACCACCACCTAAGCCCACTGATTTATTGGGATTAAGGCTTGAATTAAATATTCAGCAGTGATTATAATATTGACAAGAAAAGGAAAAAAAGGAAAGAGGGCTTTCAATCGGTATTTAAGGCCCTGCATGTTTTCGTTTTTGAAAAGTGTTCTTGGAACAGATATTTTGTTTTTGTGTTTCCGGGAACAAAAAAAATGATAAAACGCGTTTGATTACGTTTTTATTTTTTTTATTTTTTTTTCTTCACAAAACACAAAAAGAACAGAAATGATAAACAAAAAAATTGTTTCTTGTTAGAAACGATTTTGAAGAAACGCTTCTTCTTCTCTCTCTCTCTTTTTCTTTCTTCTTTTTTTTCTTCTTTTTTCTTTTTCTTTTTTTCTTTGATCGGTCGTCGGCCTCGGCCGTCGAGGGCCGGCGACGTCGTCGAGGGTCGGCGACCTCACCGGAGCATTGCCGGCCCCCGGCGAGGCCGAGCTCACCCGGCCAAGGCGAGGCTCGGCCTCGCCCTCGCGCGAGTGGGCAAGCTCGGCTTGCCCAGATCAAGCAAGGCGAGCCTCGCCATGGCCGGGTGAGCTCAAGCTCGCCCAACCACGGCGAGGCTTGGCCTCGCGGGCCGACAAGCCTCGCCGTGGCCGAGCGCGAGGCTGAGCGACCCGCCGAAAGAAGAAACAATAAAAAAGAAAGGAAAAATGAAAAATAATATTAAAATATTAAAAAATTAAAAGAAACAAAAAAAGAATAAAATTTACGAAACGTGTTTCTATTCATTTTTATTCCCGGAACAAATTTACCAAACGCATCTTTCGGTAAAAAATTGTTCCCTGGAACAGAAACATTTTTTTTATTTCTATTCCCTGGAACAATTTTTGAATAGAAACGTTATCAAACGCGCCCTAAATAATTCTGCAGAATTCAAGTAAAGATCAGCTACCATCGGTGTACTTTAGCCTCGCACTGAAGTCCGTTTCATTTGATTACCCACGACATCTATAAGAATTATGGCTGATTCCAATGTTCTCTAGATGAAGTGAGATAGAAAACCCCCGCCAAAGCTTATGACTTTCGGTATCGTTCTCAAGACTTGGCGAATGAGCCTTTCGGATAATGTAAAGTAGAAACTTTAAAAGGAAAAATGATAAAAAAAAAAAAAAAATTTAAGCTTTGACCCAATGTATATACTCTCTGAATTTTAGTCAAGTGTACAATATCATTTTTAAATTTTAATTTGTTTAATACAATTCTTGAACTTTTGATATATATTTAAATTAATCCTCAAATTATATGAAAATATAAATATTGTCCATAAACTTAAATTAATTAAAAGATAATATTTGATATTTTCTTATAATTTAGAAATTAGTACAAACATTTATCAAAAGTTTATAGATCACATTGAACAAATTAAAAGTTCATGACCATTTTTATCATTTTCAAAATATAGGGGAGCTTTTCTCAATAAACCATTGATGGTTTCATAGTCAATTTCTAAATATACATGAAGTTTTCTCAACACTTGTTTTAACAACGTATTCACACAGAATAGATGTATTAATCTAGCAGGCCAATTTGCAAATATGACTTATATCCATGCATGTGGCAACAAAAGAGAATTAATTTAGTTGTAGTTTCCATTAAAGCATATTCTCGTCTAATAAGACGCATCACTTGGTTATTACAGATCTCGATTCCAACCAGCACGGATGAAAGTTTTGATTAATTCTATGCTTCATTTTAGTATATAAATGACCGTACATGATACACGAATTAATGAAATTGCTATAATTAACGTGTATGTACATTTGATGCCATCTTCTAGAAAGCAATTAATGTTGGAGAAACTATACTTGTGTCATATCTACGCTGTACATGATGATATTTACAAATGAAAGGTACACCTCCATTGTGGCACCAGGAATCCCTCTTCTACAGTCTGTATATACATTTGATCCTTCAGCCATATTGATTCTAATCTCCTTCCTTGCCTAAACCGCCATGTGGAGGAACTCATAGATATGATGCTATGATCCAGCATATTTTGCCCCGTTAGTAACCAGTTGACTTGCATTTGATATTACCTCGATGCACCACGGACCCGCCACCCCATCGTCGTTCTTTTCCATGTTCTATTACAGACTGCAAAATCTGTAATAGCTCTTCTGCACTTTTTCCAGGCGCCAGTTCCAAATCAGTCTGATATAGTGGAAGAGTTGGATTGCCACAGAGCACCCTCATTCCACTTCGCTTCGCCTGGTGCTGGTTTTGCCTCAAGAAAGCTTCTGAACCACATCCAACAACGTGCAAAATCCCATCATTTGCATTGACGTGGATCACACTGTCGAGAAAGATCTCGGATTCTATATCCCAGTCTGAATCAGCCTCAATGCCTTGAAAGTCAGGGTTAGCATAATCCCCTAAGCTAGGGCAGCTAACAAGAAGTATCAACCTTTCAGTCACGATAACAAATTTACCAGCTTGCTTAAGAGCCCTGCACATGACTAATGCTTCATCCTTGAATTTTAAGCCATCACCGGCTTCAGTGAGTACAGATGTTCCAATTGCTTCTTCCCAAGAATAGGGTCTCAGGGGAAATTCTTTGCTTAGAGGCCTCGGGAGACGGATCCTTCGACGTGTGCCAGTTTGGTAGTGCTTGCTTCTGTTTCTGATGCTCTGAGCCGTTCTCCCAGTTACTTCAAGAATACTAGCAGCCGGTCTTGCCACTAGTCCAGTAAGTCCTAATGCTGCCCCTGCAAAGGAGAATAGCAAACAATATCCATTAAGTAACATGGTTGGTGTCAATGTATTTTAACTAGCAATCTAAGCTCCTATTGTTACCTGATAGGACACCCGGAAGACCGTGCTTCTCTGCTCCTCGTATAGGGGATTGTAGAAGCCCAGTAAGCCCCTATAGCAATAAAGTTTGACCAATGGGTGTCAAAAAATGGACAAACAAATTACCGGGAAAGAAACAGTTTCCTAGGGGAAAAAACTACATGCAGCAAGACAATTTTCCAAGAAGCTATTTGAAGAAATCACTATTTTGATATAATGGACGATACCGCAGCCAAGACAGAGTTCCTAAAAAAAAGTTCTATCCAATTTCCCAGGGTAATAACTAGGCATTCTGGAGGTTTTACCTCTGTCTATGCAAAATGTAGCATATGAGACCAGAGAGAATTGACGCTTGAGGGAGGAATTTGGGTTTTATTGAGGCTGGTCAGAAAAGGAGGCAGAAACTTTGGCAAATATTTATCTGCTGATAATAAGGACAGTTTTTGGTACCTTACTCTATCCCACCAGTAGAACCAAATCAATGGAGAACACTCTGAAAATGGATTCCAAATCCTATTTGCATAAGTGCCACCCAAATCAAGGGAAGGATTTCAAGGAATTGCAACATAACAGGCCATTTTTTCGTAGATCTAACAGTTTAGTAGTTTAATATCGACATTGCCACCAAAATCAATAATGAGGCAAAGATACTTTAGTGGACTCATGGAACAAAGTAAAGAGAGGAATCGACACTGCAAAATGTTCCTCCACCATTAGAGATTTAGATGGAAAAACTCACTTATGGTTCTTTAGAAAAAGATGTCCCAACTTAGGCTCCATTCGTTTCGTAGAAAAATATGGCGTTTCCGGAAAAAAATTTCCAGGAAGCCATTTTCTAGGAAAATGTTATTATTTTCTGGCGTTCGGGTAAAACCTAAAAAAGAAGTGGAAAATATTTTCCGCTGTTCGGTAAGGAAAATCTTTTCCTCCATACACTTTTTTTCAATAACTTTATTATTATTTTATTTTTTTAAAATCGATTTTACATTATTTTTCATTAAAAAAATCAATTTTTAATTATTTTTATTTTAAAAAAATCGATTATTAGATTATTTTTCTTTTTCTTTTCTTTGTTTTCCTCTCCTTCTTCAGCCGGTCGCCCACCTCTAGTGAGCTCAGGTCAAGCTTGAGCCTCTCCTGATCAGCGAGCAAGACTCTAGCTCACCGATCTAGTAACGCCCAAGGCCAGCAAGCTCGGGGCTCGCCAACTCGTCAAGGCTCAAGGCCGATGAGCTCAGAGCTCGCCTGGTGAGTGGCGAGCTTGAGATCGCCGGAGTTGGACAAGCTCGAGGTCACTTGTGGTCAGCTGCTGGCCATCGCCTTGGTCAGTGACCGGCTGAAGAAGATGAGGAAAACAGAGAAAAGAAAAAAAAAAGAAAAGAAAGGAAAAAAAAAAAGTAATTCGAATTTTTTTAAAAAGAAAGAAGGGGGATTGTGGGGGTTTGAGATAAGAGAGAAAGTTAGGAAAACGTTTTTCACTTTTCAAAAGTGGAAAACATTTCCCCCATTTTGTAAGACTTTTTTTCCTAAAATGTTTTCTCCAAGCAATTCATTTTCCATGAAATAAATGCTAGAAAATCCGGAAAAGGTTTTTCTAGAAATTGTTTTCCGCAAAACGAACAGAGCCTTAAAAGAGAACAAAAAAAAAAAAGTCATAAGGGTGCAGCAGCCCTAGGAAGACATAAAATCCTCATGTAAAAAGAGAAAAACGAACTTCGAGAATTAAACGCTGGATAGGGTACAATAATGATGAGAGTTACATACTTCAAAACATGCACACTGAGAGAAGTCTTAGATGTTGTCACTGTCCTTGTTCTCACTCTCCAAGGAACTCATTTACAACTATGCACGTTCAGATGAAAAATATTGATCTGACACCAAGTGGATAGACAGCTGCATACCTCCAAAACTTCATTTATAACCCCTTCGCTATGTGAAATTGCACCCCTTTGTTGCTTCTCGATTCTAGAAAAAACTTGCTCATCAAACGTCAGTGCAACTATACCCTAAAACGAAAAAACAAGAAAAGTCAAGAGTTGTATGGGCATGAAATTTCTCAGAAGCCATTACTCATCAATCTACCTTTTGAGCAGCTCTACTGAACTGTGTGGCGGCATCAGTCAAGGCATAGACTGTGTTGCTTAATAGACTAGTTGTTCCTTGTGCCATACCTCTGACAAGTCCAGCAGGACTCTGTAGAAGCAAATTGTACTATTAAATACAATGATGGATAGTAAAACTTCAAATACAAGAACCCAATATACCTGATTAAGGTTCCTTGCAGGAACAGACAGGAAATCCCTGATGCCAAGCCCCAAGCTCCTGGCAAATCCCATGGGGTTACCTATAACACCAGCTGAACCGAGCACCTTCAAGGACATAAATTATAAGCAACATAAATTATAAGTAACAGAAAAGGCATATACATTAATGCCTTTTGCATTTCCATAGTACATAAAAGTATTTAAATATAATTCCGCATTCCCTCTAGATATTTGAAGGAATGCTGAAGCTTGTTAGAGATTTCTTCTCAACTATGTAGGTGCAGAGATTTGTTAGAATACTCATATATCAAACTGTTAAGTTACTTTATTAAGTTTCCTTTATTATCAGAGTTTTATTTCCTTTTTTACTTACATAAGGATATTATTGTTATATACAATTTATATTCAATATAAATACAATGGGTGTAGGGTTTCTGTGATTACAGAAAACCACAGCCCTCTCTTTCTTTCTTTTATGTTCTCTTTCTCCTCCTCTCTATTTCTTCTCTCTTCCTTCTTTCTCTCTTTCTACTTGCTGCGGGTTCTCTAATCAGTTTTGTGACATGGTATCGGAGCAGGTCTAATTACCTGATTACTTGATCCTATTGCTGGTTTGAGAGTCCCCTAGGGTTGGTGCACAGCCACCTAAAGCTGTAATTTTTATCGGTTTTCTCTTCAAGTTTTGATACATATGAGATCGGAAGATATCAAATCCATCAGGTTTGGTTTGTGAACATGGATTACAATACTTACTAATCAGCGGATTCAAGAATCGGAGTACTTTATTGATTATGGTTGACTGGTCTTGCTGGTTTCCATCAAGCATATAATTATTTGAATCGAGATTTCTGTGGTAGATATATTTATATTGAGATTATCATCATGAGTGATACTACTACGACTCCTCCTGCTGCTATTGCTGCTCTTGCTACTGTTATTGCTATTGCTGCTATTGCGGCTATTGCTGCTGCTATTACTTCTGCTGCTCCTACTACTACCGTTGCTTCTACTACTGTTGCTATTGCGGCTACTGCTACTACTACTACCGTTGTTGCTGCTACTGCTGCTACTACAACTACTACCGTTGCTGCTACTACTACCATTGCTGCTACCGCTGCTACTACTACCGCTGCTGCTACTATTGCTGCTACTGCCGCTCCTACTACTACCGTTGCTCCTACTACTGCTGCTATTGCTGCTATTGCGGCTACTACTACCGTTGTTGTTGCTACTGCTGCTACTACCACTACTATCGTTGCTGCTATTATTGCTGCTACTGCTACTGCTACTACTACCGTTGCTGCTGCTACTGCCGTTGCTACTGCTATTGCTACTACCTTTACCGCTACTACTGCGGTTGCTACTGTTGCTGCTACTGCTGCTGCTACTACTATCATTACTACTACTACTGCGACTACTACAACTACTACTACGATTGCTGATTGGGCTCTACTATCTATAGGAAGAAACAAACTAAGAGGCTGAATATCGTACTATGGCACATACTGTGGCCAAATTGTTGTGGTTGAAATCTTTCTCCAGGAGCTTGGATTTTCGATTAATCAACCTATTGATATGATGTGTGATAATCAAGCAGCTATTTATATTGCTAGGAATCATGTTTTTCAAGAGCGAACTAAGCATATGATGTGAAGCAGAAGCTGGTTGCTACTTTCTTACGTTGCCTCTAGAGATCAGTTTGCTGATATGTTTACCAAAGCATTATTTCGTCTTGCTTTTTTGTTGCTGGTTGTTCCAAGCTGGGCATAGGCGACCTATATGCTCCAGCTTGAGGGGGAGTGTTAAGTTACTTTATTAAGTTTCCTTTATTATCAGAGTTTTATTTCCTTTTTTACTTACATAAGGATATTATTGTTATATACAATTTATATTCAATATAAATACAATGGATGTAGGGTTTCTGTGATTACAGAAAATATAGCCCTCTCTTTCTTTCTTTTACGTTCTCTTTCTCCTCCTCTCTATTTCTTCTCTCTTCCTTCTTTCTCTTCTTTCTCTCTTTCTACTTGCTGCGGGTTCTCTAATCAGTTTTGTGACACAAACCACACTTTTGTCTTACAGCTAAAAGAGCAGCCGAAGTAATCTCACAGAATTTCACGGTACGAGAATAGAAAGTCATGAATTGAAACAATCCTCTTATTTGCCTCCCCTATTACCAATTCCAACAATTAATCTTATGCCAAATCAAAGCCGACATGCAAAGGGAAGTGTTAAAATATATTAAAAAATTAAATCATGTCTTTTTCTAACAACTTAAGCTTTAAAAATAGTTGTTTATCATCTCACAAAAATTTACATCCTTTTTTATTATGCACTAACTAAATGTAACAAGCAGACGATGCCCACCATATAATTAGTAATTAATGAAGGGGAGGGTAAAAAGAAAATTTTCACCAACGGATTTGCCAGTTGTTACACCACTCTGCCTGTTCCATAAGTCAAAAATGTGAAAGCAAACTCTTTATATTCCACAAGATTTTGCCAAATTATCCCCTAGATAATCTAGCAACAACCTGCATTTGCCCAAAATGTCATACAACAGAGAAGCTTTAAGACTCTTTTATTCATTTACACAACAGTACCTTGGAACATGACGTGGGTTTTAAGTTCTACAAACTTTCGTGAATTTCAGACTTGCAAAACATAAAAAGAAAACATGACAACCTTTCTTGAGATAGTAAAGAAATGCATAAGACAATGTCAATAAAATCAGATGGAGTAAAAAGAAACTAGAACACTATAAAATCTACAACTTGATAAATGCCAAATCGAATTGACCATAATAAAACTTCCTCGTTACCAGAATATGCTTCTAAGCATTATGACAATAATAAAAAAATATCAACCAATTACCTTATACATCTCATGCAGAAGTTGCCTTATGTAATGCCTCAGGAGGATCTCCTGAATGGACTCCCACCCAGCCATGTGATGTACTATTTTCAGCTCTCTGAGATATATTCTTGCCCCTTCAATATCAGCAAGAGCCATAAGGCTTCTCTGTAACCATTCATTGTCTTATGTCAGCAAAACCTTTAGGAGGGCATGAGTTAAAATATCAAATATATGCCACCAGGGAGGAAAACTCTGAAATTCAACATCCAATGATGCACTTAGGATGTAATGAGCCAGCCAGTGCAAATAACTGCTAGCTAAAAGAATTGAAACTATTGTTTTACCTCATGCAGAAGAGAGATCAAATTACTATTTTTTTTCTTGGTCACAGGGGAAGAACTGGTTAACATATGTCACATTCATTTAGATAATAAAAAGCAAAAGTCACCAGATATTATCTGCCAACACAGGACCATATATCCTGCATTTTTAGTACTTAAATCCAAGCGTTTCGCTTCAAATGTTTCTATTATAGTTATGGATATCTGACTTGCAGAGTTGACCAAGCCATTCTGATCTGCAGCTATAAGATGTCTACTTTCCACATGTTTGACCCAAAAAAGACAATCACGAATCACATGTACCCAGTGGAATTTAGCTATAAAAATTCAGTGGTAACTGATTAGAGTTCAAAATAATATAAAAAAGAACAGCGCAGCAGCTTGCTTCAAAAGTCCTGGCTCAAAAGAAGCTAATTAGGGAAATTCAAACAAACCCATTCAAATTGACATGATATTTTACCGTCCTACATTAATAATTAGATGGTTTGCCTATCCAACTACATTGAGTTAAAACCCTGCCTAAAAACTATCCAAAGATGACTGACCATAAACCCTGCCTAATAACTGTCCAGGGATGTGAAGTGCACCATAAAGATAGACAGTAAATCCTAGAAAATCTCAGATGACCCAAAGTCAGGTTCAACTTTTTAACAATTGATACCTCAAATTTTACAAATACTAATAAATCTTTTTTTATAGATATATGCACAGGATTCCAGATAAAACTCAAACCAGCACTTAGCAGTCTACAACTTCACCAGATATTGATAGTAAAAATAACAACTTTGATCAAGAAATAATGACCCCAGACAGAGCATATCCAGACATGCAAATAAGTAGTGTAGGCAATCTATCAGCATCAAAATAGCACAGAATCAATTAACTTTATGTGAAGCACAGACTATCCAAACAACCATAATGGTTAGCTAAACATGCATTTATCTAGAAACATGGAAAATCATGTATATGCGCACAGCATGAACAGACTCACACATGTCATATTTCTAGCTCAGGCACAGATAAAAAATCAAAGCATGCATCATGAGTCCAAGCAGGAATCCCTTGCATTAAAGCTGTTACAGCTAGCCAACATAAGATAAGCTACTCACATGCACAAGAGAATCTCCTGACATAGGAATCCCCATTCTGAGCATCCATGGGTCACTGGAAAAACTGCACCACCAAATTATATCACAACAGAACTCAGAAAGTGATGGCAATAACCCCCAAAAAAAGGAAAGCGAGGCAACCTGTCACCTACCTTAGAGTGAATTTAATAGCTCCTACATTGAACATTTCAACATATATTTTTCTCTGTCTTCTGGCCAACTGATAAATTTGCTGCCAAGGTGCTCCAACTGGAATTACTGAGGGAAATAATACACTGATTCTTTGATTTTTGTTTTGAGCACTACCGATAGGAATATGGGAGTGCGAGTTCCCTAACAGAGGGGTATCATGCAGAAGTGGTAGCAATGTCGGATCAGAAAAGGGCATTGCTCCATTCTGGAATCTCAAGTAAACAGATTTAACAAACTCAGACAAGCCCAAGACCACTTCCTGCTCAAGCTCAAGATGAAACTCTGCCACTCTGCCAGAGTATCCAATAAGTTCTTGATCTTGAAGATAAAAGAATAACAAAGAAACTGATGCTAGTGATTAATACCTTAGCGTTATATATTCAAATGAAATCAATGATATATCTTTCTTTCTCCACTTTGAAACAGCTACATGAATCACCGATTTGCAGGGGTGATCAGAGTGAAGTTGTAAATTCTCACTCTTCTGGGCACCATCATCGTGGTTAGACGAACTAATTCTGTATCCTCGATCGAAGGACAAGATGACAGGATAAGTGGCAGCGCGAACTTGGTTGTCTATTTGCAATGATAAGACCTTCAAAGAAACCTTCTGTTGATCCATGCTCTGAAGCAAATGAACCCTGATGCCCTTTGCACAGGCAAAAAGCAATTCCTACAAAGAAAATGAGAAGTGAAGGGACAGAAAACCACCACATAAATCATGCCATCTCAATAAGCTTCTTCATACATACCTGTGGCGAAGAGTTAATCAAAGAAATACCAATATAAGGTATATCAATTGAGACCTTTTCCTGGTACTCAGAAAAGGTTTCTTGTCTTTGCTCATGTTTCTGGTTCTCAATGGATGGATTTACATGGTAACTTGAATCGATAATGCGAAGAACCTGCAGTAGGGACACAAAAATAATGGTCTAACAAAATTAAGCAAAAAAGATCCATCATTAGTTGAATCATTGAGAATGTGCACCTTTGTTGCTCCCTCAGCTAGAGTACAAATGAGCAATATTCTCTCCGGTTTCTGAAGTCAAAGAAAACCTTAATGTGAGTCAAATACTCCAAAATAAGACCCAATCAGACAGCTCACATAGTGATTCTGCCAAATGTTATATAATTTCTTTTAATCTATATAACTCTAAAATAAACAACATGGATCACACGAATCAAGTACTAGCCCACACCCCCCCCCTCATTGAACCATCTAAAAGCAGTTCTTTATGCACTCGACACTTTCTACTGGCATTCTTTTCTTGTTCATTATACAGATGAGTCATATATTCCTTGCTTAATAAACAGAACCAACTTTTTGTCAATGTGCTTCTAGGACAGGGTTTACCTACACTAGCAAAATGACAAAAAAAAGGATAGAAATTTTAGTCACGCAAAAAAAAAACATCTTGAATGAGTACATGTTTTATGCCAGTGCATGCTTAACATCATGTCATGTTCATAGCATTGTCTGTCCACTCGAATTAATTTACCAATTTTGCAAGATATTCCACATCAAGCGGATACATCAGAAAAAAATATACTTGTGCAGAATTACACATATAAATTGATTTAAGTACTGCTATGGCATCCACCACTAGAGGCTTTATCTGCAATATCTTAAAATTTTGCACCTAATTGCACATTGATGTTATTTCAAGGTGTTACATGGCTGTGATGATAGGTGCACGAGTATGCGCTTGCATGAGACAAAAATTAAGTTTGGTCAATGTAAGATCTAAATAAAATCATTCAGAAAACTTCGTAAGTGACCCATATATTTTATGGGATTATACAAGGCTCCAAAATGCTAGCATGTGGTGCAATTTCATCCTACAAAAGACTACAATGGAAACCCTACCGTATTTACCTAATGGCTCATAAAGAAAAATGTAAGAGTGCATGAAAGGTGAGTGGACTTAAGAAGGATTAATGAGTTAAATGGCAATTAAGTTAAGGTTTTAGCCATGACATTATTCACTCTTCATTATTATTCATGACAAACGTGCAAGAAGAAGCAAAGGATAGGTAATGACCAAAGAAAGGAAAAATGGAAGAAACAAAGAAAAATGAGAAATATGAGGGTGAAGGAAACCAGGAAAGGATGAGCTAAATTCAGAGGCCCCATTTAGTTGAACTTTCCACTTTTATGCAGCAATACTCAAGTACATGAAGTTCTAAGGTGGTAGATGAAGCTACTATGAGGAATTAGATTCCATTTGAGGTAAATATCTTTCCAATGTTCATATGTGCATGCTTGATTGCCAGGTTTATGTGTTGCCTGCGTTGTACATGTTAGTATCAACAGGTTTATGTGTTACACAATTTTTATGCTAGCAAGGCCAAGTGTGCTCAATATGTCTATACTTCCTATGTTTGTAATACAGATTCGTGAGCTATTTGTGGTATTACTTTAGGTTGCACATTGTTTGGGAGAAACACTATTCACGTGGAAGTTTTCCCTAAATCCTTTCGACAGGAAGGTTAGGTAAAAGAATAGACCTGCTCTCGGGGTTCATTATTGATGAATCTCTGGTTTGGGTTATTACATTATCAGAATCATATCAAAGTCCCAATTCTTTTGCACCTTTATTTCTATTGCCAATTCTACCCAAGACTTATAGCAACTATCCCTCCTAAGAAACCAATCAGTGTTTCATATTTCATTTACATGCCAAACGAAAAATAAGACCCAACTTGGCAAAGATCAGAATAAATATTGGTCCCTCCAGTTAAAAAAAGGAACAGTAAGAAAGTTTTTTCTTTTGGTTTCCATCGGTAGAACATCAGACCTCAGAAGTTGCAGGCAAATGGACAGCCGTGCTCTCCCTTATATCATCAAGAGCATATGATCCTAGCACACGTTCCCCAGGTACCTTGAATATACAAACGAAAGTTGAGTATCAAACATCTTCAAAAAAAAAAAAAAACTTCTCTGAAAAAGTACAGCACACAGAAAAAACCAAGGGTACCTCAACTATAAGACGGCGTGGATAACAGGGTTCATCCCATGCATACGGGCAAGAATGGTAAGAAGGAATCGTAGTTTCAAAGCTTTCGCATTTCTGTTGATAAACACGTAATCGCTGGAGGAAAAGGAAAAAAATATATATAGTTAAGATTCTGACTTGGCAAAAACAATTTGCAGTGCACTCCAAAAAAAGAAAGAGATATTGATTTATTAATATAAGTTATATAATATTGAGACAATAACAAACCTCCTTCGAGAAATTCTCTATGCGATAAGGGATATAACCTGAATCATCATCCGACAACAAAATCAGGTGTGTCCCTGGATTTTTATGAAGACTAACAACAACATTGTCATCCCACATGGAGATATCAGCATTCTGCACTTCAACGCGTATCATATTTACTGCACCAGAGATATCGTTTCGCATTTTCACTTGGGTGTCACCTAAAATTTCTGGCAAGAAACTGCCAGACCATTGCCATCCAGGTTCATCATAACATATGCAAACCAGCAAGTCCCTGCAATAAGTAGCAAAAGCAAAAATAGATTTAGCTATTGCAATCATCAGCAAGCAAAGATTTTCTCATTGAGCAACCACTTATTCTGAAAACTTCAATTGTTAGAGAATGGTGCCAATTCCATGCTATATTAAATTTTAGGTTCTCCGAAAGCGTTAGTCAATTGTACCTCAGCCACTGGATACATGAGGTTCCTATGCACTAAAATGAATATTGCCTCGATCCGATGGCTAAAATGCACAAAGAGCAATGCTGCTAGAGCATGTAATGATGACTTCAATTTAACCCCACTCAGACAAGGAAGCTAGTAAGATGGCTAAACAACTCAAGTATGAGAAACACACATAGGGGTTAATGAATTATTGAAGTCCAAATCACATAAAGGATGGAAACTTACAAACAAATAAAATAAATGCAACAAAAAATGAACTTGAGACATCTTACTTGGAAACCATATAGAACCGGGAGATGACTAAACAAACGATTGAGCTACCTCAAGAAAGCTTCACCACATAATATCATATTTTAACCTCTCCAAGACCTTCATTTGCCTCTGCAATTACTATCAATTCCATAATTCCGTTCTAGGCCAAATCCCATCTTACACTAAGAGGGGAGCACAACAACATTCCAATACTATTCCATGTTCTCAACTACTAGCATAAGTTTTTGTGGTGTACACAAGAGAGAAATAACTAGCTACAGTTAGTATCAGCAAGGCAGTCCAACATTGGCTAAGAGACTGAAGAGACGGAAATCATTCTTCTAGCTGGATGATTAATTGCAGTAATGCATACACTGTCTGCTTGTAGCAATACTATTTCTTAAAATTCATATTAAAGCCAAAACTGTAACATTCTAGAGTGCAGCCTCCTATGGAGCTATTGCGTGCTTACTTTCAACCTATATGCAATACGGATTCTGCAAAAGCCCCATCTCTTTCCTGGTCCTCCCTATACCAGTGGCGAGATGATATCAATTTTCAATGATGAATTACATGATGACTGAAATTGAGATTGTAACTCAACATTATCACACGATGATGTAATTAGTATTATGTTGAGTGTATAATAATTTATTTAACTATAACACTATTTACAATTGATAATATAACTAATAATAATCATATTATCTATGCTTGATGGGTAATGCATCTATACACTACTATAATTTGATTATAGTATTTTACATTGTAATCATGTAATTAGGAATTTTGGATATATTATCCCTATTCCTTTGCTATTACAGTGCCAAACAAGGGAAAGCAATAGTTATTCCATCACTAAAACCAAATGGTGTAATAGCTATTACAGTCTGTACTACTAGAACCATGACACCTTATCTATTAGTGCAACCAAATGTGCCATAGATACTGTTACCAACTTCAGAGTGAAATAAGAACCGACGGAAGCACACAAGAACAATCTTTGGAATTTGACATCAGAGAAAAATGGCATTCATGCCACCCAATGTATGTCATAACAAATCCCCTATTCTGTGCAGCTGGCAATTTTGAGCACCACAAAACCAAGAATTAAATACAATTCAAGCATGAGGAAAAAACATAACTTTGTACAATTTAACTCAACATGGTCAGAATACCTTGCAGTATCTGCCCAGTGAAGATGAGAATGTTGCCCTTTGCCCAAATGGAAGATGAAGTCAGTTCCCTTTTGCTTATAGTACAACTCCTTGCTGCAAGCATTACTAATGACATATCTGCAAATAGAGAAGAGATGAACAAGCTAGCAGGATATAGTGCACATCCATGACCATTCCTTTTTCGTGAAGCTGCCATACCTGGGCTGAAAAGTGATGGCCCTTGTCTTCCCAGCAAATGGTTCAGAAAGAACTGATGAAGTTGCAGATATCACATATGCAGCATTTTGCAATGGTTGAGGAACAAGAACACTGGTGAATCCACTAGCAGGAACAAGAGGAAATGGATTTGACCATAAGTTGCTAGACAATTTTTCTTTGACATGTTTAGGCAGAGATCTACATAGCCTAACCATATTACTACCCAGACTTGAACTGGGGTGAGGGGAATATGCATACCCCTTTGCCTTCCCATGGCCATCATCTACAATATTCAAGTTACTGGAGCTTGAATGGTTGCTCCAATGTGTTCCCTTATTTGGATTGAACAGAGAGATTCTTCTTTGATTTTCCTTACCATCCTTTTCCTCAGTGGAATGTCCCGATTTGATCAGAGGTTTTCTGGCCATCTTCTTACCATCAGTAACCGTGTCATTCCAAGTTGGAAAAATAGAATTTTCTGAAGAGTCGTGCCAAAGGCAATCAGTTCGTGATGGTGGAGATTCTGAATCGTGATCATGATTACAAGATAAAAGGCTGAGGCCCTCCTTCTTGATATGAACTCGTTCTTGTTCAACCAACTCATAGCATGATGGAACAGTGAATAAACTTTCTTTCAGTTCATCAGCAGAGTTTGATATGCTGAGTGGAAAACCAACACAATTATAGATCAAATAGGGAACAAAGATAAAAAGCTCCCGGGCCCCAGAAAATGCGTCCAAGGTCTTCTCGACAGTAACATATATAGGACCTAATTTATTGAACAGAACATTAATAGCTTATTAATATACAATTATGTAAAAGCACTGCCGAAATATGCCATAGATATGAGTTACCATTGTTGATAAAAGGATCAAAAGTCAAGGTCTCTGATGCTGTAAATTTGGTTCCACTGAACTTGGCTAGGGTAGTGAATGATTCTGCATGAGAAAATCTTGAGACTGAAGGTTTAAATTCCTCCATATGAAATTCAATCCCTAGTTCATGTGAAGGGTCAACGTGATGGAAGTTTGTTTGCACCTGAAACTAAGAAATTAATAACTTTCTAGATGAAGCTTCAACAATATGCTGTCATCTATAGAGAAGAACAGAGCACTACATGCAACTTAAACATGTCAGTTTTAGTAGGTGGAATTCAAACCTCTGAAAGCAGTGCTGTGCGACTAACTCCTCCACTTTCAATGGTCAATGACACCACTTGTGGAAGATAATTGTGAACCACCAAAGGAGTACTCAAACTAAGCTGGTAAATGAAGTGTTTACTTGATTTACCAAGGCCAAGTAATAAATCCTCATCATGTTCCCCAGCAGGTTCCTTAGAAATATCTTTTAGAAGATCAGAAACCTTCTTTGGTTTCACAGATGGAGGCAAATAGATCTTCTTTAATGACAAACAACAGCGGAATGGATCACTACTTGGATGAGAAGGATAGCAAACAAAAGAACGAAGGGATCCAATCTTGCTTTCTAGGGAGAGAATATTTGGGAGATTATGAGGTTCACTCCATACATAAGAATTTCCCAAAGGTCGCCACCTTATACGACCAGCTTCAGCTAAGTGCAAAGGGAGTGGAAACTTCTGCCCAGGATAGATAGGATCCATAATCTGAAATAGTGGAACATAAAAGATAGATTAAATTATGGGAAGAAAATACAGATTGTACAGATTTTTTATTATTACGCAGATAAAAATCTTCTCCTTTATAGAAATGCGTCTAAGTTCCATACCTTTGGAGATACACCCAATGGAATGTCAAACCGCAACTCCAATGGCACAGAAGTTTCATTGTATAATATGACCTGAAATTTGTAATTATAAGAAGGAAGCAAATAATCAAACCCTTAAAAAAGTACACAAGCAATTTCTCACATACCGTTGAGTATAACCGAATCAACTTACTGAAGCGCTGTACTGAAACATCAAAGACAACTGGGACAATAAAACCTTCTCCCACATTAGTTTTAATGTCCTCTTCCAGATTTGCGTACCTTGGAATATCCACAGTTTTCTCAAGTTCTAATTTATTTGATGCCTTAGAAAAATCAACCTCAAAATAGCTAAATCCAACAAGATCCATGGAAATTGGCACAGAAGGAACAGAGGTTCCGTCAAGCTTGACTGAAATAAAGTGGTGAGCCACTCCACTTGATTGCTTCTCATTTAGTTGACCAGAAGAACGAGTGGGTCTAAAACGAAGCAACTGTTCCTCAGGAGTCTCATTACTATATATTGGGACAGAACTGCCAGATTGCAGAAGACTCCAACCCTTTGCTTCTTTGGCATCAAGCTTTACAGAATTTCCAGATCCTTGAAAAATACAATATGATAGGGGCAAAGAAGTTAAGTTCTGAAGAATATATGGAGCATATCTTCCTATAGAGGCATCTTCCATATAAGGAGAGTTCAAGAATGTCCGTGTTTCTGAGAGATCAGTTGGTTTCTTTTCATTCCAAGCATCCTTGATCATCTCAAGAGCCCTGCAAACAGACTGCAACAGACAACCGTAATAAACCAAGATGTTAATTACTCATGAAAACCATCAAGCCCAACCCTTGGAACATACTACAGCCCCAAGTGGCAAAGTTATACAGTATTCGGAAGAAGTACATAAGCTCCTGGCATCAAATTATTACTGAATTTGAGAGGATCAGAGAGCTCCCCATATGAAGAACAAAACATGCATCCCGTTGATTGAGGTAAGAACAGTTCCTACCATCTTAGCTACACTATTGCCACTGTCATTGACTGATTACCACACCATTTTGCATGTTTCAATTTTAGTCTCTTTCTGCAAGTAAAATGACCTTGTGTTCTTTTTCCTCTCTTTTTTTTTTTTTTTTTGGTAGCATTTTTAATTTTTTAAAATTAAAACTATATTCTTCACCTAAGAAAATATATCTCAATTAGTAATAAGAAATCAGCAACTAGTCTGAAGCTTCCCTCCTACACTAGATTTCCAACGGTTTAAGACATATCAGCAAATCGTACTTGAAGTAATACATTCTACTAAAGAGTTAATACACACTAGTGAAATGGAAAGAAATTTAACAACCACCCGAAATAAGATCATTGCATACCTCAAGAAAGGATTCTGTAAAGTTCAAGTTAAGCTGAGCGACAGAGTCAAGATGGATATCCGTGATGATGGAACTATTCAGAAGAATACTGATCTCACGTTTCCTACTAATGCTAATTTGAAACTTCCAAGGTTCAATGAATGGCTCCCACATGACCTGCAACGAATTTTTACCATATGTTCACTCAAAACTTTTTATGACAAGTTTGCATTTACTAAACTATTTACCTTGTGAATGTTGTTATAGTTGGCTTCAAGGTCGCTCACAATTGAGCACTCTACTGTAGTTCTACCCACATTAGCATGGAAGACCAAGTTCCTCATAAGAATTTCCAGGAGAGGTCCACTGCAACTCCACTGCATTAAATCAGAATGAGATTTAAGACTATAAATGAATCAGGAAAACCCTAGAGACACGTAATATGTGATTAAATATAATGAGAAAGCCGAAAAAAAAAACGATTCATAAGACACAACAATTATCTAAAACTTTTACTAATGGATTGTTAGAATATACAATATTAATCCACGCCTTCTAATTGCTAAAGCTTTTAGAATAGTTGACGGTGGTCCACAAAATCTCACATAATCTCAGAGCTGGAGGTCCTAAGTTCGAATATTTCCAGGCCCCATTTGCCTCCCAAATTAAATTTCCATACTTTTTAGTACTAGGCAAAAACGACTAGGCTAAGTGTGAGGGATAGTGTTATAATATTAAACAGTAAATCACGACTTCGAGCTTTTAGAACAATTGGCAATGGTCCCACAAAATTCTCACATGGATGAATGCAAATATGGCAATAACATTTACATCAATCATTGCAAGTATTATGAGGCAATAACTAAGCGTAGCCAGACATGAAGCTTCATCAGATCCTATTGCCATGTGAAACTATTTGAACCCATATGTGTTTGACAACAAAAGATCATGTACCTTAAGGTCATCTTCAACAGATCTCATCATGCCATTATGCCAGATTATGCAGATACTTGTAAATGCATCTGATTCTTACTGTTAAGGTTTACACATGTTTAATGCACTCTCAAAGCCAATCTAATCTCAACGGTATCGTTGCTTCTCTGGACTGTAATCCCTTTAATTGGTCGCAAATTCCCCTTTTTTCATTCTAATTGTGATGCCTCCAACTGAATGACATTCTCAATAAATATGTATCTGAGGCCATCATTGATTAAGTTTCTCCCTGGCAAGCATTTAGAGGGACCTGATAGCCAGATTCGGTGCAAAAACAGAATCATTCATCATTCCCATAATCAAACCTACAATAGATATACCAAGGAAACAGACAGTAAATACAAGTTCAGATTTTTCAACATACCCTTCCATCAGTCAGCAGTAGAGATACCTTCCGCACATGGAGCTTCCACTCAAAACAACCTATTGCAAACTGAGAAGATCCTCCATCAGGAATACTTAGGGCAACATCATGCCAAAAGTAGAATACTTGATGTGAAAGCACCAGATCTATATGGTCGCACTTAACATCTGCAGAGACATGTCTATTATCAGTCTCGCCACTAAGAATTTCTGCCTCAAGACCAATCTTAAAAATCTGGATGAATGGAGACGAGTGAAGGTCACCGTCTTCCATTATCTCAACGCTCAAGCTTATTTTCTCCACAACGGATCTCAAGTTGGAATTCCTCTCACTAATGAACAATTCAGTGCTTTTGCTTTTGATAGTGAGCACAGCGAATTTGCATTGTTTCTTCCCCAACATGGAAGACGACACATTATGATCCTCAGCAGGTCTGCATTCCAATTTCCCATACTTGCAGCAGAAATTGCACACATCGATGGGAAAATGAAATGCAACTCCGATGTTTTTTAATTTCACAATCAGGAAAAATGTGTCCTGCTTGATATTATCTGATACAACACAATCAGAAGAAGCCAAATTTGGAGGACTTTCAGGAACTATAAGCACTGTATTCTCAACAACATGAGGACCATCATCTGCATTTGCTAATGATGCTTTCCAATGATCTGCATCAGTCATTTCTCCAATAATAGAACTGATCGTGTCAACGACCTTCATCCACTTTGACAGCTCCAACCAAATATCAAGAGAAGGAAGAAAAATAGATAGTTCATCTTTGACCTGATCAAATCTGGAGTAAGTAATGCCAAGAACTAATGAAGCTGAATGAGAGGCAGTACATCTTGCTAAGATTACGTCACTATGTAAAGAGTACAAGACCATTGAAGAGAAGCTAAAGTTCAAGAATTCAGTTGTCTCATTTCTCAGTGATGCAGAGCACTTAAACTGCATCTCAGCCCTAGCCACTGGCTCCGAAAGGATTGAGTCTTTTGTTGAGTGATGAAACTTTGCTGACAATGAGTCAATAAAGAGCACAACTTCCGCTAACAGCGTGCTCGGGACTACAGGTAAGGAAGTGTTATATTTGTTTATGGATCTCCTTGACTGAAGAAACTGTAGTACATCTGAAGTGAAAAGCTTAGACTCATCTTGGACTGAAGACAACTGATTTATGACACTCAACAGTACATTGAATCCATCAATAAGCAAATTGTCTGTTCACATAGAAGGTAAAAACCATCAGTAAATTGAACAGACAAAAAGAGAGTGACATGCCAAATTCAGAAGACCTATAGAATGTTCACAAAAAGATAGAACCAGCTTACCATCGGCCATAAGTTCACATTTATATATCTTTCCCATGATGCACATAGAAGCATCAGAAGTCGAAACATTCTCCTGTGGTATTCTCAGCCATACATCAGCATCGAGTGTCTCGATCAAGGTGTGAGTACATTTCCGACCATGTTCATCTAGGCTTAACCTGCAATCTCCATCATCATTACATAACAAAACCGAAAGCGATAATTGCCGTCCAAACATATTTAAACAGTCACTTTCCTTTGAGATTTTGTGCTCTGGGATCAAACATTCAGAAGGAATGTCCTTCAGTAAACCATTCAGATATCTTCCATCCACAAAACTACAGTACAACTGTGGGATTTCAAATTTTAAAGATTGAGAGCCTCTCTCTCTCTCAATTAAAATTACTGTGGAGTCCAATATCTCGAATTTACACACAAGTGTACTCTCACTTTCTGCACACTGTTCGCCACTATTTTCAAGATTGAGCTGCTTACTTGAATATGAAGTCCACTCAGGCAATAAAAAGTAACCAATTATTATGGCCAAATATTCAGGAGGTAGAATGCAGCACACATGCTGAATGCCAATGCTCACTTCAAGTTGGGAGCTTAAACGAGAGTTTCCTTTCTTCACACGCACATTTAAAACAGGAGAATGATTCTCAGAAGAGGAACCCCACAAAAATTCATTTAACCTTTGACTCCACCATGATGATGTGAGAACCAATTCCTCAGCTGAACACAGGATATCCATGGAATCTTCAGAGAGGACAATTGCCGAGTTAACTGTAGATAGTGAAACCGTCCCAACAATGCATGACGAATCATGAAAATGCACTTTAACACCACAGAGGTTCAGATTAAGGACAAACTGATCAGTAGAGGATTCAGCAAGTAGAGAACGAGCATCCAGACCACGCAGGGACTTCAATGATGATGTAAGACTAATGTTGGATCTCTTTCTTGGTATGGACTTAGGATTTCTTGATTTTCTAGTTCTTATAGAGAAATTATTCCGCCAATCAGCAACATCATAGAGAAGAGAATTCTCAAGGCTACCCAGATAACCAGAAGGATGGATGGTGACAAATGGAAAGTGACTTAACATAATGCTGGTATGATCAGGGCATCCAGCTTCAATGAAGTTCGAAAAACCAAACCTTTGACTCCCAGAACCAGGTGGTGCTATTGAAACTCTTTTATCCTCAATGAGGGGAGACAAGATTTCAGTGTTATTAGACATACCATACCCAGATAGTCTGTCAAAAAATTCTTCCATCATAGCAAATATGAAAGGGTGACAATGCAGATCACCATTATTCAAGTGTATGAAAAAATTATGGAAACCAGTGGTTTCCTTTCTAGAAGCTTCATAATCTAAAGAAAAACGAAAATCGGCAGATGTGACTGTACTGTCGTCGATTTTGTCCATGTTGCTGGCCCCAATACCGAAACCCTGTTGACGAGCACCGGTAGCAGACATACCGCCAAATGAGCAGACAGTGTGGCTTTTTCTTTCATCCCTCAATGAATAAAGAACAATGTTCAAAGCATTCGCACAAATCTGACACTTCAAATTCTCTGTACAATCATACCTGTCGAAAATTGCATGAACTTAGCTTTCCTAAAAGATAAAAAGGAAAAATTCTGGCCAGCAAAACAATCAAATAGCATTCTCAATTTTATGAGACCCTGGGGGTTCTATTCTCAGGTTTACAATCAGAATAAAACAGAGAACATAGCCACCCTACAATGGGTATCTAATTCCATATCACCATTTTTAACTCAAAGTACATTGCCTTCAATTCTTTTCTTTTGATCAACTATAGCTATAAAGAGAACTATGAAAACAGTTACTTATGATAATAAAGGAAAAGCTATGCACAGATTCCTACACCTATGTTTTTTCATTCACCCTTATTTTGGGGAAAATTCCAGAAATTTTTACTTTCCACAATCTGTATAAAGCAACACAATTCATGGAAGAGGCATCAAGGGGATGAAACCTCTTTATTTATGAACGAAACTTTCTCCAAGTAAAGAAACAAGCCTTAACAATAAAAAGGCTGTTGCGGCACACTAGGAGTATATAAGAACCAAAAAAAAAGTCAAAAACAAAAAGAAAAAGCACTCTAATGTGTTGAGAACTCAGAAGAGACCATCAAAGGTGATCGGAAGATAGAAAAACATAAGATAGACATCAAAATTCTTCTAACAATCTTGTTTTCTCATGCAATGCACCTCACAAGACATAAAGTGGCAGCCACTTCTCTTAGGAGGATGAAATCCATTGACCAACTTCCAGAAATGAAACGGGAGAAGAATTGTCCTTGGCATCAGCAACCACATGTGAGAAGAGTCAAAATCTAATTCCAGAAGTGATGACCAAAGTTGCAATAAAGAAACAAGGTACCCAATGGCCAAAAAAAATATGAAAAGAAATACTAAAAGAACAAACCAAAAAGGGCACATGAAAGAAAAGAGAAAAAAATTACAATCAAGCAACACTCAAAATCTATGACTGAATAATGATAACCTAAGTAAATATTAGTTTCTAGCCAAAGGTATGAATTACAAACATCCAATGATTAATGATCAAAAGTATGACATGAATATAAAGCCCCCTAAAGAAACTTAACTTTCACATATAAGCCAGTACCTGATATCTAATTCAATGAGAGAGAGAGTGCATGCAGAGTTGTTCTCCCCTTCATTCTCAAGGTTGACATGTAGACTGAATTCCTTCAAATTGGCAGCAATTGAGAAACCAAAGATTAAACTTTTCATATTGTTTGATTTGTTGGCATATGGACTAAGGCGCCTGACTGGTGAAAGTTCATATTGATGATGCACACTATTTACATATTCAACCAGTTCCATTGCTGCAACGTATAGAGAAGGTGAAAAATGTGCGTCAAACCTGGAGACTCTCATACAAACCTGAAATTATACAATAGAGAAGAATGTGAATTATGATATCTATGAGAACCCCGGGGGGAAAAAAAAAACAGAAACATGTCTCTGGCAACCATGCACATAAACTGATGATGATGCTCAAAGGTGCAAATAACACTTATATACCTATAAGGATACAGTATTCAGCAATCGCCTATTGCCAGTGGTGATGAGCAAAATAAAATAAAAAATAAAAAAAAATGAAAGATTGACTTCTAAAACATAAGGCCAGTGATTTGCATGCAGAGCTCTTAGCATAGAACTCATTGAGGTTTTATATGGGAAATTATAGAACAGGTCATTTGGGATTTGCTTTTCCTTTCCCATTGTCTCACTGAAATTAAATTTTGCATTAAAACTCCAACGAGACAGAACCCAGTAACTGATAGCAAAAAGGAGACAAGAAGCATATCTTAAGCCTATCAATTGAGAAATTACAGTTTACAGAAGGTTTTGTATGACTTTTCAGGGAGGTTTCCCTTTTTTGGCCTTCAAATGTTTAAGTACAAGTTATTCTCACGTCAATAACCGACCATGTAAACTGTGCATGTACATCTGCCTTGTTCAGCATCATGTTGCTTGAAGCTTAAGAGGCTCCAAAGGCTCCAAGAAACTTATAATCATACCACCACTTCAGTGAAAAACCATTTTGAGTGAAGCCTGTTTTACTGAATGTGAAGAAAGAGATTTGTCTTACCACCCTTTGATTTGGCTAGTGTGGATGGAAGGGATAATGAGAGTTACAGAAGGTGAAGAAAGAGATCCAGTGAGCATAAAAGATCACCATCGATTTTTTTTTTAAAATACTTATAAGGTTGGAGATAGTGCATAATTTAGGCCTACCTGATACTTCTCTTGCAAATGATTTTTGTTCAAGGGCTAGCAACCCCCTTGGTGCCACTTCAGTGACATTTTGTTTTAACTGATGGAAAGACATCGAACATTGAAAAGTACAATAGTGTATATATCTTTTTACTTGAATTAGGATGCTCTCTTTTCTTTACACTGATGATGTCCTAGAGCTACTTGTCATGTTACCTGATTTGTTTGTGTCCTCATTCTACATACTACACACATCATATGATGAATTAATATGTGAAACTGTATTTCTAGTTGATCAAGCTAATTCCTCTATTCTCTTTTCTCGCTTGGGGGATTCCTCTTGGACCTTCAGTTGGAATGAGACATATCTCTGGAGTTCGCTGCAAAGTGGAAATATGGCTATGGAAGACTGAAGCACCTACTCTAATCCTTCGATTTAGACAGCTAAGTTCATGCTGCAGTCTAATAACATTGACAAAACTACATTGTTGAGGATCACAGTACCATTCCTTAAAATGCAGCTGTTGAAGGTAAGTTGCCATTCTAAAGTTCTACAAATTACAAAACAATTCTAGCCTCTCCACAAGCTGTGAAATAGACCCACAATCTAAGACATTCATGGCAAAAGCACAGTGTGCTGATTAAGTTAACTACATGCACAGACACATGTAAGCATAATCACACACAAGCACTAATCTCACCTACCCACCTACATACCAAAAGGGGAACTTCAAAGACACAAGCTTTCATATGTGAAAAGCATGCACACAGATTATAAGAGGATAAGATTACCTCTAGTCTTTTTGATATTAGCTTATCCATAATGGCACAGGATGCCAGGAAATTAGAAGCAGAGAGATTCTCCAAAACTGTGACTGGTTTAGATTGAGAAGATGAGACTAGTTTCACCTGAAACAGGAAAAACTTACTCTGTTAATACTAATGTTTAGATAACGGTAGGAAGATGAAACGTTCCTTCTTCTGATTAAGAAATAGCAATAAAGAAAAATGCTAAAGGCATCCAAAGGGTGCTGAAAGACAGACCTCACAATCATCCAGCTGGACCTCAAAATAATCACATAGATCTGAAGATTGAAGCTCCAAGAAGTTTGGAAGAGAAGATGACATCCCCTTAGGTGCATAATTGTGGTCTTCATCCAAAAGGCACTTCGATTTGATAAGAAAGGCTCCTACCTTCAATGACTGAATCACCATGGCGAGAAAGTTTAAGCACAAGACAAGTCAGATTCAATGCCATGCTTAACAATCATGTAAGCACACTCAATGAAGATGCCAATCTACCATGGACAGAACTAAAAGGTCTTCATATATAAAGGAAAAGGAAATTACACTCACATTCTCATTAAGCAGAACAAAAAAGACCCACGAACGAAAACACAACTAATTCTGCTAAAATATTTCACAAATGTCTTCATAAATTTCGACGTCCCTATGATAGTTATAAAATGCTCCAATAAATACCAGGCAATTGCCATGATGGATAGTTACAGGTTTACCCAATATGCGGATCACTCCATTATGCTGAACGAAGATGGTAACTTCAAATGCCAAACAAAACCACTAATTCTGAACAGGAACAATTTTGAAGATCAAAATAAATAATCCAGAATATTTAATAAGTATCTCCCTCCCTCCCCTCAGCTCCTTGAACACACGCAACTTAAGCGCTTGTGTCCAGATGGCCATAGATAACAAGTGCAGGTCTCTGGCAATCTCTACTCAGAATGTTATATCTTGACTTGTGCAGATCGTTTGGAACACCAGGTTTGGCAATTCAGATCACCAAGTAAGTATGTCTCGGTAACACTGAATAACAATTGGGAGCTGAGGATGTTATATCAGGACGTAAGGAGTTTAACATCCAGCACCAGCAAAGGAAGAGATAGATTGCACAATCATTTTGTAGTTGGATACGACAAGAAAGAAGTTCAAATGAGTAATGACTTGCATAAATAAGTTCTATTAGTTATTAATTCTGCTAAGATATAGGTATAACAGTCACTGTGGACCCATTTCCTCACAGCTTGAACTCTTGAGAGAAATGGTTATTCAACATACTATCAGAGCTTTAGATCAAGGGTCAGGACAGCATGATGGTACCTCCCTTAAAGAATTCCCACAGCAATTACTTACAGGTTCATCATTGATCTAGCTAATAGCTTACACTTTCAAATTGGACTTTCTGATACGTTCAAATTCAAAAAACCGACTCAGATGCCATTTATATTTTGTATTTTAACAAATCTAACAGCACTAAAATGTGAAAGAGTGAGTTGAATCTAAAACCATGCATACAAGGAAAAGAACAAAAAGACAAGAACCAAAATGGAGCTGACGGAAAGATGATTAATGAAGTGCAGTTTCTGCCATGAACATCATGTTCTATATTTCATATCCAAGACTAACCATTTCCCGTAGTTCTGAGTCTGCACCAGTCCACGGCACATTTAAGATGACATCAATGATATTGACATTCCATGACACTTTTCTGTGACTTGACAATACATATCTGCAAAAAGAAAGATAAATCAGTAAAAGAAACTTATGAGGTACGTTCAAATGGCTTTTGGAAAGAATCACTTTACAGCTGACAATACAAATTCCTTTGAAAAGACAATAGCACAAGCGAAATGCTATAGAGAACTCACTCAGCTTTAGAAAGTATTCGAGCTCTGTCATCTTCAATGCCATCAAGTGAAGAGAGTATCTGCATCAGGAAAATAATATTTTCATGATTTAATGGATTATATTCCATTATGAAAATTTTTTACTTTGTTGGAGCAGAAAGCTTGGAACAGAAAAAACTCGATAAAACAATGGCCATCTCCAATTAAATTATTAGGCAGCTGCATATTTACAAGCTACTTCGCAAGGACCAACAACTAAAAACACTTGAACCAAAACTGATTACATAACCTGAATGCACTAATAGAGCACACTTTTAATTAGCATGAATAATCTTTATTTATGAAAAAGCAAAAACTATCTAAGGACCCTAATGAGTGTTGCATTATTTGTACTAATATTGCTTGACTCCTTGCATCAATCCTGGTGGGAACAATGAGGAAGGCCTTGGATGAAGAAGTTCCAAAGTGAAGATAGGGTTCTTCATTTGTCCTTGAGACAAAATTTCAATGGTCAAACGCTGCTTTCGTCTAAGATCGACCAGGGTGGTTCTAGGACAATACTGTTTCCAGATGCCTACAGTGCTAAATGGTGGTGGAATTTACATGAATTTCCTCAAGTTAGGACAGGTTATGCTCCCAAGAGTGACTTCAGACAAATCAGTGCAAGAGCCACAAAGACTTCTTCATTTGACCCCACTAAGACTACTTTATTCTGGAAATTGCCCAAATTGTGGCATTGTTTGACTGGGATGTTTCAGCCAAACCACCAAACCAAAGCTTTACTGAAAATTTGGTTGAAAAGGAAAAACCTAGTATGCTTAGGTATAATGTTTCAAGGATCTCTAAGGAGGAATACAAGGCAAATGCAATTGTAAAACAAAAGGAGTCACGGTGGCTGTGTAGTGGGACATCCTAGCTAGTAATAAACTAGCTCAGCTTTTGAGGATGGGTCAGACTCATTTCCTTGGTTAGGGCAAAACCGTGGAATTCTCTTTCCTAGCTGCTGTCGATGCCTATGTGTCTATTAATAGCAGTGATGTGCCTGTTGATAATGTTCTTGGCCAAAGGATATCTGATGAAGAAGATTTTTGCTACTCAGACACCTTCTCTTCAGATTCGGAAATCTAAAAGGGAAGGAAGTCTCGCAATCATACATGCTCAGACACTTTCTCAAGGGGCAAAGGCACAAGATAGAA
This sequence comes from Eucalyptus grandis, assembly GCF_016545825.1. Lineage (NCBI taxonomy): Eukaryota > Viridiplantae > Streptophyta > Magnoliopsida > Myrtales > Myrtaceae > Eucalyptus > Eucalyptus grandis. Next base: position 17,262,010 of record NC_052622.1, read on the forward strand.
CCAAGTTGGGGGATGCTTTTGCAATAGAGTGGTCTCATGAGGAAGCTTCGCAATGGGTTCTTATCAATATCAAAAGGATCAGTGAAGTCTTGGGGATCACTACTAAAGGAAAAATACTAGCTAAGAGGTGTTTTTTCGCAAGACTAAAGAGTGTGACTCATTTACTTTAAAAATTAGCAGGACCAAAGAGATGTGACCTACAAGTTTTGCAATTTTAGATGTAATTAGGTGACCTCAGGCACAATGCCACACATGCTTTGGGCTTGGAGAAGAACAGATTGTAAGATGATTCCTCTCCTTGTTTTATGGTCCATTTAGAGAGAGAGAGAGAGAGAGAGACAGGAACAAAAGGACATTGCAAGGATTTGAACCTTCTTAGAATTCTTTTAGGGATAATTGGCCATACGCTCTTCACTTCTGATATAACAGGAAGTTCAATTTCATAAATCTAGATTGTTGGAAATGTTAGAAATAGTCTTTTCTGCATAATTTTGTGCATGGATGGCTTTTACCTGAAGCCATCTTCTATAGGGGCGATACCCCCTTGGCACAGCCACATTCAGTTCCGGGTAGATACCGATTAAAATCCATAAGAGAACAATTTAAAAGTTGAATTTCGCATGCAGTTAGGTTTATAAAGCTCATGCGAGTAAGACATTAGAATTACATCACCATATTTATAAACAAATTCTTAGCCTTGGTAGCAGAGTAAGTTTTATACTGCGAGGAGTAAAGCTGAGTTCAGTATCCTTATGCACCCTTTTGACACGTCAGCAGCTTCCAATAGGATTTCAATCTCTTTGTGCTCAGAAAATTAATTTTTCTAAAGCCCAATCAGCATTGACCAGTTCACCGGTTCAAACAGGTCAAATTTGGCTTAAACCATTTTTCATCATAAACAATCTAAACAGAAGAATCAGACCTGCAACAGGCCCATTCCCAGCCGGTCACTTATTAAGCATTAACTCTGTAACAAGTTTCAATGAATATGCACTGATGCAGAGTCATCGAGCTGGATGTCAGTACCAAATGAGATAGCTAGCAAATCGCCTTATGACTTCCATAATAGCATGTGATTTTACAGAACAGAGACCAGACATTCGAAAATCTTATATTCAGTTTTTTGTCAGCATTATAGGTGAATTGGAGATGGAGATGGAGATGGAGATGGAGATATTGGAGATAGGTGGCTTAAAAATTTTCATTTCATGGATATCGAAAAATCACCATCTGGCAGTCAAAGAACTCAAAGAACCACAGATAGAGAGCACATTTACAAGAAAGAACATACAATGCCAATCAATACAATTACGTCCACATGTAATTTCCGTTCATAGCAAAACCCTGAGATTTAAAATACAAAACCACAAGATTTCCCTCCTTCGAAGGCTTTCTCATTCTGTTCTCTCCAGATCAGCAAAGATAAGATATAGGAATAGTGGAAATTCAGTACATGTATAAGAAGCTGCCCAATCATTCTCGTCCAAGGACAATAAAAGGAAAAATACTTGAAATGAACATTAAAGAGGCCAGTATACTTGCCTCATAATCAGATGACCCAATAAGACCAAAATAAAACACTAAGATCCTCTATGTCATAATTTATAAAATGAATTTAATGATCAATATAGACAGGACATATTTTTTTTGTTAATTAACGCAAATACCCTACTAGTCTTTGATTGCCTCAGCCAATCAAAAATTATCATGTGGCATGTATTGTCCCTCATCACAAATGACAAATCCATGAACCCATTACCTAATGTAGGAGAATGAGTTCTAAGTAGTGAGCCCCATTGATTGAGAACTATAACAGAACCGCAACAAATGACAATGAGTTGTTTTCTTTAGGCATCACATCTAGGGTTTCTTAAGCATCATATTTAACAAAAGAATTGTATTAGAAATTCCAAATCAAAGATTCACCGATATTGAATTATTCTTCGACTCTATTAAGGAAAAAAAAAAAAAACACACAACCATATACATAGACTGTTCAAAATTTCTACTGCTGGTTGAATTAGCAAAACCTCTAAACAAGAAATTAATTCAACTAAAAAACCTCTAAAGTAAACAATACCCTATGTAATAAAAAAGGGACACTTCAAATTCCAATAAAAATCAAATTCTAAAAGAAAGACTACTAGCTGGTGTTCCACTCGACTCTCAATTTTGATAGATGGTAATGCAACAATCTATGAGACAGATGTGGTATGTGCGTCTGGGTGGCCTGATTGCAATGTGTGTGTGTTGTTGGGAAGGGAGGAGAAGAGGAAAAAGAACCGGGGAGGGTTGTTCAGCAATAGATTCTGATGATGTTGATTTAAGAGAGAGGGTGTGAGGCTTGGGAGGTCCGTGATGGTGGCAGAGAATGCAGGAGGCAATCACCATTTCTGCTGATCAGGGGGTCAAGAAATTAATCACTGCCAAGTGAGCAGCAGCAAACACAGCCAGCTCCGACAACCCAAAACACACACACGAATGCGCGCATACAGAGTGATCCGGTACTTGCTTGAGGTCTGGGGAAGTGTACTGCCTGCTTGAGAAATTTGTGCATACCATATACACAGAAGGAATAAACAAAAAAGCAACTAATCTAAGAAATTAAGCAATGCATATTAAACAGGGAAATATATAAATTGAGCCCTGTCATAAGGGAATAAGGCAAGACATTAACAGCATTTAGCAAGACAAAAGCAGTGCAAACGAATGCTAGAACTCACCCGTTCATGTTGAAACTCAAAAGACCCCAATATATCAAGAAATTCAGTGCAGTCGAGGGAAAATTCAGTATCAATCACCACTGTGAGGGGTTGAATTGCAACCTAACCAGAGAAGCAACAGAGAAATTACTTAAGCAAATAACTCAGACTTGAGTCTAGTATGAATAGCTAAACAACTGATGACTAGCATAGAAGGTACTCTCCACATGGAGAACTGAAGCAACAGGCCGTACCTTTATTGACAATGCAACTTCTTGTCTTGGTAAAATATCCACTTGTATCCTACAGGAAGGATTGTCAGCATCCTGCAAACTTTCCCCTAGAAGAACCTGCAGTAATTTTAGCAGATGCAAATGGAGGCTATTAATCTCTCTAGATGAGAGTGAAGAATATGCATTAAGCTGCATAAGAAGAACCTTGTCACATGATCTATATTATTGTGCACTTTGCAGATCTTACTTTCAAGGAAACAGCAGCTCAATCGATGCATCAACAAAACAAATGACATGCTAGCAAAAAAAAGAAAAAGACAGAATATTAGCATGGCATCGGGCTTAATTTTCCATAAAGAAATGGATTGCGATCTAATATGAGATGATAAAAAAAAAAAAAAAATCCACATAGAAAGAGGCCAAAAAAGAGACCTAAAAGGGCATGGAGGAGACAAAACAAAAGGATAAGTAATACCTTCATCTTACAGGTTGTTTTCAAAACCAAGAACTAGTCTAGTTTCCAGTTTGCAGTTGAACAGGTTTAACCACAGGTTAATCAGTCGCACAGTATACTAATGTAAGCATGCAATGATATTAATCTTACGGATCCAACCCAACATGAGAGCACAGCTCAGACGGCTGAGACAATCATTCCACTTTCTAGAAGACAAGGGGGCCTATTCCCCTTGCCTCCACTCTCTAATTTTTTTACAGAAAGATCGGTCAAACTAGTGACATGCTTGCTAGCTTCCTGGTTAAACCAGGTCAATACTGGCTTTGACCACTTGTCCAGACCCAGTAATTGAGTAAAGCAGGAGCAGACTGTGGTCCAGTTCCCACCCCAACTGGTTGAACTGGCCATTCTAGTTCAGATTCTAAAACATCGTCTTACAAAAAATTCGAGTCAAAATCAAGACCAATAACGTGAAAGGATTCACACAGCTGACCCTACTTAGTGGGATAAGGCTTCCATGTTGTTGCCGTTGCTGCTGCTGTATAAGCCTCAAATTCACATAAAGAAACAATAGTCTAAGGTTTTGCAATTCAAAAAGAATATAAACTAAAAACGTGTCAGGGAAAGGTTTCATAATTCGAAAATATTTTATTTAGTTCAGATAATAGTCACAATACAATTCCATATAAGGCAAAAAAAAGAAATCAATCATGCTGGTATGCCACGCTACTATTACCAAGTTCTTCAGCAACAATATTTTACTTTGACCATAGAATGCCAAGCATGATGTAGTAGAGGAAACATATAGAATGACAAAGTCTGGCTAGAGTAGAAGATAGAGAATAAGCCTATAAGCCATTCATATAGACTTTCAGAGAAGCAGATAGCTCAATATGATGTAATTCATGGATCTCTTGATATTAAAGCCACAAGCCCCATATGATGGCAAATGTCTCAGGCGGACACTAAGACTATCTCTTGGAATGTATTGGAAAATCTTCTATATTTTCTCCCTGATTACATTATGTGATTACATTACGTGATATTATGTCATTTGATTTGATTTTGTTAGCTGTAAATTAGCTATTGATAGAGATTAGAGGCTAATTAGGATCTTTACCTAAATAGGTTTGTTACCTAATTTAGGTTCTTTGTTCATGTATTTATACACATTGTAATCACTCTATGAAAAATAAGAAGACAGATTATTTTCTTCATGGTATCAAAGCCCAAAAGTCCTTTATCCATTTACCTCAGAGTAATTTTTTTTTCTTTGATCGTTCGATCACTATGTCGGACGAATCATCAACTACCCAGTCTAACCCCCCATCACTTCTCACAAAGTCCACCGAACCTCATCCCATTCAGATCATTTCCATAAAGTTGAATGGTGATAATTTTTTTCGGTGGTCTCAATCCGTTCGAATGTATATACGGGGTAGAGGAAAAATTGGCTATCTAACTGGAGATAACGCAGAACTAGAGACAAGTGACCCCACCTGGGCTGTCAGGGATGAAGAGAATTCAGCGATTATGACGTGGCAGACCAACTCCATGGAAGAAGATATTGGTGCAAATTATCTGGGCCATTATACCACAAAGGAACTCTGGGATGTGGTGTGTGAGATGTATTCAGATTTGGGTAATCAATCTCAAATCTACGAGTTAACCTTGAAGCTGGGGAAGATTTGACAAGGAGAAGAAACTGTCACAAAATACTTTCACTCTTTGAAACATTTGAGGCAGGAGTTGGATGTGTTCAATAATCATAAGTGGACATGTATTGAAGATGGTAATCGGTACAAGAATATTGTAGAAGCAGAACGTATCTACGCTTTCCTAGCAGGGCTTAGAGCTAAGTTTGATGAGGTATGCGGCAGAATACATGGGAAGCAGCCTCTTCCACCTATTGGAGAAGTCTTCTCAGAGATTCGGAGAGAAGAAAGTAGACGGGGAATAATGCTGGGCAAGGCAGCTACCGGCGGAAAAGATGGATCATTGGAAGGTTTAGCATTGACTATCTTCAAAGACAAGAAGGGTCGTGATAATAAGTCATCTCAACGTATGCCTCCTACAGCTAATGAGGCCACTCCATTCCCTTTCAGCAAAGAACAACTAAACCATCTTCTGCAGCTACTTCAGGCCGGGTCCGTATCGGGTAATCCTACTGCTTCAATTGCCCACCAAGGTAGAAATCTAAATGCTCTCGTGTTGTTCACAATCTGTACCTTGGATCATTGATTCAGGGGCATCCAATCATATGACTAATATTCCATATTTGTTCAAATCCTATATTTCTTGTCCCAGCAACCAAAAAATCAGATTGCCAATGGGAGTTTTTCATCTATTGCAAGCAAAGGATCAGTACCACTTTTTGATTGCATGTTCCTAAGTTAGCCTGCAGCCTATTGTCTGTTAATAAACTTTCTAAAGAATCTAATTGTCGTGTTGTCTTTTTTGCTTCCCATTGTGAGTTTCAAGATCAGATCTCAGGGAAGACGATTAGCAGTGCTAGGATGAGGGATGGTCTTTACTATTTTGAAGAGTTTATCTTTGATAAAAAAAAAAAAAGCTCAAGCATGTGGAACTTTCAGTTCTTCCCCTATTCAAGAAAAAATAATGGTTTGGCACCATAGATTAAGCCATCCTAGGTTTGGATATTTGAAACATTTGTTTTCTCATTTGTTTAAAGATGTGGATGTTTCTTCACTATATTGTGACAATTGCCATTTTTCTAAAAGTCATCATACTCATTATAGTCCAAAACAGTATCGTTCATCATCACCTTTTTACTTAATCCATAGTGATGTTTGGGGTCCTTCACCCGTGCCAACAAAAACCAGGAAATGATGGTTTGTTACCTTTATAGATGATCATACCTATTTATGCCGAACATACTTGATGAGTGCCAAATCTGAAGTTGAGTCCTTGTTCAAACTTTTTTATCAAATGGTTGACTCAATTCCATACTACTATTAATATTCTTCGTACTGATAATGGTACTGAATATTATAACCAGTTTTTGGGAAGTTTTTTGAAAGAAAAAGGCATCCTTCACCGGTCAACTTACCGAACTACACTCCAACAAAATGGCATTGCGGAACGCAAAAATCGCCATCTCCTTGAAATATCGTGTGCCCTTTGTTTTCCAATGCATGTACCTAGATACTTATGAGGGGAAGTTGTGCTAACAGCATCTTATCTAATTAATAAGTTGCCTACTCGGGTATTAAACTACATTACTCCCTTAGATTGTTTCAAAAAAGTGTACCCCACATCTCGTATTTTTTCTGATATTCTTCTAAGGGTGTTTGGTTGCACTACATTTGTCCATCTCCCAATTTAGTGTCGATCCAAATTAGATCCTGGGGCTGAAAAGTGTGTTTATAGGGTATGCACCTAATCAAAGAGGTTACAAGTGTTACAATCCACATACTAGCAAAACTCATATCACTATGGATGTAACCTTTATAGTCACAACCGTTTTTTTCTAACAAATCTCTTCAGGGGGAGAATGCCGAAGTTAGTGAAGAGATTAACTCTCCTGTCTTTCCTACTCCTTTATTTGAATCTTTGAAAACACCTCTGCCGAATCTTGATGTGTCAAGGATAGGGGGAGAAAAAGTTCAAGATCACAATGTGATCAACGGGCCCGAGCTTTAGGTTTCTACTAGAAGAAAAACTCTTCAAAAAGTTGTAGATCAGAACTTTATCTTGGAGTCTCATCTGTCTGCAGCCCCAAGAGATGATCTCTTGCCTTCATCATCAGGTGATCCTAGTAGTACTCATTTTCCCTCCATTCTTGTCTCAAATTCCGATACTAATACTTCTAATCTTGATATGCCTATAACTCTTAGAAAAGGAGTTAGATCATGTACTCAGTATCCTATATCAAAACATGTGTCATTTCAAAAGTTGTCTCATCATCATAAAGCATTTGTGTCAAACCTGTCTCACATATCTATTCCTAGAAATATCTAAGAAGCTTTGAAGGATCCAAAGTGAAAGATGGCAATTGAGGATGAAATGCTTGCACTTAAGAAGAATGGCACATGAGAATTGATTGATGCACTAGAAGGAAAAAAAATTGTTAGTTGTAAATGGGTATTTACTGTAAAATGTAAACCTGATGAGAGTGTTGAGCAGTATAAAGCAAGGTTAGTGACGAAGGGTTTCACTCAGACTTGTGCCCCAGTTGCCAAGATAAATTATGTTCGGATTTTACCGTCTTTGGCTGTTGCATTTGATTGGCCTTGCACCAATTAGACGTGAAGAATGCATTCTTGAATGGTGACTTGAGGAGGAAGTGTTTATGAGTTTACCACCAGGTTTTGTAGAAACTTAAGGCAAAGTCTGCAGATTAAAAAAGTCGCTATATGGACTTAAACAATCTCCAAGAGCGTAGTTTGAATGGTTTGGGAATGTGGTTAAAAGGTTCAGCTATCACTAAAGTCAAGAAAATCACATTCTATTCAATAAACACTCAAAGGAAGGTAAGCGTGCAATTCTAATCGTCTATGTTGATGATATGATAGACTGGTGATGACAAAGTTGAGTTGGAAAGCTTGCAAGAGAAGCTGGCTGAGGGGTTTGAGGTTAAGAATTTGGTTGTCTTGAAATATTTTCTTGGAATAGAATTTGCGAGATCCAAGAAGGGAATTTTTATAAACCAACGCAAATATGTTCTTGATCTGCTCAAAGAGACAGGTCTATTAGGTTGTAAAGCGGTAGAGACACGTGAAACCAAATATGAAGCTTGAACTTGCGAAGGCTGAAGAAGTGATAGACCGAGAAAGGTATCAAAGGCTTGTCAATCAACTTATTTACTTATCTCATATGCGATCTGATATATCGTTTGCTGTAAATATGGTGAGCCAGTTCATGCACTCACCACGGCCAAGGCATTTTGAAGCAGTACTACGCTACTTGAAGGGAAGTCCCGATAAGGGTCTAATGTTTGAAAAACATGGACCTGGAAATTGAGGTGTTCACTGATGCAGATTGAGCTAGAAGCAATGTAGATAGGAGATCTACTTCAGGCTATTGCACATTTGTTGGTGGTAACCTAGTCACTTGTAAGAGTAAAAAGCAGAGTGGTGGCAAGAAGCAGTGTTGAAGCTGAACTTTGGTCAGTAGCACATGATGTATGCAAGTTATGTGGATTAAAGGTATCTTGGATGAACTACGGATCCCAAGTTCCATACCAATGAAAGTGTATTGCGATAATAAAGCAGCAATCACAATTGCTCATAATCCCGTGTTACATGAACGGACAAAGCATGTGGAAGTTGATAAACACTTCATCAAATAAAAACTTGATAGTGGACTAATTTGTATGCCGTATATTTCAAGTGATGATCAGGCTGCTGACATTCTAACCAAGGGATTACATAAAAAACAATTTGTTCGTCTAGTGAACAAGCTGTCTATGGAAGATATCTTCAAGCCAGCTTGAGGGTGAGTGTTGGAATGTATTGGAAAATCTTCTATATTTTCTCCCTAATTATATTACATGACTATATTATGTGATATTATGTGATTTGATTTGATTTTGTTAGCTGTAAATTAGCTATTGATAGAGATTAGAGGCTAATTAGGATCTTTACCTAAATAGGTTTGTTACCTAATTTAGGTTCTCTGTTCATGTATTTACACACATTGTAATCACTCTATGAAAAATAAGAAGACAGATTCTTTTCTTCACTATCCCTCATACCCGCATTGCACAATGCTAACTTCACACAACTCACAGGAGACACACTCGATAGCCATTAAAGATAGCCATTAAAGCAGGATTGGAGCTGAAATTAGACAATCCATCTTTACCAATATATTTCACGCATCCAAAATGGTCCGTTCCATATATCTCAATGATTGAACTCTCCAAGAAAGGTCATATTAGTCCTCAACATCCCCAGCCACTCTGCACCGAACCTTATTGGAATCTAATAGAAATTTTATACCCTACAACCCCCCTTTTTCCTCCCCCAACCCCCCAAAAAAAATAAAAAACACCCCCAAAAGTCCAAAGGGATTTTATTGATTATCAATCAAACTACTCTAATACGGCAAGCTTCTTGGTTGCCTCCAATTTCTTCTCTATAATCTTGAGTGTCTAACTTATATAGTTGATGGAGGGGAAAGTAACAAAAATTTAACCGACACTCATTAGGATGCATGTTTGGCAGCCAAGTAAATGTGTTTGGCAGTAGTAACTTCCTGCAGTAGCTTTTGGCGCTGTAGATGTTGTATAGTCCAGCAGCCACTAATTAAAGGGAAAAACATTCTAGAAGGTTTTATACGTCCTCCAAAACAATTGGGAAGAGTGCCTTAAATACTGGAGTCATTTTTCATCAAGAAAAATTGTCTTAAAAACCCTCAAAGCCATAGCTTCATAAGACCAACAGGGTGCTTCATAATAGTCAAACCAATTTAATGTGCCTACTCTACAAATATATGACCTCTTCCACCTAGCCAATCTTCTTTCCAACTTCTCAATGACTGAATTCAACATTCTCTGACTTCAAATTTAGCTCCTAGAGGTAGTTTCCCAAAAATGTGATAGGAAGACTAACTAGCTTGCACCACATTACTATCGCCAACATTCCCTCGTCTGGCACACAGGGTAGATCAATCAACTCCAGTTTCTCCAGATTCACTTTCAAATCTGTCACAGCTTCGGAATGAAGTGAAATCCATCTTACTTATGACAATTTAGCTGTGCTCACTTTCACAGAAAATAATTATCAACTCCAAACAAAGAAGGTTACTTCCAGGTTAGAACAACATTTGGACACACCGAGTCCAGTTATAAGCCCTTCATTTGGTGCCAGTGAAGCTGTAACAGGTTAGTCACAGATAAGTGATAGGGGACTGATACAAAACCTCAGAAAAAACCACACCACCAAAGCTAGCCTTTGAAATGGAAAAGCCTTCAAAAAAATTGGAAAAGCCCAACGACGTATATTAAGGAAGTCACAACTCCAATATCAGATCCAAGTCTCATAACTTGCAATCAAGATCATGATAATACGCCATGCTTCCGCAATCAGGGCGCACAAACAGGCTGCCTGTGCACTATTATTTTCACTATTTCAAGGAAAACACAGCAATATGGCACCACCAACATGCACTTCGTACGGTTGCAACTAGGAGACATAGTGAATGGCTCTGATACCAGCTTATACATTGAATGTGTTGTCCCAAGGTTCGTATTGGAGACTACCTAGCTCGCAATCCATTACTCTCATTAATATTCTCTGGTCTGGCAAATTACCTGAAACAAACCTATTCCAATTTTTCAAGATTCACCTTCAAACCTGTCACAACTTTAAAGCAGAGTCACTTGCATCTAGGATTGACAATTTACTGGCTCAATGCCACAGGATAAACATTATCATCAGCAAATGAAAGATGGGAAACTTCCGGTTAGAATTACTTGGTTGTCTTCATGCCAAAATTGGTTATGAAACCTTCATTGGTTCTCCTGATGATTCCTTCCACCCCCCAAGTAATCCATTATTGGTTATCAGTACTATGAAAAACTAAGGCTACTCTACCTTGAATGGCCACCCATTCCTCTAATAAAACTGCACCTCATGGTACAGGCTCAAAGATCCACTGAAATTATACCAATTCTTTGACCATTCTCTAAGAGGTCAATCAATGGAGTCTCGCTACTTTGGTCAGATTCTATGGAGTTCAGCCACCGCCTCAACATGAACCAAGGTCTTCCAAATCAGCCATCTGTGCCTCTGGCAAGGCAGTTCTAAAGGTTAGCTCAATGAGATCTTACCTTCCTCATCCTCACCAAATCGTCTGAACACATTATGATGGCCAATTAAATAAACATATTTTGTCTCGACTTAGTTTAGAGCTCCCTGCCCATGTGAGGCAAAAGGCTGGAGAACTGAAGAAACCTAAGTTGGAGCCATTTATCATGACAGAGCCAGCAGCAAGGGTTATGCTTACAATCCCGCACCACCACCACACAAAAAACCCATTTTTTATAGCATGTTGTATTGCCAAGAAGTGTACCATTTTTCCATGCCAAATTACACCTTCAGTCCAACTTCTTATAGAACTGACCACTCCATTTGCTATCAGGAACCAATCCATGATTCATCTCCCCTCAAGAAAGGTATTTTGAAAATATACTGCAACTTCAATTAACAATCTTTTTGGCCAAGCTGCGAGCATTATCACAGCAGTAAAGACTTCCCACCAAACAAACTGATCCAAAATCTATTTGGAATCAACACAAAGTGGCATCAAATCTAACAACAAAATCCAAATATCTCTAAAAGTCAGTGAAGACACACGAAATCCTCTTTAAAAATGTTTCTGCATTTCAGAAAGCCTTGTACCATTGCAGCCAGAAACAGCTTGTCTAATTTCTTCTTCGGTTGCCAGTAAAGCTATCAAGTGGCTATTACCATACATCAAAAAGTTTCATCGTCTAGATAATTTATTGTCTTTCTATTGATTTAAAAATAGATATCAATTATTGTCAAAGAATCCATAAAGGTAGACTGGTTAGGCCTTCAGTTAAATGTATTCATACTTCAATTGCAAAAATAATATGGTATTTTCTGTTTTCACATTTGGTTATTCACATAGATCCCTGCCTCCCTCCCTTCCTCCAGGTAGTAATCTATTCTCCCTAAAATCTCCCTTCCACAACCCCCCTGGCTTTTCCAAAATTTTTCACTCATTCCTTTAATATTATTTTGAAAATTCTCTTGGAATTAAAGATCCAAGAAGTAGTCACATCTACATTTCTAATCTAGATTGCGAACTTGATTCAACCAGCATGCTACATGCCATACACTTCATAGAAAAAAGCACCAACCTGCCTCATTTGTACAACAACATTTTTGTTCTGTGGGTAGATAATCCTGAATGTGTTGACGCCAGCAATAGCAAGAGCAGATTCTTCCCACATTGTAAATTCAACAGAAGCTTTGTCAACAAGGAGCTCTGCCACGTCTTTCCCAGATTTCCTGGGCCAAAGCATATAATTTAACAATACTAACAAGATGCATAACATTCCATGGGAGTGGTAATCATATCGAAACTATCTAACCACGTTTAAAGGTTCAAACCAAGAAAGGTAAGTACAAAAAAATTCCTACAGCTCAAAAGAAGGAACAAACAAAAAGCACAAGATTTGTCACACAAATAAGAAAGCTCTTTGACCAGGTGATCAAACATTAAGGTCCTTGAGGTATTGGGAATTACATAAAATGAATCCAACATCACCTTATTCAAATGTGCATGTGCACCTATTAAACATGACAATAAAATTATCTCCCCCTAGAAAATACTGCCATAATTTTTTTTCAACATTAGGTACACCAGAATTGGTAACACTCGTCTACTGAATATTCAGCCCTAAAACTTTTCGGTTGAACAATTAACCCCAAAAAAGTTTCAACTACTAGTCTATCCAGTCCCACAATAACTTTTCATGGAAACCTATGTGCGGCAGTCTCATACACCCCCAGGTGGCACTACCACATTGAATTACGTTATAATTTAATTCAAGAACTAACAAAAGGACGTCAATAATAACTTTTTGATCACCTAATAAAATTATTGCTCCATCCAAAGTTGTACGACTAAACTGCACATGTACACAAGTTTCAGGACTCCTAGTGCACATATTCTCAAGTCACTCAATGTGAGCTACATTCTTAAGGATCCAAGAGAACTACCTTTTCTGCATCGCCTTTGGCACAGTAGTCACCATCTTCATTCTTGAGAAAATGTAATCGACACTCATGTTTTCACATAATTACATTATATGTGCCTCTAACTCCGTTGATCTACTTTATTTTCCCATTTTGAAACACCCCCCAAAAAAAATTTTTAAATAATATATAACACGGGCATCTTTTGCCGAACAGATCCATTAATAAAAATACTACCAGGTTGAGGTTTTTCCTGCTGGGATTAGAGCTTTTTCCAATCAATTTCTAAGCAGACCCACCAGTCTCTGGTTCTGCACTTGTCCAAATTAGGTTCTTTCGCATCCTACTTACACACTTTGGGACTGAAACTATGCCCTATCATACCACCTCCAAATCAAACACAATCCCACACTAGGCAATTTTCCTGTAAAGTCACAGGTCTTCCAATAACATGAACTAGCTTCATAAGGCAAAGATCCCAGTCAACATGTAAATTAAGTTCCAAAGGCGCCTCTTAAGAGTCTTGCCCAAGCTTGTCCATAGAACTTAGACACTCAAGTGGAAAAATAAATACTAACTTAACACGACACCAGAATCAAAAGGTAAAAAAATAAAAAACTAGTTAAGCACCAAAAACACGAGGAAGCAGAAGATCCGATGCTTAACAATGATCACAAATATATAAAGAGCTTGTCAGAAAAGTAAATACAGCCTAAATAGTCAGTAAAATCAACCTGTCTGCCATGCATCCGGATGAACAATAATTAAACATATCAACAATAGAAACCTTACATGCTTTGAAGTGTTGCAGAAATTCGATGAATTAAGAACTTGACTTTGCATCTACACACGTTATCACTTGCAATAGTGTCCCCATTGCTTAATAATGGAGGATGGAATTCTGTCGCTTCATATATATCCTGCATAAGTGTCAAAGAGTTTCAAAGACGAAAATTATCATGACAATTTGGAGTAATCGTTGTCACTAAATTGGCCTTAGTTACACCTTTCGCTAATTTGACACTGGCAGAGTAAAGGAATATCAAATTACTTGCATTTTAACTCATTCAAAGATCTTTGTTTATGATCTTCCTTTTCAATTAAATGGAAGCAGAAATATAAGTTGCTCATGAGAAAGTTACCTTGATAACTTCATCCGAAACCACGCCAGAAAACTGACCAGAGTCGTCAGTACCTCCAGCACCAAGCATGCCACGAGACAGCCAATTTAACCATCCACGCGACCTGCCTGATGACCGCTCATCATTCCGTGACTTCTCAAGACTCGGTTCCACATGATTATTGGTAGACTCACATAAAAGTTCCTAGAAATAGAATTACTAGATAAGAACCTAATAATATATTTGCTTGACCAGTCACATGAAAAAAATAAATAAAATAAAAATCCATCAGAACATCAGAAAACTAGTCACTATAACACACACTGCAATCATCAATATTATTGAGTACTAAAAAATAAATGGAGCAGATTGTGAGACAAAACCACTATCGTACCTGGAGTTCACGTTCAGCAACCGAGCGATAACTTAAAATATCTTCTATATCAGATGCTCTTTCCATTTGCTCCAACTTTTCAAGAATTTGTTCGTCAACAGACTGAGAAAATCAGACTCCACAATGAGGATTTAATTGGAAAAGAGATCTATTAAAGACTTGCTAGTGGCACAACATCTATTATAAATTGAGAATGTGTGAGTTAACAGGTCCTATATTCTTATAAGTCTCTCTCATTTCTAATTATATGGTCCAAGTAGGATGTTTTGAAGTCAAATCTCCAGGCCCCCCATTTCCTATGATTACAACTTCACTTTCCATGGTCCAAATTCAGGATGTATCTCATCTAGCGGTTTAAGAAGCTTTTAGAAAAATCTGCGATGATTTACAATGTTCTACATTAGGGATTTCGCAGAAGGCTGGAACAGGTACCTCCATATAGTTTAAACTAGATAAGAAGTCATGTATTATCACTTAACAACAAAATCGCACCTACGATTTTCCGTAAGATTAAAAAAAGGTGAAATTGAACATCTATGAACAAAATAACTTGATGTTAAAACATCTAAGAAGACAGGATTAGGTGTATTCAGGATTGGCCCCCAATTTATGTAACTCTTTAGGTGACAAAACAAAGTCCAAGATGCTTCAGTATCTTTTTATCACAAAAGAAACTTTTAACAGGTACAGGAGAGCATTATGCTTATCCTCCAACTAAGAGCTGTCTAACTAGTGTATACTTCTCTTCGTGTCCTTAATCATATTAAGGAAGGTAGAATTTCATAAGATGATGAAACATATTTCCCAGTTTTGATAAGAAATGACATGAGGAAATTGTAGATAGATTGCATATGGTCCATAAAAAAGGATTCCAAAGAGAACAAAAATCTTTATTAGGAAATTTCTGAAGTTAATTTCACATATATCATCAAACCATCTATCATTATGAATCTGACCCAGTATTAGTTTCTCTGAAGATCTACAACACAATGAGATAGATGAGTTCTCATCCCCTCACTAAGCCATATAATTCATTGATTGAATTAATGAGAAGCAGAAAGCCCCACAAAACTGACCAAAGACCAACAAAGCAAACGGCATTCTACAATTTAAATTACAAAAACACAATTTCAATGTAATGGCACCTAGTAAATGCCGATGCCAAATCCAATGGAAATGATACTCAATACGTCTTAACACATCAAGCCATGTTCCTCTACTGGTTTTTCTATCATTGTTCACCCTACCAAGTGCAGTAGCCAAGACACTTGAGAACATTGAGAGGAGATTTCACAGGGAGAAGGTAGTTGAGAAGGTTACCATTTCAGCCTTGTGTAATGGGGAATAAGTAAACTCCCCATTCTGAAGGCAGTTTGGCTATCAAGTTTTTATTGCATTCCAACAAGGCTTTGTGCTACAAATGGGTTAGGAGATGTATGCATGGAAGAGAACAAACAAAAGAGAATAAATTCATGTCCCAGAGACAATTCAGATCTTTGACAGCGTGGAAAGAGAGTGGAACCCGAGAGATGTTTGAGGGTTTGGATAGTGATTTCGTGAATGCCAAGGACTTGAATCTCTTTAACTAACTTTGTCTATATGATGATTTAATTGGAAATTTATTTTGTTCAAAGACATAAGAAAGCAGTTATCTGTTTCAAAAAATTAGTTGGGTGAACATTAGGCGATAAGGTATGGCAATTATATATCTGCATCTTCTGAGGTATAAGGATGTTTTTTATTCCATCAAGCAAAATGTCAATATCCAGAATCATATGAAGTATGGACCTCAGACATCTAAATGACCACCTAGCATCCCAAGAGAAACAGGAGAAATTTCAGGCATCACAAGCCAAAAAAGCTCCAAAAACATCTATAGGACCTTATTCAACACACAAAAGATGAAAATCCTAGAGGTAGTAAGAAAGGAGAATCGTTACTGTTAAGTTACTTTATTAAGTTTCCTTTATTATCAGAGTTTTATTTCCTTTTTTACTTACATAAGGATATTATTGTTATATACAATTTATATTCAATATAAATACAATGGGTGTAGGGTTTCTGTGATTACAGAAAACCACAGCCCTCTCTTTCTTTCTTTTACGTTCTCTTTCTCCTCCTCTCTATTTCTTCTCTCTTCCTTCTTTCTCTCTTTCTACTTGCTGCGGGTTCTCTAATCAGTTTTGTGACATGGTATCAGAGCAGGTCTAATTACCTGATTACTTGATCCTATTGCTGGTTTGAGAGTCCCCTAGGGTTGGTGCACAGCCACCTAAAGCTGTAATTTTTATCGGTTTTCTCTTCAAGTTTTGATACATATGAGATCGGAAGATATCAAATCCATCAGGTTTGGTTTGTGAACATGGATTACAATACTTACTAATCAGCGGATTCAAGAATCGGAGTACTTTATTGATTATGGTTGACTGGTCTTGCTGGTTTCCATCAAGCATATAATTATTTGAATCGAGATTTCTGTGGTAGATATATTTATATTGAGATTATCATCATGAGTGATACTACTACGACTCCTCCTGCTGCTATTGCTGCTCTTGCTACTGTTATTGCTATTACTACTGCTGCTACTACTACCGTTGTTGCTGCTGCTACTGCTGCTACTACCACTACTACCGTTGCTGCTAATGCTGCTACTACTACCGTTGCTGCTACTATTGTTGCTACTGCTGCTCCTACTACTACCATTGCTCCTACTACTGCTGCTATTGCGGCTACTGCTACTACTACTACCGTTGTTGCTGCTGCTACGGCTGCTACTACCACTACCGTTGTTGCTGTTGCTACTACTGCTACTACCACTACTACTGTTGCTGCTATTATTGCTGCTACTGCTACTACTACCGTTGCTGCTGCTACTGCCGTTGCTACTGCTATTACCGTTACCGCTACTACTGCGGTTGTTACTGTTGCTGCTACTGCTGCTGCTACTACTATCATTGCTGCTGCTACTACTGCGACTACTACAACTACTACAATTACTGATTGGGCTCTACTATCTATAGGAAGGAACAAACTAAGAGGCTGAATATCGTGCTATGGCACATGCTGTGGCCAAATTGTTGTGGTTGAAATCTCTTCTCCGGGAGCTTGGATTTTCGATTAATCAACCTATTGATATGATGTGTGATAATCAAGCAGCTATTTATATTGCTAGGAATCATGTTTTTCAAGAGCAAACTAAGCATATGATGTGACGCAGAAGCTGGTTGCTACTTTCTTAGGTTGCCTCTAGAGATCAGTTTGCTGATATGTTTACCAAAGCATTATTTCGTCTTGCTTTTTTGTTGCCGGTTGTTCCAAGCTGGGCATAGGCGACCTATATGCTCCAGCTTGAGGGGGAGTGTTAAGTTACTTTATTAAGTTTCCTTTATTATTAGAGTTTTATTTCCTTTTTTACTTACATAAGGATATTATTGTTATATACAATTTATATTCAATATAAATACAATGGGTGTAGGGTTTCTGTGATTACAGAAAACCACAGCCCTCTTTCTTTCTTTTTACGTTCTCTTTCTCCTCCTCTCTATTTCTTCTCTCTTCCTTCTTTCTCTCTTTCTACTTGCTGCGGGTTCTCTAATCAGTTTTGTGACAGTTACAATAAAATATAAAAATAAATTGTTCATCCATGTTGAGGAACACACCTGCTCCTGCCGAAGAAAAACTAATTTCTTTTTGTACAGGCTAACATATTCCCGACGATTGCTCCTGCAACAGAGTAAAATTTGGCATTATTTGGCATGTTTGAAGATAGCAACGCACATCAATGACAACCATTGAAAAAGATGCCCTTTAGTTGCAGCAATCATTATCCACAGCCCAGTTTAAATAAATTTTCAGCTCCTCGGTCTTCCTTGTCAAATTAAACATAAAAGAAGAAACTCCGCGCATTCACGCTGAAGTTGTCAACAATTACCATGATCATAGTGAAGCACCAACATCGGCTTTTGAGATTTGGGAGGGCAAAATACTGTCCAGATCTAAAGGGATTTCGATTTTACAGGTAGTTGACTTTTACATATCAATAATACATTTTGAGATCATCTTGCCAACTCAGGAAGATGCTACACAAGTAGGAAATGCTCAAGAAAGGCGAGCCATAGAGTATTAATCAACTTCCTGCTTAGGTATGTGCAAGTTATCTGATGAGAGGATGGCTTTTGGTTTTAGTACAAAGATTAATGCTGCCATCATAATGAAAAAACAAAGAGTTTCAGATTCTTAACCTTATGTTTCCTTAACAGCACCTTTTTCCCGAAAAGAAACTGTACAAACAGACAAGCTTACAGATGTGCATGTATCCATGTATGCATCGTTGCTTGAGGTGAGAAGGAAAACATAAAGCTTGCCATCATATTTATCAATCTTAATTTTGACAAGTAGAATTTAGTTTGTCAACTGTAAGATTAGATACTGTGATGCCAGTAAAGATCAACTTCTCAAGACGATGAGTTTTTTTTTTTTTTTTTGGTAAGGTAAGAATATATTGAGCTTTAACCAAAACTACACAAAAGGTCTGGCACCAAAAACCTTGAACTCATAAAGACACACTAGTCGAAACGAGTGGAAGGGTGCCAACAGAAACAACAACAGCCGCAACAACAAGGCAGCAGGACAGCCAAAGAAAAGGCAAGGACAGCCAAACAACCGGCAAAAGAACCAAGGAACAACAACAAAGATCAGCCCACTACAGGCTGATGAGTATACATAAAAAAAACTTAAAATTGAGGACAACGCTTCAAGATCTGGAAAAACCAAAATACATGATAAAATAAACATTCTAAAAGCAAGAAAAAGAAAAGATAAAGAAGAACAGTATAAGATGAATTGAGATCCACATAAGCAAATTAGTTATCAAGACAAATAGCCACATTTCCAAGACTTTATCTGGGAGAGAGGTAGGCTACCCATTTTGTTCATAAAACTTTCTACCTTCTACATGTTTTGTCAAATATAAAAAAATAAAAATAAAAATCTCTCATTCGATATCTTTGGTAACCACAAGCCAATTGCTTTGAGAAGTTACTGCTTACGGCAAACATTAGATGAATCAATAGACAAATTATCTTGCACCATGAGAGAGAGAGAGAGAGAGAGAGAGCATCAAGTGCAAGTTGCGATGTCAGTATACGAGCATGTAAGAATGGTCTTCCATTAATAAGCAGATTCTTAAACATGTTCTTTGATTCCATTGTATAAGCCCAGTGATCTCTGTGCATCATGTTGAGTTTATAGCGATTTGACCCCTTTTCCATAAGAACAATTTCAAAATATGGCCAGATCTCCCGCCAGTAGAACCAACAGTTCTTTTAATATCTACTTTTACCCAATTAGAGCACCAAAGGGATACAAACCAGTAAAACCACAATGCAATTGAATATCAAATACTGAAACTCACATTCGCTGACCAAAGTATCTCCATGAAGTCTTCCTTAATTTCTTTCGAACATCTGACAGGACAGATTCTTGTGCATAGTGCCACCACAGCTTCTGCCAGTTTTTGAGCTTTCTTTGCAATGGACTGGACCATGGACGGTAACGTCCATACCTACATTTACACGTATTAAATTTGAGCATGAAAAGGATTTTCTTGCTTTTAATAAGTCGGTAGGATTTATTTATCACTGAAAAAAATTCATCAACAGTGAAGTACCATTAATACTGTATGTCATTAGAAGATTGGCCTGGATATATTCCCAATCTAATTAAGTGATAAAGAAAATATGAAACTTTAATGAAACGATCAACAAGGAAAAAGGATTCATAAAGAAAGCGACAATCAATTAAGAAATTGACAATCCCTCCATCATCATGTTTGACATATAGCATTTTGTCACTGCACCACAGTAGATGGACTTTCTCAATCTTCCGTGGAAATAATCTGTCTCAAGAACTATTTATAAATAAAAACTTCCTCAAAATCTAATTATGGGCATTGGCTGTCCTAAGCCCTCAACGAGATTGGAGAATAAACAATCAACTATCCTCAACATGCTAGCCATATGGTTTTCTTTCTTTAAAAAAGAACACCGCAATAAATAAATGAGTAGAGATTCTAGAGCTCAGGTCTGTCAACTACTACACTCAACATACATGTTCTCTGGCCAAAATAACATTAGACAGGACAGGGCGTAAGTAGTTCACCAGAAGCATGACCCTAGCCATCTGAAAAGTGGTTATCATCTATCTCACAGCAAACAACTAGCCATTGTTGATTAATATGCTCCACAAATCAGGACAATGAACAAAATCATGAAACTACACTTCATGACTAGAAAATGCAATAGGTAAGCACAAAAAGCAACACCAAGCAAAGTCATGAACTGACAAAGATGTAATGTACACATAATACTATAGGAGCATCTAAATCATAGGAACAAGATAAAATATAAGAAACAAACATTAAAGTTCAAACATACTGTTCTCTTAGTTGACATATAGTCAAGTTGTCCAACAACATCAAGATCTGTCGAAGCTGAAAATCGTCAAGACATATTACCTAATACAAGTTGAGAGAACAAAGATGCGTCAAAGATGCGTCAAGTATGTCATCTACAATTAATACGATCATTTAAAAGATCACATGCTAAAGATTTTTAGATCACAAACCAACCAAGCTGGTTATTTCAGCCCAGACAGACCACTGTGGAGTGTCTATATCAAGCTTCCCAGGTCGATTGACCTACAATGGAAATAACTTCAACAGTCAGCTGAAAATACAAACAGAATTATTTTGGCCAAAAGAAGAATACATTCAGAGTTTTATCAGTATCACTTCTACATCTTCAAAAACAAACAAATATTGGGGCAACAAAATATCTGAAATTCACGTTAGGATCAATGCTGTGGTACCACCAGTGAATAGTAGAAACCACTATTAACAACATAAAGCACGTATTTAAGACAGATCAAACCAAAAGCAGCACAAGCATGATTAACTAAGTTCAACTTTGCAAGCAAACATAAGAAGGCCCCCTAAACAAAGACATACACAGGAACTCAGAACTTATAATGAACAACTGTTAATGATGAAAACCAGTAGAACAAAACTCCAGTGGAAATAGACAAATACATTATTTTGACTCATTGTGAAATATCACAGGAAGCACGACAAAGCAGCCCTAGAGGCACCTTCCCTGTTAGGCAACGCTTCAATCACTTCTATGAAAAGGAATTTAGGGATTACAACAGGAAAAAAAATTTCCTAACTCTATTAGTCAAACCAACTATTTAGTCAATAGAATCTAGAAGCTTACTGAATAACAACCCTCCATTTTTAGTCCCAACCAGCTTTCCCATTCTTTTGAGATAGGATTTCCTTTGTTTACAACCTTCGTATTTGAACACTTTCAAAGACATTTGACTTCCCATCCCCAAAAGAACAACTTCTCTTTTCCCTTCATTTCTCTGTGCCTTTGAGAAAATTTTAGAGATCCCCAGAGGAACTGTCCAACAATACACGCAATTGAGTCTAGAGTATAGAGTTCCAAACAAAACAAAAGGATCTGATAGATCATTGTAAAATGGAACCAATGCTCTCTTCGTTCAACTTACATATAACATGTTGGAATAAATCCAAATCCCTCCCAAGTTGTTCAACTAGCCAGTCAAACTATTTTCAGTGTTTCAAATGGAAATGAAAAATATTCATGATCTTTGCTCTTCAGTGAAACGACATCAATCCCTTTAAGAAGAAATGAGCTTCAAATAACTAATCTGTAAGGAAACTGACTACCCCCTTAGGAGTGATCTACAAAAAACCTTCAGGAAAACCTCGCTACAAATGACATAGCTGATCAAAGGATGAATACATCTACCAATCTACTGCCCCATAAATCTCCATGCACTTCATGAAAACAATACCACAATATACACAACTGAGTCTAGAGTTCCAGGCCAAAAATGGGTCTGACAGATCAATGTAAAATGGAATTGATGCTCTATCCATTTAGCTTACATATAACATGTCAGAGTAAATCCAAATCCCTCTCCCGGGTTGTTCAACTAGCCAGTCAAACCTTTTTCATTGTTTCCCATGGAAAGGAAAATTACCCATTATCTTTGCTCTTCAGTGAAACAACACCAATCTCTTTGAAATGAGCTTTAATAATTAATCTATGATGAAACCGGGTTCACTTTTAGGAATGATCTACAAAAAATCTTCAGGAGTTCCTCAATACAAAAGAAGCAGCACCTCCTGACACAGCTAGTCAAATGATGAATACATCTACCTATCTACCACCCTATAATCATCATGCACTTAATGAAAATAATGCCACATTAAAGACAAGTATCACATCGAAAATATTATTCTTAACGATAGCCACTGGATCCTATGGTAAGTACAAAAGGAACTGTAAAAGGAAAAGAAAGAGCATAACAATGATGACAAAAGAAGATAGTGAGACCATACAAATAACATTACATAAGATGAGTTGCATCATGGATTGATTATTGAGGTCAACTATTGATTTCATACTTACATCCTTATCCAAGATGCACACATGAACAAGATTTTTTTTTAATTGACAAATAAGCATAACTACCAGAAACTGGGATGCCATATGGTTTAGAAAATCAATTATTTCGAGAATGGTAAAAAAAAAAAAAAAAAGTGAGGCCAATGATGAAAGAAAAACTGTGTCCATTAACAGCTCGCGGGTCATTCGGGTCATTGAATGCCACGAGCATCAAGGAAAACCAAATTTCTGCATAAGTTACAGGATCGACCACAAATATACTCCTGCGTCTGTAGAAGGAAGGATAGGTAAGATGATGATAACTCATACCGAAAGTGACACGGACACATTCAGTGGTGCTAGAATAGGGTGAAAGTGATTGCTTTCACAACTAGCATTGCTCAGGCATTGACTATCCCGAACATTGTCCCTGAAACTCGAACCTCCATTGGAGGTGTTGCAGTAGACTTCTAAACCCATGATCTCTACAACTTTGTGGACTTGGCCTTTTGTGCTAGGCAAAGGAGAAAAGAGAACTTCAGGTCTCTCGCTAAGACGAAAATCAATAAAACAAGAACCATAAAGCTGTAAAGGCAAGTAATAGAAAGAAGTCAATAGGCATGTAAGTATCCTCACTTCCAAATGAGTTCAAAACCAGATCATCAAATAATGGGCCTTCTATTTGTTGAAATACAGTGAGTTTGGCTCTTCCCACATCTCAGGCGGGAAAATGAGCATGCCTCACTATATTGAGCAGTAATGCACATATTTCAGACATCTCGCCCAATTAGAAGGGTTGCAGAAAATGGTAAGATTATAAGCCCACCTCATTAGCAGGATTGTGGAAGAATGATAATGATCATGCGGCGGACATTAAAATATAGCGCAACTGAAGCAAAGGCCAAAAGCCAAAGCTAAAGCCAAAAGCCGCAGCTATGCCAAGATAGGCCCTCTATAGTCATTCCTTCACTCACAGAAGCGCATAGAAACATCATCATACAGGCTTGCATTTTATGAAGTTTAAGCTCCCAGGCATTGTATGTTGCAACTTACCACTAATAAGCAATTACTCTTTAACTCACCAGCAACTAAACCATGTCTAAAACCAAGTCAAAGAAAAAGCATATTGATACTGGGAGAGACATTTAGCAATATGTCTTACTACAGATCAATACTGTGCAGCTGGACTTGCACTACCTATAGAATACCTCCCAGAGAAACACTTTAAAAATTTAGCACGCTTACTCAGTTCACCATTATAAGAAATCTTCTTTGCATTGTAAATTACAAAAGTTGTGCACAACTTAATGATCAAAAGTATTAGAGAGTTGTAAGTTAACCACAAAAATACCTGTGATTTGCTCAAAATTGGAAAAGCAATATACTGAACTTTCTTAATGCTGGGTTTGGGAGGGAGAGGAGAAAATAAAAGAAAAAAAATTGGATGATATGAATTTTGATGAGAAGAGTACTACTTTCTTCCATGTTGTTTGGAAGCATGATAATGAAAGTTAAGATAGAGTAACTTGTTTCAAATAGAGCAAAAATTGAAGAGAGAAAATATTTGATCAGTGAAATTCCTTTTATGACCCTGAAAGTGGAAAGTTACAACCTATTTCAAGGGAAAAAAGGAAAATCTGTTAATTTCTACCTTTTTCACTCCATCTTTAAGTGATTGCTAAAAAGCTGACCCTATAATTTATTTATTTTTCGTTCAATTCATTTTGTACATATTTCCTGAAGAAGGGACTATTAAAATACCTCCATATTTTTCCTGTCTCCTATTCCTCCCCTCCCACTCTTCCATAGATGATCTAATTCCCCAATTCCATCTCGAGTTGATGCAAATGCTGGCTTTTCTCTCCTTTTTTATAAGCAAATAAGCTAAATGTTTCAACAGAGGACACGAAGGGGTGCCAACATGTACACACAGTTTTTAAAAGAGGACATAAAATACAAGGCTAGTTAATGTACACTATCTGCAAGAACTTGTAAATGCAATCCGACATTTTCACTATGTTTCTCCATAAAGTTATCTCAACCATAAGTGAAAACCGCTAAGGAAGTTTCTCTCTTTCAAAAGCTCCAAATGCCTTTCTTATGACAAATAGAAGATAAAGAGAGGGATCAAGTTGACTTATGAAGTTTCCTCAGAACAGCAACACATATACTGCCAAGCCCTAATTCACCCTCTACTGACATCACAGATCCAATCAATTCCCATAAAACCATTTAAGAAAATGAGGATGAGACCTAATCAACAGTCGATATAAATATTACCTAACAGACATCTGCTTCATAATTTTTAAGCTGGATAACTTCAAACCAAAAATCATCTGCGCCTGTGAAATATAAAAAGTTGTCAGAATGGATGTCCGGTGGACTTATAGATAAAACACTAGCAGATACAGCGGAGAAACTGAATTCACATTTCAAGTGGCCACTTATTTAAAAGGGTTACGCCTGTAAGTGTAGGGAATACAGAAGGCGTCATGCCTGTAAGTGCAGGGAATAAAACAAACAGAGAGAAATAATGTAATCAGAAGAAATCTGTAAAGCGAAGAAAATTTTGAAGATGAAAATCATTGCCTAGATAGCAACTATCTTTTTTCTGGTCAGACTGGACAGCAACTTGAAACAAGGTCATACGGTTATCAAAAGAGCAATATACCACAGAAATATAAGGATGAAAACAAGTATATCTTCTTCTAAGCAATAAATTTTCCAGAGAAATTAAAATCTAAAGACTCCATCATGAATTGGGGACATCATGCCCACAACAACGGGTGGGTATTATTGTGTTAGAGAAGAATGAACGCCTATACCAGAACTAGAATTACTGTGTACCATATTAATTTTTCGAGGGAGAGGAAACTAGGACAATAAGGGGTTAAGTCAAAAAAGGAAGGTGCTTTCTCTATCTTTTGTAATCCAATATTGATACACCAGTGGTACCTCAAGCTCTAACAACAAAGAAATATCAGTCTGCAAGTAAACTGCAACTTCCTAGGGGCTGCCAATGTGCAGTTGCGATCTCATTCCATTGCGTCTTACATCAATATATTCATTATTAATTGGCAAAAAAAATAAAAATAAAAAAGATTCTAAATTCCATAGCCATATAATGTTAATGTGAAACACCTGCTAATCACCATATCCCAGTATTTGGGGCTTTTGATGGATTAAAATATCATGTGTTTCATCATCTGCTAATAAGACAAAATACTAAACGAGCGTCAATCAACAAGGGAAAATGCTAGGCCCCGGGTTGCTCATCAATTTGGTAGACATTAAAATGCAATGAAATGAATAAGAACTATCCATATGGCATAAAATGCAGTATGATGGATGCGGTAAAGAGTAGAACTTACAGAAGTACTCTGCAAGTTGTTCTGATTAGCTTGGTATAGAATATGAACATTTCTGATGGAGACTTGAATGCTGTCAAGTATCTATGGTGAAAAAACCAAAAAATAACCAACGTGTATTAGGATGACACTCCCTCAAAGCACCCTTGGGGTTCTTGGAGCCTAATGTACAAGCGGCAAACTAATAATAAACCTCATTAAATTACCTTTGCACTAATGTAGGAAATAAACGACTGCCCAGCCTCATTATCTGCCACGAACTCCAAAAAGAAATCAGCACAACAAAATCATGTACATACACATCGGAAATGCAGCCAACATTGTCCCAAAATGAAGCCCAGCAGCAACTTTATTCATGCATTCATAGATACATATATTCCGACTATGTCTACTTAAGTCAGGAAAACAATACTATAACGTCCATAAACGGGCAAGGCAGATCCATAGTTGGTACTAGAAGTGAAGAGCAGCAGCTTATCCGATGTCTAAGGCCACAAAAATGAAAAACTACACTTGTACCGTGTTCAATGAGAGGCCAAGTAATATCTTCCCCCTCACCAAACTGTACTAGAAGTGAAAAGCATGCGCTAAGTACAGCACGGAAAGAAAGAAAATGGGAGACAGACTCAGCTTACCGTTCATGCGTCGCGATAACTTCGCGAGCTCGGCAGCGGCAAGCTTCGCCTTCTTGCTGGCGAATTCTCTCCTCTCGACGGCCTCCGAAGTCCACTGAAATTTTGTGCTGATTGTCGTGGTGTAGTCCGTTTATTTATATGGGCTCTTCATTGTGCTGAATTGAATTAATTATGCAAATTGAGGAATTATTCTTAAATTGATTGAAATTGAGTGAAATTGAATGATTGATTGGTAGACGGCTGAGTATGGTTATTTAGCATTGTTAATGCCTTGATGAGTTGTAAAGTGGAGAGAATCGTGAGATTGAATTGAGAATACTCTTGGCTGAGAGCGATCGGATATGAGGTATATACATACGTGGTTCGATGATAAGGAAATCACTTGGTGAAAACAGCGCCTTAAAGAACGCATGAGTGCTGTCTATTACCTGCATCAGTATAGACATGCATGATTCGGTGATAAGGAAATCACTAGTGAAAACGGTGCCTTAAAGAACGCACGAGTGCTGTCTATCGCATGCGTTATTATGGACATACGTGGTTCAGTGATTAAGGATATCACTGGTGAAAACGGCATCTTAAAGAACGCACGAGTGCTGTCCATTGCATACATCACATTGGCGAAAAAGACGCTCGAGAGTGTACGTGTGATTTGAAGATTGGAAATGACCTAGAAATGGTCCAATTGATATATAATCGACTAGGTCGATTGATCAATGATTTGATCCGATTGTTGGGAATTGATTGATTGTTTGGTGCAATATATATGAAGCATCTGTATATAACCCTGAATTGTAGGTTGGGACTAATGCCAAGGTAAGTCTTCTGATTCATGCTGTGCTTAGGCAACCATATGGTGTATTAATTTCCTAATCGAGTCTTAGTGGGCTAGAGCTTGTTGAGATGTAGTCTCAATGGTTATTGTATAACCATTTCAGGCCCCTAGATGGCAGCACCGGTACCTCCCCCTCCTCCAGAGCAGTTTGGCATTCCAGTGGACATTACCGAGAAAGAAACTCACTTGCATGTTCATGGTCATCCAGAAGGATTAGCATACGTTTTGATTGAGTTGACGGTGTGGGTTGAAGTCGGCTAGGATGGCCTAAGGCCCCATGAGTATCAGTGTTGGTATCACTACTATCATGATGGGTGAAGAATAGGTCCCATCCCTGAAGATGAAATACCTCACTACGTCTTGAAGAAAGCTTTTGGTGAGGGGACTGCAGACCTCGAAGATGGAGGCGTAGACGATGCTAGAGACCCTGCGCTTGGGAGTGAGTCGTTGTCCTCAGTATACATTGTAGAGGATGAAAATTTTGAGGAAGGTGAGATCGTGGAACAATAAGTGGAAGGTCTAGAGGAGGACGAGGATTGGGGGAATGTTGAGGAGGAGTCGGTAGAATAAGAGCCTGAAGAAGACGAGAAGTCTGAGGAGGAGGAAAACAAGACAGAAGAGTCAGAAGAGGATCATGATGATCCTAAGTACGACCCGGATGAGGACTGAGGTCCCATCCTCTTTTGTGAACCCTGTTTATATGTGAATAGAGTAAGACCACAAGGTTGTGAATAGTTTTGTGAAGTACTTTGAGTTATGCCCTCTATAAAAGTATGGTTGTGGATTTGAATATGAAAAATATGGCCTTACTTTTCTATCCCATCATTTTATTGGCTGGGGATTAATAATTGCTTCCACATGCACTATTGAAAATGAAAGGGTCGGCGATACATAGTCCTGGGATATCGCATAATAAAATCGACTAAGTAGAAGGATGTGTACGTGCCCGAGGATCGGGACGTGACAAAGGTCCAAACCAAAGTTAAGCCAAGTCAAATCTGCACAAACTTTCTCCCCCTTTTTGTCAACAGCAAAAAGTGGAGAATATAATATATATATATATATATATATTGGATAAATTCAAGGTTGCTTAGGGATGCGAATGGGCGAGAAATCTCCCATAGACTTGACAATCTCCTTCAGCTTCCTCAGATCCTCCTTCAGTTGCTCTATATCCTCACCCTTTGCAGTTGCTTGAACTTGAAGATTGAGGGCTTATACTTAGTCGTGCAAAGAAACTGAAGTGGCTTTATGAGCATTTTGCATGGTCTGAAATTCACATCCCAATCCATAAACCTGAGCTTTGATTTCTAGAAGAAGCTCCATCAATCTTTTAAAGTCTGCTCAGTTGTCGGTTTGAGTACTTGCTTCAGCATAATCGGTTTGTGGAGTGTTGGCTGATGATGGAACTTCAACACGAACATCTAAACTTGGAGATGAAAGCTCATTACCACCTTCAGGAAAGTGAGAGACATACACATCCTTTGGATTGGCAAGAGAACGACTAACATCATCACTAGTAAAAGCAAGTGAAGAACTATCTCTTTTATCAGCAGCTCCCCCTATTTCAGTGCCTTTGAGTGGAGAAAAGTACTCTTCTTGCTCTTGCTCTTCTTTAGCATCATGATGATCTTGTCCTTCCTCCTCTGCATAAGAATCACCATGATCCTCTTCTTGATCTCTTTTTCCCTTTTCTTATTTTTGTTCTTTCTTTCTTCTTCTTCTTTCCTCATCGTTTCTCTCTCTTCGTCTCTTTGCTCTGTCTCTTCTACCACGTCTTGGTTCTCTTGATCCTCTGTAAGTTCTTCAAGGCAACAACGGAGATAGTCATGTCATCCTCATCTTCTTCATCCTACCAGATGAGTTCTCTCCTCTTCTTAGTTGGTGCTGTTAAGGGGTCATTGCCTTTCCTTTTTCCACCCGCAGAGTTTTGACGTGCCTTGACTGGGGTCTTCATCTTAAATCTTTCCAAAGCCTTATTTAGCTCCTTCAGACGTATCTTAGAAACCATCTTCAGTCCCACTACTATTGGATAAATGGTTCAAACACACATAATTTTGGGAGGTTGAATGTTAAGGTGTCTAAACAAACAAGTGACAAGAGCAGAATAAGGGAGTTGTCCATTGTCCTTTATCACTGTTCGATACATGTGCATAAGGATAATGTGAAGTAGAGAGAACTTATAACCAATGTTAATGGCATACATTAACTTCACTTTAGAGTCTGAGACATTAGTCTTTGATGTGGATTTGAGTCTGAGACAGTTAATGACAATCTTGTAGAGCAAGATATTGAAGGCATTCATTCTAGAGTAAGAAATCCAGCCTTTAGCAATCCTATCTCGAACAAGCTCCACGGCAGCATGAGCATTAGACATACTGATTGGTTAGAAACACCCTCTTTCCACCCCCAATCACATCAGCCAAAGTGTCCATATTGACCACGAAATCCTGATTTCTCACACTAAAAGAAAAACTATTCACATCTAAAAAGGATAGATTGGAATAGAAATAAGCTGTAAGTTCTGGATGAGCAACAGTTGTCTCAGAGCAAAAGCGTTCGAGTTGAAGTAATGTAAAATTTTCTCGCAAATTCACGTTCAATGAATCAAGAAAGTCAAAATCAACACTCCTCGGGTTCATCACCCCTCACTTCAACAATTTAGAATAAACTTTCCGGTGCTCCTTAGAACAAAAAAGATCCATTCTTTCACCACGAATGTTCGCAGCAACACCTATCCTAGGCTTAAAGTGAGTGAACATCCTCTCATCGTCATCTTTTCCTTCAGATTGATTAAATGATCCAAACCGTGGATCACTTGGGAAATTTGCGAAAGCCTTTTCTGCCGAACCAGCAAGAGCAATGCCCAAACTCTCCATCATCCTTAAAAAATGAGTTTTATTTTTGTATCCTTTCTTGCTCAAAAACTCATCAATAAAGGTCATTGCAGAACCACCTTCCTTCAAAGCGGTGTAGAGTTTGAAAAGAAATGTGGGCTTAAGAGACCATATAGGTTCCACATTCTCAATGATTTCTTCCTTTGCTTGTTGTTGCGAGGGCACTTGTGTTCTAGCCTGAGAAGAGTGGCACGGTTGAGAATGTTGTTGTTGACTATGCTGCTTCCTTAGAGAGTCTTCTTCCTCAATCAGATCATAGTGCGTAGGACCCTCATGCATATGTTGTGATCCCTTGCTTGCGATCCTCGAGGATTTTCTTTGGGAAGACATTATCACAGTCTTTGAGAGATTTCTCAAGCTCGATTTGCAAAAAAAAAATGAGAACTTTATTGATTAAACTAGAGAGAAAATTTAAGAAAGTGAAGTTTTGTGATCTAGGGTTTGTAAGTGAAAACTAAGAAGAAAACAACAATATATACAACAAATGAAACGAGGTATATGAATCGTCACAAGGAATAAATAAAACTGCCTTTTCGAAAATGAATAACTGCCTTTTTGAAAATGAAAAATTGCCATAAATTCAAAAACTCGGAAAAGATAATTATAACAATCAATTAGCAATTAAAGAGTAACCGTACCTTAAAAATTTAAATTACTGTAATCGAAATAACTTACAGTCATAACTTTTAGTTATTTTGAGTCTGAACAACTTCAGACTTTACCTTTAAGTTTTGAGCACTTCTACACTTTACTTGATAAAAGATGTTATGTTTAGTCTGGTGCGAATAGACTCAACTAGACTTTTCTCTTGTGGCTTTGTAAATATATCCGCCAACTAATTTTTTGAGTCAATGAATTGTATCAAAACTTCTCCATTCTAAACATGACCTCTAATGAAATGATGTGGAATTTCTATGTGTTTTGCTCTTGAATAAAGGATTGGATTCTTTGTAAGATTGATTGCGCTGGTGTTGTCACATTTGATCTCGGTGCATGAATCTTCAATTCTAAAGTCTCTCAGTTGTTGCTTTATCCACAAAATTTGAGAACAACAACTTCCAAG
The DNA here is from genome assembly GCF_016545825.1 of Eucalyptus grandis. Taxonomy (NCBI): domain Eukaryota; kingdom Viridiplantae; phylum Streptophyta; class Magnoliopsida; order Myrtales; family Myrtaceae; genus Eucalyptus; species Eucalyptus grandis. Next base: position 17,293,878 of record NC_052622.1, read on the forward strand.
AGCCACATGCTTTGTTTTTGTTGTTAAAAGTGCTACAGTACTCTGCTTTCTTGAGAACCATGATACTGTCCTGTTTCCCAGCAATTGACAAATACTGGAAGTACTCTTTCTATCAACTCTGCAACCTGCTAAATTTGCGTTTGAATATCCAATGAGAGTAAAGTCACCCTTTTTGGGATACCAAAAACCTAACTTTGAAGTAGTTGCAATGTATTTGATGATGCGTTTTGTAGCACTTAGATGAGATTCTTTGGGATCGGATTGAAATCTAGCACAAATGCAAACACTAAACAAAATGCCAGGTCTAGAGGCAGTAAGATAAATAATTGAACCAATAATACTCTTGTAGAGCTTCTGGTCAACTTTCTTTCCTCTTTCATCTTTGTCCAGCTTCGAAGAACTTGACATTGGTATCTTAGTCTTTTTGCAATTCTCCAATCTGAATTTTTTAATGAGATCTTTTGCATATTTCTCTTGATGAATGAAAATTCATTCCTTCATTTATTTCACTTGTAATCTGAGAAAGAATGATAGTTTACCCATCATGCTCATCTCAGATTCATTCAGCATAGACTTAGAAAACTTCTTGCATAGGTTTTCGTTAAGTGTATCAATATAGATTTGGACAAGTAAAAAGTGTTTACCTTCTCTTTTAATAAACAAGGTAGTATCCACTTTTCCTTTGACAAAACCACTTTGAATTAGAAACTTACTTAACTTGTTGTACCATGCTTGAGGCGTTTGCTTTAATCCATATAGAGCATTTTTCAATCTGAAAACTGAGTTTGGTCTTTTTGGGTCTTCAAATCCAGGTGATTGTTCCACATAAACTTCTTCTTGGATAAATCCATTTAGGAATGCACTTTTGACGTCCATTTGGAATAACTTGAAATTTTTATAGCAAGCAAAAGCCAGTAATAATCTAATTGCTTCTAACCTCGCTACTGGTGCGTGGGTCTCATCATAATCTATCCATTCTTCTTGCGTATATCCTTTGGCCATGAGTCTTGCTTTGTTTCTAACCACTTTTCCTTTTTTCGCTCATTTTGTTCCTCAAAATTCATTTAGTTCCAATAATAGACTTACCTTTAGGTTTAGGAACAAGTTCCCAAACATCATTAATGCTGAACTGTCTAAGCTCTTCTTAAATAGCTTCAATTCATCTTTCATCACTCAAGGCTTCATCTACGGTCTTGGGTTCAATTTCAGAAACAAGTGCTAAAGCACTAGACTCTTCATGTCTTTTGGATCTGGTGCAAATTCATTTATCGATGTTACCGATGATGAGTTCTTTGGGATGACTAGACTTGTACTTCCAGTTACTGGTTGATCTGACAGTTTGCGGATCTTCTACTTTAGTTGATTCTTTAACTTCTTTTCGTTGTTGATCTTCAGAAGTCTGAGTCACTTTAGGGGAGGTAGATTTTGCAAGGTCTGAAGCAGGTTTAGATTTTTCAGGTTGAGTCTGAATCAATTAATTCTGCATAGAGTCTTGGAATTTGATGTTCATAGATTCTTCCACAAATTGACTCTTCTTCTTGAATACTCTATAGGCTTTGCTTGAAGTTGGATAGTCAAGGAAAATTCATTCGTCTGATTTTTCTTCAAACTTACCAATTCGATCATTTACATTTTTTAAGATAAAACATTTGCAACCAAATATATGAAAATAAGAAACAATTGGCTTCTTTCCTTTGAATAACTCATAGGAGTTTTCTCTAGAATATGCCTTAAAAATACTCTGTTAATAATGTAACAAGCTGTAGAAACTGTTTCAACCTGAAAAAAAAAAATATATATATATATATATATTACTTTCTATTAAAAGAGTTCTTGCCATTTCTTGCAAAGATCTATTCTTTCTTTCTACAACTCCATTCTATTCTGGAGTGTATGGAGATGAGAAAACATGTTGAAAACTAGATTCATCACAGAATTTGGCAAAATCTTGATTTTCAAACTCACATCCATGGTCTATCCGTATGCTTGAGATATCATATCATTTTTCATTATGAACTTTCTTGGCAAACTTTGAAAAGTGAGAAAAAAGTTTCAGACTTACTTGCCAGAAAGTAAACCTAGGTAAATCGAGAATAATCATCTACAATTACTAGGCAATATCTCTTTCCACCAATGCTTTGAGTTTTGGTTAGTCCAAAGAGATCCATATGTAGGAGTTGCAAAACACGATTAGTAAAAGAACCGGATTTATTAGTTTAAAAGAACTTCTAACCTATTTTCCCAACACACATGGTGTGTATAAGTCGGATTTTTGATACTTTAGGTTGGGCAATCCATGAACAAGTTTCTTGGATGAGATCTTGGCAATTTGCTTCATGTTGACATGGCCAAGCTTTCGATGCTAAAAATTTGCTTCATCTTGAATTGATATTAGACATTGAGATCTTTTTGGTTTTATATCCAGAAGATAAATGTTCCCATGTCTTTGTCTAGTAAAAAATTGAGAAAGATCTTTACTAGTTCCCGAGCATATTCCTTCTTGGAAATTGATTTTGAATCTAGTGTTGCACAATTGGCTAATGCTGAGTAGATTGTAATTTAGTCATTCTTCCAATGAGACATTGTTGATTATGAGACTTCCAATCTTTACAGTTCCATACCCAACAATTCTTCCTTTGTTGTTTCCACCAAAAGAGACTTTTCCACCTTTTGTTTGAACAAGTTTTATAAAATAACTTGAATCTCCAGTCATGTATCTCAAACAGCCACTATCCAAATACCATATAACATTTTTCTTGATAGTGATCTGCAATTAAAAAAAAAAAACTCAAGCTTTCTTTGGTATCCACATTTTCTTGGGTCTAGGGGAGTTAGTGCAGTATACTGTCTTTGCCCATTCCTTCTTAACAGGTGTCTAAACCATAGGAAATTCTTTCTCAAAGTGTTCTGAACTATTACACTTATAACATTTGAGAGCACTTCGGCCAACAGGTTTTACAAAGACTTTTTGAAAATGATTTCTGTAAAAAGTTTTTGTAGGTCTTTGTTTGATTCTTATCTTTACTTTTGGAAAATCAATTAGAGGAATAGTTTATGAAATCATTCCCAAACCTGATTTGTTATAATAAGGTCTTTATATTGAAAAAATCTTTTCCAATTTCTCAGATCCCATTGAAAACCTTTTTGAGATATTTGAAATATCATTTTTTAAAAATGTATTTTCTTTTGAAAGAGAATCTGCATTTTCTTTTAAAACAACAAAACTTTTGTCAAGATTTTCAAACTTTTCTTTCCAAGAATTTTCCGTTTGCTTAAGTGTAGGATTCTCCCTTTTTAGTTTGAAAATCCTTTTAAGACAAAGTTCATCAATGTATTTTGAGACTTTAGTGGGAATTTTTAAATTACTTACCTCGATTTCACTGTCTAAGTTTGAGTCTGATTCTGATTTTGCCATTAAACATATATTGGCATAATGTTCATCACTTTTTTTGCATTCAGTATCACTCCATGTGTGACATCCCGATTTTTTCGATTCTATTTTCAATAAGTTGAGACGGGCATTTCGTTGGCATGCATATAGTTCTTTTCCTTGAGTTGGCCACTCATATGGAAACTAGTCTATCGGGTGAAGCTGTTAAGAGTTTCTAATGTATCATACTCAAGAATTTGACCAGGAAGCGATCTTTCGACCGAGCTCATCTGCAAGGGTCATTACAGCATAAATAAAAATCGATTAGAGACCGGAGATAGGTTGACTCGACAGAGGCATGTGATCAGGTGTGGGTGATTCCACTAGATCGCACAATTCTTGTCGATCGGCACTGGACCGACTTTTCTATCGATTGGGTACCCTGTGTTCGTATTTGAAACCTTGAGATTACCCCGACAACCGAAAGTTGCCAATGTTTCAAAGATGTAGATTGTGGCTTGAGATAATCAACCACAGGTCAAATGCAGGGAAAATTTCTAAAAGCTACCCAGTAGGTTGGGCCGCGCTAGTATCGTGCCAAAGTGAAATTAACCGTGGAATTGAGATTGAATTTAGAAATTAGAAGTCTGGGGTGTCACATATCTTATGAGGATCATGGATTAATTTTATGGATTTTAATTGGACTCAATTCGAAGAGAATTGATTGGAATTGAGGAATTTAAGGTACAAGATTTTATGCCTCGGCGGAAAATGAAATTGCACCCATTGAAGAATGTTGTGGGAGAGGAGATAGTGGAAGATGACATCATGCTGGTGATGTCATGATGATTGAAGCCTAGCAAATGGGGTGTTGACAAGTGTTGCAAACCCATTAGCTCACCAAAAGTGGGGGTGTCACATCAAGCCTTTCTTCTTCCTTGAATCAAGGAGTTGTGTTGGAACTTGGAGGGAAGAGAGGGAGAACCGAACGAAACTAACAGCCCCGACCACCCCCTTCGTCCACCGCTCGACCGCCCGTTCGTCGTCGCCGGAACCCGTCGCCGTCGCGCACCCCTCTCACGCCGTCCGCTGCCTCGCACGCCGCTGCTGTCCCCGAGCCGCCTCCCTCACCATCGTCCTCGCTCGTCTTCGCCTCCGGGGAGGCTGTTCGCCGTTTAGGCCACGGCTCAGCCGCCTCGGCCACCGTGCGCCCCCGCCTTAGCCCGCCGGACCTCCGCCTAGTCCTTGCCGCCCTTGCTCGCCCCAACCGACGCCGGATCAGCCCTCCTCCGAGCTTGCTCAGTAGCTGCAAAAATAGGTATTGCAGCGGGGTTTTGGCCCGTTTTGGCCGCCTTCCTGAGCCCGGATGCTTGGCCCGCCTTGGGGAAAGTCGATCCTCGCGTCGTCCTCGTCGTTTTGGTCCGCTCAGCTCGCTAATCCGATGAGTTTAACTCACTAAATCTTGATTAGAGTGTTAATGATGCCCTAGGTGTGCTTAGTTTAAATAAAGTAAGTTTAGGTGTGTGGATTAGTGCATTTAATTATAAATTGGATTAAGATGTTGGTTTATGTTAAAGTGTGTTTAAATTAAAGGTTAAAAGAAGTTATTTAAAGTTAAGCCTTGATGTGACACAAAATGATTTTAGTTTTGAATTATTTAAGTGCTTCGAAATTCTGGAAAATATTATATTATATTATAATCCGAAATTATTAAAATATTATTATTTAAAAAAAAACGGAAAAATTATTTTTGACCCCGGTTGCTCAGAATTTCGTGCCGGTCGCTACGGTACATTCGGATTTTGAAATTGAGGATTGGATATTATAAATTGAGTGTGGATTTCGAAAACTATGGATATTATTATTTAATTAATTTTCGGAATAAATTTAATTATCTATTAAATTCCGAAAATTTTCATTGGGACCTTATTTGCTCAGAATTTCGTGCCGATCGCTGTTGTGCATTTAGAATTTGAATTTGATGAATGGATGTGGCGAATTGAGTGTTGATTGTGATAAATATGGACTCTTTATAAAATCCTAAGTGTGGAAATGAATGGGCGATTGGCCGTGATATACCACCTATTAGAGGTCGTGCCCGATGAGGCCGTGATATACCACCTATTAGAGGTCGTGCCCGATGAGGCCGTGAAATACCATCTATTAGAGGTCGTGCCCGATGAGGCCGTGATATACCACCTATTAGAGGTCGTGCCCGATAAGGCCGTGAAATACCACCTCTTAGAGGTCGTGCCCGATGAGGCCGTGAAATACCACCTGTTAGAGGTTGTGCCTGATGAGGCCGTGAAATACCACCTATTAGAGGTCGTGCCTGATGAGGCCGTGAATTACCACCTGATTACATGTGTCGTGCCGAGTGGGGCCATGATTGCCCTTTGGTTGCTAAATCTTCCTATCAGGTCGAGATGGGTAGTAGTAATTGATTTGTTGGAATGACCTGTAATCGGCCGAGTCGATTGATCGCTGAGACGATCCAAGTGGTTGAATTGTTTTGATAATGTGATTGAGCCATGGTTGTTTGGTTATCATAATTGTACGTGATTGAATTATATAAATTGTGCTAACCTGCAGATGAAGGCTGAGGCGAGGTAAGTCTTCTATGTGATGTGGCTAGGCCACCCTTGGGCATATTTTCTTTCTAATAGGGGTTTAGGGGGTTAAACTTGTTGAGACGTTGTCTCAGTGGTTATTGAATAACCATTTCAGGTCCCTGGTGGACGGAGCGGCCGGATAGCTTTGGTTGGCATTGAGGAGTTGGAGAGGTGAAGTCATAAGGATTAGAGATTGTGTACGACTTGTAGGTCATAGGATAACCTCTTTTTAAGAGCCAGTCTTTTGTAGACTTTTGGCCGTAGACCTCTGTTTGTAATTCTGTTGAATTAGGGAAGTGTTATGTTGTGGTTTTGCTTCCTGCTTTTCTATCCCGTGTTTTATTGTTAGGGGTTTTATAATACGTTCCGCTTGCGCATTAATAAATGTATGGGGTTGGCGACACTACCTAGGAAGGTCACATTTGCATGACCATGGTGGGATGTTGGCGCGCTCGAGGTTCGAGGCGTGACACCATGTCTCTGTTTTGAGAGCCTTTCTGTATTTCTCAGTTTTTCCCTTCTTTTTCTTCAATAGATGACAGTTGAGTCTGATGTGTCTCTTTTTCTTACATTCAAAACAGATCACATCTTTGTTGACTTCATCATCCTCAATTGATTTGTTTTGAAACTTTTGAGTGCTTTGTTTCTTCCAATTGAATTTTCTTCCATTTTTGTTCAGTTTCCTGAACCTCTTATCATAAGTGCTAGCTCTTCATTGTCCATATCATCTTTAGAGTTTGTAACATTAGAATCATTGTTAGATTTTAAAGCAATTGGCTTCTTACCTTTGGGATCTTCCCCCTCGTTGATTTGCTCCACTTCATAAGACTAAAGTGTGCCAACCAGTTCGTCTACAAAAAAGTGGCATGATCCTTTGAGTTTTTCTTATTGAAGTTTTCACGTGATTCCAGTCTTTGGAGAGTCCACGCAGCAATTTGTTAACTTTCATTGGTCCTGAGATTGGCTGTCCCTGATACTCTAGTAATAGATTCTCCTGGTTTTATCTTGAAGGCTTCATACTGTCCGAGTAAAATATCGATCTATGTTTCTTTCACTCAATCAGTTCCTTTATAGGTAATGTGCAGCCTATCTCAGACTTATTTGGCTGTTTCATAAGAAGAAATTTTGTTATACTCAGTAGGAGATAAAGCACAATATAAAGAGTAAATTGCTTTAGTATCAATAGCTTGTCTCTTGGTTATTTCTCCTTGTGTCATCTTGCTAGCGTCTACAATTTCTTTTTTTCCTTTTTCTAAAATTGATGCAGCCTTAGGAATGATTTCTTTTTCTACCACATTCCATTCTAGAGGATCTTTCGATCTTATGAATGCCTTCATCTTGTTTTTCCATACACTGTATTCATTTCCATCAAACTAAGGAGGTTTAATGTTGCTTTGACCTTCAACCAAACCTGGAGTCAACATACTAGCCATAGATCTTTAACTCTGAAGTAAAAAACACTTCAATTAAATGAGCACACAGGCTCTGATACCAATTGAAAATGCTAGTACGAGCACCTAAAGGGGGGGTGAATAGGTGTAAAAAGAAGTATTGCAAGACTTAACAAATTAATTCGTCTTTTGAAGATAATAAACTGAAGTTGTAAAAGACTATAAATAATTATATAAAGCTACAAATTAAAGTAAAGAGTTTAGGGAAAGAGAATTGAAACACAAGGTTTATAGTAGTTCAACTTAGACCAAACCTACTTCCACTTTCTCGCATTGACAGCCCACTGGCTATATTTTACTAAGAATCAAAAGAGATTTTACAGTCTCACGTCCTTGATTCCACAATGTAGAAACTCTACCACACTTCCTTAAGGTCTCACAAGTGTTTAATCTTTCTTTTGAGTATAGCTTAAGCTCAACTATTGAAATAGCAAAGAACTAGGAATTTTAGACTTTGGAATTTTTCTTTCATGTACACCTTGAATAACTTGAGCGTCTTCCTTACTCCTCCATGCTTTTATAACAGTTGGCACTTTCCAAATGAGTTCTTCCAATCTACTCGTTGGACATAATCAATTAAGGAGATCTTCTAGTTATTTAAGGAATGTGATGATAGCTTATCAATCTTGTTTGCCTATACAATCAGGATCTAGGTTTTCATAAATAGAATCTTCCAAGTATACTTCGTCAATCAGCAGATCTAATTATCCGAATTAATTTCAATAAGTATAATTGACCACGGGATACTATCTCCGGCCGTGACATCTTCTCCAACCGTAACGATAAACTCATATCTAGATAAGTTTTCTATTTGTTGAATACGTCTTCTCTTCGTCCGTCTAGAAACTATTAGTGAGGATAGACTTTAAATTTTGAGTCTGGAAGTCTTCAAACATTGACGATAGAGTCTACAAGTTTTTAGACTAGAATAATGGAAACGTTTTGTCAACTTCAAAATAATAAGGAAGTTTTCTCCAACAGACTTTACTCGATTTTAGAAAAGTGGTCGACTTGACTTGATTTTTCAGCAGTAGGTCATTACCTTTTTTTATTTTCTTTTTTGTTTGATTTATGGGTCTTCTGGCATCAATGTCTGTTTTGCATCTTTAGGTCCCTTGTTTTCATTGATTGATTCATGGTAATAAGTCCCTTGTTTCCATTAATTGATTCATGGTAATGCAGCTTTATAAGATACATGGATGACATTATCCTAAAATTTGAATTCTAAATCACTTAATATAAAATTCACCACTATGGACCGGGGTATTCCATTGATTGAGTTGTTGGATGTAGAAGTCTAGCATTTTCAAAGGACTTTTCTCATTATACTTGTGTGCACAAGGAAAGTGTGATTAGCTTTAATTGATCCCACTTTTTGATTGATCATTCCACAATGGCTTAACTTGATTCTCTTCTTTTATGTGGTACGTAGCACACCAAGCTCATCTGGGCAGTTGATCATATGTGGTTCTCAACATGAAAGGCTAAAGGTATACGATACACACACACACACACACACACACACACACACACACACACACACACACACACACACACATATATAGGTGATGAATTGGATAAATCCATTGAGCAATACATTGAAAATACCTCCACTCAAAAGTGATCCTATCGGAAGAGGCAACAATGGAACTATGGGAGAATTACTAAAAAGTTTGAAACCTATTATAAATGTGCAAATTTAGTTCTCAACAAATTATTTTTTTTGGTCAATTTAGTCATAAACCTTTTGCAATTGTGACAATTTAGTCAATCCAACCAATTTTGGCTGGCCGGTACTAAGGTGGACATCGGCTAATACTTGGTGACATGGACACTAACCGGCATAGGCCATTTGGCTGACACTAACGTGAACAACTTTTTTATTTTGTTCTATTTATTTTATTTTATTTTATTTTTCCTTTTCCTTTTCTTCCGTCTTTTCCTTCTTCCCCACAGTGGCTGCTAAGGCTCTAGGCAAGGCCTGGGGACCGCTGTTAAGGAAATTCCTTATGATGTTATGAAGATGACAAAATCAATCAAAGGCTACTAACGTGCTTAATAATTGAGTAATAAACCATGCTGATGATAGAATATGTAAATGACATTATCAAGAATTATACTTGGAAAAACCAAAAGATAGACCTTATGTTGAAGCTGAACTTATTCAGACTGTGTCCAGACATTAAGGCCAAATATGTTTAGAAGCAAAATATGTTCAGACTTACATTCATATTGTAAAGTCTACTTTAGACAGAATACATATAGAATGCTGTCAGACTTACATACAAAATGAGACATAAGTATAGAACGTGACAAAGTCCTGAACGTGTCAAGTTTAGAACGAAGCATGTTTAGATTGAGACAACTTGACATAATGTGATACAAGCCCTAAAACGTATAATGACTAGTAATCTGGTTTGAATTCTACATCAAGATATATTTGATTGACTCAATCTAATTGACAATTGGATCTTGAAGATAAGGACTTCTAAATGAAGAAAATCTACTTAATGAAACCAATATTATGTTTGTACAGGCGATTAGAATTAATTTGGGATTCTACTTTTGTCACTTAATGGCTACTAAATCTTCTTGATACAGTACATTGGATAGATTGGAAGACGGTCCTCTAGATAGTGCCCAACGGCTAGTTTGGAAGTAGAGGGATATTTAAGGACATCAAGGACCAAGGAGAACAAACAGACGGAGCATAGAATCTAAAATTCCAAAGTTTGAGCGAACTTCGATCATATACTTGTCCTTCATGAGTTTAAACATTTGTGATCACGAGAGAAGTACCAAAAAAGTGATTTAGTGAGATAGTGTGATCTATCGTTAAGTATTTGAACTCAAAGTTGTGATATCTTGTTGATCATATAGTGGAATCCAACTAGAAGACTGTTAGTGTGGGAAAGTTGACGTAGGCTTGATCTAAGCCGAACCACTATAAATTTTGTGTGCAACATTCTCTTCGCTTAACTCTCATTATTTAAGTTTGTTGCACATTTATAGGTTATTTCCAGAAGTCTGTTCCATCGTATAACAGATTTTGAACATCTATGGTAGCTCATTTATTAGACTTTGATCCTTATTCAGACTTTACTCGCAACTTATTTTATTTCGCATTTATTTGTCAAGACTTTTTTGAAACACCTATTCCCCTCTCTAGGTGTTTGTACTAGCATTATCAATTAGTATCAAATCCAAGCGCTTGTGTTTATTGAAGTGTTTTTACTTCTGAGCTAAAGATCTTCTATGTCTCGTATCTTGGCACCAGGGCTTGTGGAAGGACAAAGCAACACAAGGCCACCATATTTTGATGGAAAAGAATACAATGTTTGCAAAAAGAGAATGAAGGCATTCCTACGATCCAGAGATCCCTTGCAATGGAATGTCATGGAAAAAGGAATCATTCCCACCGTTATGTCTACATCAAACAAGAATGGCAATGACAAAGAAACTCAATCCCCTACTCCTATGCCTTAGATTGAGATGTCCAAAATAGAAGCTCTTGATGGAAAATCTATTTATTCTTTATATTGTGCATTGTCTCCAATAGAGTATAATAGAATCTCTTCATGTAAAACAATTAAAAAAAGTCTGGGATAGACTTCATATGACTTACGAAGGTACATATTGTGTTAAAGGAGACAAAAGTGAATATTTTGCTTGGCCAATACGAGTCTTTTAAGAATTCGGAAATGCTGATGTTGTTTAGAGCTATATTTCATTTATGCTTTTATGTAGAAATTGTTATCATAAATCAATAAGCCATCATCAAGAAATTTTCTCTAAAGGATTGTATGACATCCATCAAGACTGGGAGATGGGATGGAAGAAAAAGTGACATTGAAGTTCCCATCCCCACTTGAAATGATAGTGATTTATGAAAAGATTACTCCACTCAGGTGAAACATGGCAACGTAAGAAGACTGGACGAATTCCTCGTGTACATATTGCATGAAACACGATTCCAAAGCTACTAGAAAAGTGGTCGACTCGACTTTATTTTCCATCAGTAGGTTGTTTCCTTTTTTTTTTTTTTTCTTTTTTGTTAGATTTTTGGGTCTTCTAGCGTCAATGTCTGTTTTGCGTGTTTAGGTCCCTTGTTTTCATTGATTGATTCATGGTAATGTAGCTTTATTAGATACATGGACGACATTATCCTAAAATTTGAATTCTAAATCACTTGATAAAGAATTCACCACTATGGACCAGGGTATTCCGTTGATTGAGTTGTTGGATGTGGAAGTCTAGCATTTTCAAAGGACTTTTCTCATTATAGTTGTGTGCATAAGGAAAGTTTGATCTGCTTTAATTAATCCCACTTTTTGATTGATCATTCCACAATGACTTAACTTGATTCTCTTCTTTCATGTCATATGTAGCATGCCAAGCTTATCTGGGCTATCACACCCCGATCCTCTGAGCACGTGTCCATCCCTCATTGGTCGATTAAATAGCAATGTCCCAGAATGTATCACCAACTCATTCATTTAAATACGCATGCGGAAGCATATATAAAATCCCCAGACAACAATTCAATGGGATAGAAAAGTAGGACCAATTTTTTCAAGCCAAAACAAGCCTTTTTATAAATGAACGGGTTTCTATACAATGCCAGGTTGTTTACAAAAATATTGGCTTAACAAAAGGGAACTATTCTATGACTCCCAAATCAAACAAGTTCACTGATTCTTCGATCTTCACCTTCCCAGACTTCGGGGCTTCCAGTCCTCCACTAACTTTCTCTAAGGACCTAAAGGCCATCTAAGTACAACATGAGTCAAAGGGCTTACCTTGGCCTTAGTTCCTTCCTGCAAGTCAGTTCAATTCATAAATATTAACCATCACATCATCCAATCAAATAGATCGACTCAATCGATTACATGTTATCGAGACAATCACTCGGTCATTTCGATTATTTATTCTCAACTCTTAGCCACAACCTAATAGGCTCAACCTAGATTAAGTGGTCATCATGGTCCCACTAGCATCTTTGCTATGTTTGGTGGTTATCACGGCCCCACTTGGCAATTTTCTAGGTTTAGTGGTAATCATGGCCTCACTGAGCAATTTTAAAGATTTAGTCGTATCATGGCTCCACTCGGCAATTTTCTTTATTTAGTGGCATCATCGCCCCACTCGGTTATTTTCTTTATTTAGTGGCATCACGGCCCTACTTAGCAATTCTTGATGTTTGGTGGCATCATGGCCCACTCAACATATTTTCTAGACTTAGTGGCATTACGGCCCCACTCGAAAAATTTCTTATATTTTGTGAGATTTAGTGGTATTACTGCCCCACTCGGCAATTCTTAGATTTATACCCACAATAATCAATTCTTTGAATAAATCTTCATACTCACCAATACACTCAATTGCATAAATTATCAACCAATTGCACAATTAAGCAACTAATAACACACATTCCCCATCAATGGCCGTTCTTTGCCATGACCATAAACCCTTACCATAGCACAACCATTCGTGCAACATCATGCATAAGCTCTAGGCATGTCACAAACCAACATATCATCAAATATGCACAAACTAGCAAGCATTACACTAAGAACACCATAAAAGCATAACTGGCCCTAATTGGCAGAAAATGCCTACTCGCGCATCTCCAAGTTTAAATCCAAAAATATAATCAAACGAGTTCAGAAAGTTTCCAAATTTTAATATGTTGTAATAGACACATAAACAAACATTTTTTATGAAGACACCTTAACCCAATTCCTTCTAACTTTGGCCCAGTAAATCGCTCAATCCAGCACCAAAACTGGGTCTGTTTCCAGAAAGTCTATTTTCTGAAATCAGTTTGGTTTGAGGCCCAAAACATGTCCATTTGATATGAAATTTGACTATGTTAAACTAGAAAATATGATAAATAACTTTTCTAAAGAAAACATTTTGAAATTCGAACCCTAAGAGTTAATAAAAACCCATAGAATCCTGAAAGGTCACCAATTCTAGCGAAAACTAAGGCTCTGTTTAAAAATGACGGAGCTGATATCTCATTATTTTAAGTTCCTAAAAACCTTAGAAAAAATATATGTTATAGCGGAGGATGTCTAAAACATTTCTCAAGAAGACATCAATCTTAAATTTGCAATCAGTTTCGATCCATAAAAATGGCAAACAATGAGGGTGCAGAAATCTGAAATTGTAGGAACTTCACTGGATTCGACTAGTCCATTATCAATTGTACAAATCTCACTAATCAAGTTATACTAATCCATTCTAAGGCTAATATAAACATCCTCGCTTATCACTAATCCATACTTAAACAAACCTAAATAACCTTTAAGCATAATTAACATACTAAGTAAGGCTTAGTGAACAAAACTCACCCGTTTATCAAACGGTTCAGTTTAATTCAACGGGGACGCAACGGGAGTCAACTTTCTCTAAAGCGGGCCTAAGTTTCGAGGCTCAAAACCGCCTCAAAATGGTCCTTGAAGATGACTAGAAACCCACCAACTTCTCTATTTTGAGCTGCAAAATAGGAAAAGTAGAGCGATTTGGGAGCGGCAAGGCTTGGGGAAGGTTGCACGGTCACTCGGCTGCTGAACAGTGACTCCGGCGGGCTTCCACGACCACTCAAGGTGGTTGGACAGCCACCTAGGTACATGGATAGAGGCAGATGATGGCTAGGATGGCAAGAGGCGTGACGGGCTGGTGGAGGTGCGCGGGTACTTACGTGGGCGATGGACAACGATGGCGTGTGGCGGTGGTGGCGTGGCTACTTCCAGCGGTCTCCTTGCTAGCTGAGGGTTCCAATGGCACACAATGGAGGAGGAAAATGGAAGGGAAAGGCTGGCTGCTTGGCTTAAGGAGGAAGGAAGGCAAGTAGGGGGCCACCATGGCCAAGTTTTCCACCCAGTTGTCCCCTTGAACTTGTCCACCAAGCTCGGCTGGCTTGCCCAGCAATTTTCCGGCACAAATCCTTCTAGAAACCCTTCTTAGATGGTCCATGAGTCATGGTGGTGGGGGAGCAACGAATTTCCAAGGTTTCTTCTTCAATTGGACTCTTGTTCTTGCTTGATTCAATCTAATTTGGCCTCAATAAATTCCATTATCGAGTCAACAATCAAATTGGTATTTTTCCTCACCAATTGAACCATCTTGCATCCCAATTTTGCTATCAAAAATGATCCCTGGCTTTTTTGAAAAAAATGGTCCTATGCCAACTTTTTCCCAAAAAGTCTCGGGTTGCAGAAAAATTTTCTAAGACCGAGTCGACGTTCCTATAATTTATTGTGACATAACAGAATCTTCAATTTCTGAAATTGGACTCAAATTTACGTTTAATTTCACTTCGGCGCATTTCTAGCGTGACCTAGGCTATCGGGTAGTTTTCAGAACTTTTTAGAGCAAATGATTTGTGGTCGATTTTCTTCGAGCCACAATAAACCTATTCGACTCATTGGCAACTCTCAGTTGTCGTGAAAATCTCGATGATTCAAATACAGACATAGAGTACCAAAATAACAGAAAAATAAATTAGTGTCGGTCGACGAAAATTTTCCAATTTAGTGGAGTCACCCACGATCGGCCACACATCTCAGTCGAATCGAGCTATCTCTAATTTCTAATCAATTTACGTCTGTGTTGTAATGATCTCGACATATGAACACGGTCGAGTAGCCGATTCCTGATCGAATCCTCAAGTCTATTTGCCTTAAAATCCTTAATGGCTTCCTCAAATAATTGAGTTATCTCAAGAGTGATCAATTCTGAGAACAGCCCTATAGGCGCGTCGATGAAATGCCCGATTTATTGAATTGAAAGTAGAGTCGAAAATCTAGGATGTCACATGGGCAGTTGATCATATGTGGTTATCAACAGGAACGGCTAAAGGTATATGATATATATATATATATATATATATATATATATATATGAATTGGATAATTCCAATGGGCAATACATTGAAAATACCTCCACTCAAAAGTGATTCTATTGGAAGAGGTAACAATGGAACTACGAGAGAATTACTAAAAATCTTAAACCTATTGTAATTGTGCAAATTTAGTTCTAAACATTTTTTTTGGTCAATTTAGTCATAAACCATTTACAATTGTGACAATTCAACCAATCCAACCAATTTTGGCCGAGCAGTGCTGAGATGGACGCCAACCAACACCTAGTGACATGGATGCTAGCCAGTACAAGCCATTTGGTCGACACTAACATGAACAATTTTTTTATAATATTTTATTTTGTTATATTTTATTTTATTTTATTTTTCATTTTCCTTTTCTTCCTCCTTTTCTTTCTTCCCCATAGTGGTTGGTAAGGCCTAGGGACCTTTGTTAGGGAAATTCCTTATGATATTTTGAAGATGACAAAATAAATCAAAAGCTACTAACGTGCTTAATAATTGAGTAATAAACTATGTTGATGATAAAATATGTAATTGACATTATCAAGGATTGTACTTGGAAAAATCAAAAGATAGACTTTATGCTGAAGCTGAAGCTGAACTTATTCAGATTGTACTTAGACATTAAGGCCAACTATGTTTAGAAGCAGAATATGTTCAAACTTACGTCTAGATTGTAAAGTTTACTTTAGACGGAATACAGATGGAACACTCTCAAACTTTACATACAGAACGAGACATAATTCCAGAACATGACAAAGTTCAAAATGGGACACATGTCCAGAATGTCACAAGTTCAAAACGAAGCATTTCAGACTGAGACAACTTGACAGAACATGATACAAGCCCCAAAATTTATAACGGCTAGTAATCTGATTTGGATTCTACATCAAGATAGATTTCATTTATTTAATCTAATTGATTGACAATTGGATCTTGAAGACAAGAAATTTTTAAATGAAGAAGCTTTACTTATGGAAACCAAGATTCTATTTGTATTGGCAATTAGGATCAAATTGGGATTCTACTTCTGTCACTCAATAGCTACTAAATCTTCTTGATACAGGTTTGTACAATGGGTAGATTGGAAGACGATCCTCTAGATACTATCTAATGGCTAGTTTGGAAGTAGAGGGTATTTAAGGAGACCAAGGATCGAGGAGCGAAAAATAGATGGAGCATAGAATCTAGAATTCTAAAGTCTAAGTGAATTTCAATTATATACTTTTCTTTCGTGAGTTTAAACGTTTGTGATCACGAGAGAAATACCAAAAGAGTGATTTAGTGAGATAGTGTGATCTACCACTAAGTATTTGCACTCAAAATTGTGATCTCTTGTTGATCATATAGTGGAATCCAACCAGAAGGTTGTTAATGTGGGAGAGTGGATGTAGGCATGATTTAAGCTGAATTACTATAAATTTCATGTGCAATATTCTCTTCCCTTAACTCTTTTTATTTAAGTCTGTTGCACATTTACAGGTTATTTCAGAAATATGTTCAATCGCATAACAGATTTTGAACATCTAATAGAAGTCTCGTAGCTCGTTTATCAGACTCTGATCCTATTCAAACTTTGCTCGCAACTTATTTTTTTTGCATTTATTTGTTGAGACTTTTTTTAAACACCTATTCACCATCTTCTAGGTGTTTGTACTAGCATTATCAATTGGTATCAGAGCCAAATGCTTGTTTTATTAGAGTGTTTTTACTTCTGAGCTAAAGATCTTCTATGGCTTGTATCTTAGCACCAGGGCTTGTGGAAGGACAGAGCAACACAAGGCTACCATATTTTGATGGAAAATAATACAATGTTTGGAAGAAGAGAATGAAGGCATTCCTATGATCCATAGATCCCTTGCAATGGAATGTTGGGGAAAAAAGAATCATTGCTATTATTATGTCTACATCAAACAATAATGGCAAAGACAAAGAAACTAAATGCCCTACTCCTATACCTCAGACCGAGATGTCCTAAAGAGAAAATCCTGATGCAAAAGCTATTTATTTTTTATATTGCGCTATGTCTCCTACCAAGTGTAATAGAATCACTTCATGTGAAATAGCTAAAAAAGTCTGGGATAGACTTCATGTGACTTACGAATGTACAAATTGCATGAAACACAATTCCAAAGCTACTAGAAAAGTGGTTGACTTGACTTGATTTTCCATCAGTAGGTCGTTACCTTTTTTTTATTTTCTTTTTTGTTAGATTTTTGGGTCTTCTGGGGTCAATGTCTATTTTGCATGTTTAGGTCCCTTGTTTTCATTGATTAATTCATGGTAATGTAGCTTTATTAGATACATGAATGACATTATCCTAAAATATGAATTCTAAATCACTCGATAAAGAATTCACCACTATGGACTGGGGTATTCCGTTGATTGAGTTGTTGGATGTAGAAGTCTAGCATTTTCAAAGGACTTTTATCATTATACTTGTGTGCATAAGGAAAGTTTGATCTGCTTTAATTGATCCCACTTTTTGATTGATCATTCCACAATGACTTGACTTGATTCTCTTCTTTGATGTTGTATGTAGCACACCAAGCTTATCTGGGCAGTTGATCATATCTGGTTCTCAACAGGAATGGCTAAAGGTATACAATATATATATAGGTCATGAATTGGATAAATCCAATGAGCAATACATTGAAAATACCTCCACTCAAAGTACAGGAGAATTACTAAAAGTCTTAAGCCTATTGTAATTGTGCAAATTTAGTTATAAATATTTTTTTTTGTCAATTTAGTCATAAACCTTTTGCAATTGTGACAATTCAGTCAATCCAACTAATTTTGGTAGGGCGGTGTTGAGGTGGACGCCGATCGACACTTGGTGACATGGATGCTAGTCGGCACAGGCCATTTGGCCAACACTAACGTGAATAATTTTTTTATATTATTTTATTTTTTTTTATTTATTTTTTTTTCTATTATTTCTTTTCCTTTTCTTCCTCCCTTTCCTTCTTCCGCACAGTGGCCGGCAAGGCTTTGGGCAAGGCCTGGGGATCGTTGTTAGGGAAATTCCTTATGATGTTTCGAATATAACAAAATAAATCAAATGTTACTAACATGCTTAATAATTGAGTAATAGACTATGCTGATGATAGAATATGTAAATGACATTATCAAGGATTATACTTGGAAAAACCAAAAGATAGATTTTATGCTGAAGCTAAACTTATTTAGACAGTGTCCAAACATTAAGGCCAAATATGTTTAAAAGCAAAATACGTTCAGACTTACGTCTAGATTGTAAAGTCTACTTGAGATGGAATACAGACGGAACACTCTCAGACTTTATATACAGAACGAGACATAAGTCTAGAACGTGACAAGATCCAGAACAAGACACATGTCCAGAATGTGACAAGTTCAAAACGAAGCATGTTCAGACCGAGATTCTATATATCCGCATTATCTTTTTGTAACTCAACTTGACAGAATGTTATATAAGCCCCAAAACATGTAATGACTAGTAATCTGGTTTGGATTATACATCAAGATAAATTTGATTAACTCAATCTAATTGATTGATAATTGGATTCTGAAGACAAGAACTTTTTAGATGAGGAAGCTTTACTTATGGAAACTAAGATTTTGTTTGTATGGGCCATCATAATCAACTTGAGATTCTACTTCTGTCACTCAATGGTCTTCTTGATACAAGTCTGTACAACAGGTAAATTAGAAGATGATCCTCTAGAATTGTCCAACGGCTAGTTTGGAAGTAGTGGGGTATTTAGGGTGCGTTTAGGAATAGCCTTGAGAAGCTACTTTGAAGCCCTAAAGATCCTTGGGCCAATGATGGGGTGTTTGGCAAAAAAAATTCAAACCCCCTTTGCAAAATGTCAACCTTCACAAGGCTGAAAGCCCAAGGCCGGTTGGGGGCTGCCTTGGGCTTTCAGCACGTCGAGAATGTTGAGCTAAGGGGCTTAAAAAAAATTTCTTCCCAAATTATTCTTGTTGATTTTTCGTTTTTTTGGTTTTGTCCTCACTATTCATCATCTTCTTCTTCTTCTCGAGCGGTCACCGACAAAGGGCAAGCAATCGTGGGTAGGCAGTGGCCGGCGAATGACGCCTAGACAACCGACGCCAAGGGGTGGCGTAACTGATGTGCCATCTGGGTCGCCAAGGCCTAGATTTAGGGCGACAAGGTCACATGAGGACCTTGCCACCCCCGATCAGGGTCGTGCGACCTCGTTGCCCCAGATCTAGGTGGTGGTGGCATCGTGCAACCTCCCGCAACCTCGCCGTCCCAGATCCGAGGGTAGTGAGGTTAAGCGACTGGGGCAGCGAGGTCGTGCGACCTTGTCGCGATGCAGATTTGGGGTGACATTGTCGCAGGAGGACCTTCCTGCCCTCGATCTGGGTCGCGCGACCTCGCCGCCCCCGGATCTGTGACGCGGTGGCATTGTACGACCTAGCCGCCCCAGATCCGGCGGTGATGAGGTTGCGCGACTAGGGTGGCGAGGTCGCGCGACCGCCGCGACCAGATCCGGGGCGACGAGGTCCTCCTGCAACCTCGACGCCCTGAAACTAAGTCGCGGCGGGGTCGCCGGAGGTTACGGCGGCGTCGCGCTACCTCGCCACCCCAGATCTGGGGTCGCCGGAGGTTACGGCGACGTCACACTACCTTGCCACCCCAGATCTAGGGTCATCAGAGGTCACCAACGGCCGCCTACCCTTGCCAGTCAATTTTTTTTTTCTTTTGATAATTTTTTTATCACAAAAGTCCTTTGTAAATGTAATTCCCCCAAACACGATTTTGCTCAAACGTACTTCCCGATGGACTTTTAAATTGTAATTTACCAAACACAATTTGCATTATGAAAGTACCTTCAACCTAAAGTCCTTTGCATTTTCCCAATGGCTTTCCCCAAAAGTCCAATCAAACGCACCCTTAAGGAGACAAAGAACTGAGGAGCAAAAAACAAACGGAGTGTAGAATCTAGGATTCCAAAGTTTGAGCGAACTTTGATCATATACTTATCTTTTGTGAGGTTAAACGTTTGTGATCACAAGAGAAATACCAAAAGAGTGGTTTAGTGAGATAGTGTGATCTACGACTAAGTTTTTATACTCAAAGTTGTGATCTCTTATTGATCATATAGTGGAATCCAGCCAGAAGGTTGTTAATGTGGAAGAGTGGGCATAGGCTTGATATAAGCCGAATCACTATAAATTTCGTGTGCAATCTTGTCTTCCCTTAATTCTCCTTATTTAAGTCCGTTGCACATTTATAGGTTATTTCAAAAGTCTGTTCCATCGTATAATAAATTTTGAACATTTACTAGAAGTCTGGTAGCTTGTTTATCATACTATGATATTTATTCAGATTTTCCTTGCAACTTGTTTTATTCCGCATTTATTTATCGATATTTCTTTTAAACACCTATTCCCCACTCTAGGTGTTTGTACTAGCATTATCAGTTGGTATTAGAGCCAAGCGCTCGTTTTATGAAGTGTTTTTACTTCTGAGCTAAAGATCTTCTATGGCTAATATCTTGGCACTAAGGCTTGTGGATGGATAGAGCAACACAAGGCCATCATATTTTTATGGAAAAGAATACAATGTTTAGAAGAAGAGAATGAAGGCATTCCTACGATCCAAAGATCCCTTGTAATGGAATGTCGTGGAAAAAGGAATCATTCCCACTGCTATGTCTACATTAAATAAGAATGGCAAAGACAAAGAAAATGAATTCCCTACTCCTATGCCTCGGACTGAGATGTCCAAAAGAGAAGCCCTTGATGCAAAAGCTATTTATTTTTTATATTGTGCCTTGTCTCCACTGAGTGTCATGGAATCTCTTAATGTGAAACGGCTAAAGAAGTCTAGGATAGACTTGATGTGATTTACGAAGGAACAGATTGTGTAAAGGAGACAAAAGTGAATATTCTACTTGTCTAATATAAGTCTTTTAAGAAGTCGGAAATGCTGATGTTGATAATACTCAATGACTTGTGACTTATCATCCCCTCAAGTATGAAAGATTGAATGGTGAAGCTCAAGAACATGAATGATCCATAGATCGGGAAATGTTTAAAGATTCAGTATAATTGTATACATGTCACACATATTCTTAACCCCTTAAGAATAAGTCCAGTCCTAACTGATCTTATGGACTCAATTATATAAATAGAACGATGAATGAATATTTCTTTGCCATTAAATAATCCTTAATATGTAACTATCACATGATTGCTTTAGGGCATTTAGTTAACAATCTCCCACTTGCATTAAAGCCAACCTATCTTAGGCATCAAACCCAACTTGTTAAGTATTTTTCAAAAGAAGATTGGGACAACACTTTAGTGAAGGGATCTACCATGTTTTCTGATGAGCCTATTTTCTGCAAAGTGGCATCACCTCTCCTAACAATCTCTTTGATGAGATGGAAGCACCTCTAAATGTACTTGGAATTCTGGTGAGATCTTGGTTTCTTAGCTTGAGCTATTGCCCAATTGTTGTCACAAAACAATATAATCGGCTCTTCAATGGAAGGAACCACTCCAAGTTATGAAATAAATTTCTTCATCCAAACCGCTTCCTTCGCTACTTTAGAAGCAGCTACATTGCCTTAGTGGTGGAATCAGTAGTTATGCTTCGTTTGGAACTTTTCCAATAATTGCACGTCCATTAAGCATAAAGACAAACTCGGACATTGACTTATAGTAATTAGAATCTGATTAAAAATTAGAATCGGTATATGCTTCAACTTTAAAGTCTCATTCTCCATATATCAAGAACATATCCTTAGTCCTTCTCAAGCACTTAAGGATAGTCTTGATTGCTATCCAATGTTCTTCATTTGAATTAGATTGATATCTGTTGGTGATACCTATAACATGCGCAATATTAGGTCTTGCACATAGCATAACATACATTATGCTACCAATAGTAGATGCCATGCACCTTTGTCATATGCTCTCTTTCTTCATGAGTATTTGGACACATATTCTTGGAAAGATAGATTCCATGCCTAAAAAGCAATAATTCTCTTTCGGAATATTGCATGTTGAAATATGTCAACACTTTGCCACTTTGCCTATGTATATAGATTGTGAGAGGCCAATCATTCATCTTGATCTATCTCTATAGATTTTGATACCTAGAATATCGATTGCCTCACATAAACCTTTCATGGAGAACTTTTGTGACAACAGTATCTTGATTCATGGTTAATAGTATGTCATCCACATACAAAATAAGAAACACAATTGCACTCTCACTGACCTTTTTGTATACACAATATTCAAATGATTTGATTTTGTGTATTAGAAGCTCCTATTGAATTTGAGATCCTCGTCTAAATTTGGTCATATTTTACATCTAAACCTCCTACTGAATCTCAGGTTTATGTATAAACCAGGTCAAACTTTGTGTGACATTCAGAAATTGGACCCCATCTTAAATATATGAAATGGTTGTTTTGTCGACGTGCCTATGGTCATTTTACTCGGAATTGATCACTTTCGAGTAACTAATATATTAGGTGATGCCGTTAAGGGATATAAACATAGCAGACTAGAGAATTCAATCGAAAATCGATTGCTCGACCATAATAACAACATAATAACAACATTATCTAGCCTAGAACGGAAATATTCTGAAGATTCTACCTGTGGTCATGCCTCACTTCATGTCTTGGGATTTGTTGACACCTAAATTTTGGCAACTTGTTTATTTATTTATTGCATAAAACTTAGGGATTAATTTTATCCCTAAAAAAAAATATTAGAATGCATAGCATATAGTTTTAGATGCATTTATTTTTAATTTGCATTGGGCTGGTGACAATAGATTTGAATTGGCAGTTCTAAACTTTAATTTGACGAGTTGGACTAAGCCCACGAAGGGAGAAAATTAGCCCAAGCCCATTTTTTTAATCTATTATCTTGTGAGAAATTCAGATTTGATAGGATATTATAGTGGATTTTTGGAATTTGAGAAAATCGCATTGCAATTTTATCTTTAGCAATAGGCGATAAGATTGCTGGAGAATATTCGAGAGATGAGGAAAATAAAAGGATTTTGTGATCGGGAGGTTATAGGCAATCTTCGTGGGATGAAATATCAAACAAAAGATTACATTTGTTTAGCATATAAAAGGGTGTGTACGGAGGTTGATTAAAGGGGGGTTTTTCTCTTGATTTGAAGGTTAAAAAAATTTAGGCCAAAAGAGAAAAAATTCCATCGTTTCTGTGACACCCCGAACCCTTCGCAGGTCGTCACCAGCGCCAATGTTACACCTTATTACCTTTCTGCTTTGAAGAAGCGTCCTAATTCATAGACACATTTTTTTTTCAAAACAAAACGGTCCCAGCACGACTCATTAGCGGAAGCAATTTAAAACATCACCATCTCTCCCCCTACCAACCATGATACAAATACGCACCACTAATCACCATAATTTATAGACCAGCCACGACACTTTATTTACATATATTTTCAAGATGGGACTTTTTTTGGGTCGGTACATCAAAAGGAAAAGCTAGGACTCAGCCATGTCCAGCCTAAAACCTCAAAAAGAACCCTCGACCCTCTACATCGCATGTGTACAACCCCCATCATAAGTGTCGACTAACTATCCAAAAAGAAACAACCCCTACTCATCACGCACAGGCCTCACACCCAGTCCGATGCGTCAGGCGGCGGCGGTGGTAGCATCCCTCTCATCACCCCATCGCAGCGAACGTGGATAGAAACAAACTCTTGGACAATCGGGCCCCCAGCCAAGCCTATGTCGTACGAGACAAAATAGCGCACACGTATGTAGGTGAGTTCAGGTACAGAAGGACAGCTGAACTCCTCACACTCTACCTCAACGTCGGACGGTAACCTATAAAATGCACCACGCGTGACGGCAGGAAGCGGCATATTGTTAATCTGAAATGTTGGTCCCCAAATGGGTGAGTACAACCACTTGGTAGATAAGAAATCCAATAACAACTTAATGCATCATGCAATCATACATGCATTGCAGGGGTTACTTACCTTGAAGCCATGCGCATACTATCATGCATCATCATATCAATTTATAACACATACATGTATATCATCATCGTATCATATATGTCATCATCATCATGACATCATTACATTACACATGTCATCATCATCATGGCATCATCACATTACACATGTCATCGTGCCATATCATATATCATCATCATTATCATCACCATGCATATCATCATGCATATCATATCATGGGTGATCATCATTATTTCACATCACATATCATCATCATTATCATCATGCATATCATATCATGGGTGATCATCATTATTTCACATCACATATCATCATCATCATCATCATCATGCATATCATCATGCATATCATATCATGGGTGATCATCATTATTTCACATCACATATCATCATCATCATCATCATGCATATCATATCATGGGTGATCATCATTATTTCACATCACATATCATCATCATCATCATCATGCATATCATATCATGGGTGATCATCATTATTTCACATTACATATCATCATCATCATCATCATGCATATCATCATGCATATTATATCATGGGTGATCATCATTATTTCACATCACATATCATCATCATCATCATCATGGTTTAATTTCCACTTTTAGCTTTCAATTTGATCACCACATAACCCATTTCTCAATTCATCAATTTCATTATCCCCTCGGGCAAAGACCTCCGAGGCTTCCGGCATTCAGCCTCCCGTGCCACGGCATCCGCCCCCACATTAGGGCATCTCGCATCTCAACTAGCATCACGAGGCATTCCCTTCGGGCAGAAACCTCCGACAGGGCTTCTGGCATTTACACTCCCTGGCCGGGCATCTTGCACCCCAATCCTGGCATCGTGAGGCATTCCCTTCGGGCAAAGATCTCCGACAGGGCTTCCGGCCCCCCACATTCCGGGCATCCTGAATCTCCCAGGGAAATCCGGCAATGCATCTCTATACATTCCGGTCTCATCCTCTACCACAACCACTTCCTCACTTATCATTATCCACATTTTCCATTATTTTGATCTCGATTTAACATGGCATATAGCGTGACATCAAACAAGTCATACTTGGCATAGGATTCACACATGCATCACAATTCAATGTCACACATATACCAAGACTTTATCATATGCATCTCGATTCAATGTCATACATATACCAAGACTTTATCATACATGCAACAAGATAAATTTAATGGAACTTATGGCTAATAAAATAATCTATTTTCTTTTCTTTTTCTTTTCTTTTTATTTATTAATTATTATTATTATTATTATTATTTTATTTAAATTCCAACTTTTGTCATTTCCATAAATTTAATATCAACAAATTCCCAAAATTATAAAAATCACAGCAAGTATTAAACAAGCCAATAGGATGATAATTGCATACAAAATACAAGGCCAAATAGCATTTCACACAATTTCCCAATTTTCACAAAACATCATATAATTTTCGGATGAAACCATAATGCACGGTTTCCGAAGAAATTCAATTAAAATATCCATATGGCCTCCAAAAATTACGAAATTTTACAGAGTTATAGCCAAGACATTTTCGTACAACTTTCATGAAGAACTCCAAGCCAGATTCTTTTTATATTATTTTATACAACCTCATGAAGCTTCTGGACCCATTACAGCATCATCCAGTGTACACATCACCGAAATATTGACATTTCATCTACCTATTCTCTTTCGTTTCCTCTGAAATTTGGATATGTTATACATCAAGATATCCTCTACAATTTGCATGAAGAGATCTAAGTCAAATAACCAGAGTATAGTCATCATTTATGATATGAATATATAGCATGGAGAGACATTAAAGCTGGATGGACACGATAATGATCAAACATTTATGCAAACCACAATGGCTTCTATCGCATATATGATCTCAAGTAAGCATCGAGAGCTTTATTTTGATTATTTACCCTTTTTTTCTTTCTTTTTTCGACTTTTGGGCCTTTTAGCATCCACATTTGTCTTGTGTCTCTTATACCTTGTTTTCATTCATCGGTTCATGGTAACATAGCTTTATTACATACAAGGACGACATTATTGTAAATCCATGAATTCAAAATTGCTCAATAGACTCATATGAATATAAGTTCACACTCGATGGAGAGTTCAGCATTGGGACCTGCATATTCAACAAATCGAGCTGTTGGATGTGGAAGTCAAGACCATCCCTTGCTAAAGGACCTTTCTAATGCCTGTGCACACAAAAAAAGGTCCTAATTGCTTTATTTGATCCCACCTTCTTGTGGACCACTCCATGATGACTTGCTCGAGACAAGGACGGCATTATTTTAAATCCATGAATTCGAAATTGCTCGATAGATTCATATGAATTGAAGTTCACTTCAGGATTTGCACTCAAAGCTTTGAACTTAATGTGAGGAATAAAAGTAAAGACATGAAATCACAGAACAAGTTGAATAGCCTTGCTTCATTTTGGTTTCTGATTTAAAACTTCTTTTGTCTTTCGCTTTTATAACTCAGATATATCAATGGACTAGCAAGCTTCGTTCATTTAGATTACCGCCCTCTTGCTCCCATTAGATAAATTCTTGTGAATTATGATCCACACGTCTCACATCACAACTTGTACCATTGTGCATCTAATATCCGTGCCCCTCTATTTGCAAAGACTCATTAGTCTTTTCTAGAGCAAGGATCGGATGTAAGTCAACAACGCTGAAAACTTAACATTGGTTAAAGAAAGTTCCCCTCAAAGATCGTAGGAGATCTGATGTGACGGAAGAGAGAGTGACACAAGAGTTCACATCCCACTCGAATCGATGATATTTATGATGATAAATGGATCGAGCTGGAACATACTCCGTCTCTCGTATAAGTAGGGCGTTACATGTCAAATGCAAGATGCAAAATGGGACTTGATTAGTAAAGTGACAATTATGAATAAAGAAAGATATGCTTCTTGTGAATTGTGATCCACACATCTCAAGTCACAACTAGTAACACTGTATATATTGTTGGGATATAATACGCGGAAACAACAGGATCACCAGAAAATAAACGAGAAAAATAAGAACACCAGAAATTTACGTGGTTCAGTCCAAGTATCAGTATCTACATCCACATGGAGAGCCAGCAGCAAATAATCCACCATAATCGGAGTATTAGAGTTTACAATCATTCACACGCTCAAGTGTTTCCCACAC
This sequence comes from Eucalyptus grandis, assembly GCF_016545825.1. Lineage (NCBI taxonomy): Eukaryota > Viridiplantae > Streptophyta > Magnoliopsida > Myrtales > Myrtaceae > Eucalyptus > Eucalyptus grandis. The sequence continues at coordinate 17,321,402 of NC_052622.1, forward strand.
CTAGATTTAACCATAAATCTTAATTATTTATAAATAAATAACTCACTTCGGTATAAACTCACGGAACAAAATTAACGCGTTCAAATCGTACGCCAAAAGAAAAGAAAAATCTCCAGCTTAGCTCTCTCTCTCTCTCGGCGGACGTGCGGCTCCTTTCTTCGTCAAAATTCTGCTTTTATACGCTTGGGCCCCACCTTTCCTTTTGTCTACGCGCGGGGTCTCCATGCCAAAAGGAATTCGGCAACGCAACAGGAGACCTGGGCCCACTTTTGTCTTCATGGGTTCTACGGTGAAGCTTCCTTCGTGGCCCTTTTTTTTTCCTTTCTTTTATTTTATCTTCATCAGGTGAAACAAGAAAGCCCATACCGTGGGATTATCCACTTTTGTAAATCTTCAAAAAATTCAGTTAATCGCATTTTTGCAAACGCTCAAACTCGAGTCATAATTTAACCTATCCTAAAAAATTGTAGGAGATCCGATGTGACGAGAGAGAGTGACCCAAGAGTTCACATCCCACTTGAATTGATGATATCTATGACGATACATGGTCATCGGTTTTTCCAATTACTTCAGATAATTTGCTTGGGGCTTGAGCTAGATCATATTCCATCTCTCATCTAAGTAAGGCATTACATGTGAAATGCGAGATGCATATTGGACTTGACTCATAAACCAACGATTATCAACAAAGAAAGATATTTCTTGTGAATTGTGACTCTTGTGAATTGTGATCCACATGTCTCATATTACAAGTTCTAACACCGTATATCTGATGTGTGGCCCTCTATTTGCGAAGACTCATTAGGCTTCTTTAGAGCAAGGACCGGGATGCAAGTCAACAATACAGAAAACTAGACATTGGTTATGGAAAGTTATCGAAATTCATACAAGATCTGACGTGATGGAAGAGAGAATGGCCCAAGACTTCACATCCCATTTGAATGGATGGCGGTTTTGGAGAAGGTTCCTCCACTCCGCAAAACACGGTGTAGAAGAATTAATACCCATGACTATAAATAGTCGTCCTTTTGTCCAGTGACTTTAGATATTTCATTTGGGGCTTGAGCCACATGGATTGAGCTAGATCATACTCCATCTCTCGTCCAACTAAGGGGTTACATGTGAAATGCAAGATGTAGATGGGACTTGACTAGTAAACTAATGATTATCAACAAAGAAAGATACTTCTTGTGAATTGTGATCCACGTCTCACATCACAAGTCGTAACACTGAACATTTGATACGCATGGCCCTCTTTTTGCGAAGACTCATTAGTCTTCTTTAGAGTAAGGACCAGGATGCAAGTCAACAACACTAACAGCTTAACATTTGTTATGGAAAGTTCCCTTCAAAGTTCGTACAACATCCGATGTGATGGAAGAGAGAGCAACCCAAGAGTTCACATCCACTTGAATCAATGGCGGTTTTGGAGAAGATTCCTCCACTCCGCAAAACACGGTGTAGAAGAAGTAATACCCATGACTATAAATAGTCATCCTTTTGTCCAGTTACTTCAGGTATTTCATCTGGGGCTTGAGCCACGTGGATTGAGTTAGATCATACTCCATCTCTCGTCTAAGTAAGGCGTTACATGTGCAATGCGAGATGTAGATGGGACTTGACGAGTAAATACCAACACTTATCAACAAAGAAAGATATTCTTGTGAATTATTTTCACACATCTCACATCACAAGTTGTAACACCGAACATTTGTTATGCGTCGCCCTCTATTTGCAAAGACTCCTTAGTCTTCTTTAGAGTAAGGACCAGGATGCAAGTCAACAACATTGAAAACTTAACATTGGTTATGGAAAGTTTCCCTCAAAGTTCGTACAAGATCTGATGTGATGAAAGAGAGAGCTGTCATTTATTTTTATGATCCCACATTTTCGGACCCACATTTTCTCTTAAAGTGGTAGTGTTCCACATGTATTTTTTCCACGCTTCGTACCTTTTCGTGACAACCACCCATTTTGTAACCGTCTTGATGGGAGACGATGTATAAAAGGAACGTATGTTCATTTCTGACGGGCGATCACAAGGTCTAACACAAACCCTCTCATTTGGAATATACCATCAGTGTGTGAGGGAATTGGGTTAGTAGAGTGTGCCCAATGTTTTACTGAATTTTCAGGTTTTTCCGACGAACGTGATTACGAACAATGGCTGGAGGTTTGTCTATAATCGATCCTAGCTTTCGCATTATGAATTTTATGTCTTTCAAGATCAACCCAAGAGTTCACTCCGCAAAACACGGCGTAGAAGAATTGATACCCATGACTATAAATAGTCGTCGTTTAGTCCAGTTACTTTAGATATATCATTTGGGGCTTGACTCCGTCGTTGGAGCTAGATTACACGTCATCTCACATCTAAGCAAGACGTTGCATGTGAAATGTGAGATGCATAGATAGGACCATGCCCAACGTCTAATAACCTGTAAGAGGAACGAGCAAAATAGAAAGAGTAAGAGATGAAATAAGGCGTGTCTAATTCTATACTATGAGATGTCGGGTCAGTTAATATTTTTGGAAAAGGACTAATAATGAAAATATAAGATTCCACTTAATAACACGCATGGATGAAAATTAAAGGCGCACAGACCTGACAATGATCATTAATCTTATGTATGCAAACGGCAATGGGTCGAGCTTGTTTTGATCAGTTTAATTTTTTCTCTTTTTAAACTTTATTTTGGACTTTTGGGTGGTTTGGCATCAACACTTGTTTTGAGTCTCTAGATGCCTTGTTTCATGGTAATCTAAATTTAATCAAACACATGGCTAACATTATTTGAATATACAAATTCTGAATTGTGGGATAAATTATTCGTACAAATGTAACTACACACAAGATAGAGATTTCTTAAGGGACCTGTGTACTCTGCTAATTTGGGGTAGGAGACCACCCTAAGTGCCACGACTTGGCACGGGGGTACATATAAGTGCCAAAACTTTCAAAATGTACACTTAAATACCAACGGCGAGCCACATAGATACCGCACATCAGATTTTTGGTAAGCCTTGCCGGAGTTGGCACATAAGTGTCTAATTTTCGAAAAAGGTGATACATAATTATACTTTTTGGAAGTTTTGGCACTTATATGTTCCCCATGCTAAGTTGTGACACATGGGGTGTTCTTTGCCCACTATTGAATGTAGAAGTCAAGATCATACCCATTTGATATTCCTATGCACTCAAGAAAAGCCCAAACTATTTAATTGATTAGACTTTCTATTGGAGTAGTGCACAATAACTCAGACTTGATTCTCTTCTCGATGTCATCTGGCTCACACTACATGGTCTGCTAAGCATCATTTAGACTATTGGTTATGTGGGCCCCTAATGTTAGACCCATCCGATTAATGGTTTTGGTTTGGGTGGAGATTTATCGGTAATTTTAGTGTTTTGTTTCTTAAGCTTGACATAATATAGATATGTGAAGGGGAAAAAAAGGGGAAAACAGAGAGAAAAGAGAATAAAAAAATAATACAAAAATAGAGAAAAAGGAAAATAATAAATGGGGTTAAGTTGAATTTTAGTAAATTCGGGTTTGCTTTGGTTTTAGTGAGTTTAGGCTTGATTTAGTTCAGAAACGGTTTGGGTTTGACTTAGTTTATAAATGTTTGGGCTCAGTTTGTTTTTGAGTGGGTTGGATTTAGTTCAATTGAGAGGGCCAGATATAAGAGCCCAACTGTGTCCACGGCCTAGAACCCACGATGTCCAAGTATGATCAATATTTGGACTGGGCCCAAGGGCCCGGGCCCGTGCCCTATTTTTTCATAATATATAATAAAAATAAAAAATAAATTTGGAAATAGTTAGAAAAATAGGTCTTACTTAGGTGTTAAATCTTAGTACTCGATTTGGTTTAGTTTCTTTTAGATAGCATGCATGTAGTTCAGGTTTAGTTTAGGTTTAGGCAGATTAAACTCTCAGGAAAGAAACAAAAATTCGGTTGAGGATTGTTTTGAAAAGGAGGCCATGACAGCTTGTTTAGGTTATTCAGGGTCGGCTTTTCTTTGCTTTTAGGCTCTTACATGTTTGAATGGACCAAGTACAAACGAGACGTACTTATAAAGAAAAAAAAATTGAGACCATGGAGTAAAGAACCAAGTCAATAACATTGGGGATATTCCTTCCCTGTTGCCTAGGTATTCAATTCATCTGTAAAAGGGTTGTCCCAATGCCCTATGTCGGATAAAATTATCCAATCTATCTTAAATTTATTGTTTGGATGATGATATGATTATAAAATTTTCAATTTTGTTAATATAATCTTAAAATTTTTGTCTGAAATTCCAATGTAATTTTTCCGGTTAATTTTTGCCAGAAATCACTGAAGTGATAGTCTAATTTGGTAATTATTCTATGTGACACACCATCACATCAATGATTTTTAGAGAAAATTAATCGAAATGACTGTTCTCTTTCTTTTGTGTAAATGTTGAGGACGAAATAGGTAAAATTAAAAAATTTAGGATGGAATTGATATTTACGAAATAGGTTTAAGATTAATTGGACAATTTCCTTGCGGATACGACCTCGAGAAGCCATGTTAGGTGATATATGAAATAACACTCCCACCTCTTGTTTATCAATTATCTCGACCTAACGTGGGAATATTTTATATTTTTATTTTTATTTTTATAATATTATCACGGTTGTGGGATTGGGAGCCAAACAATTGGACTTTCAAGTGGGAATTGAAAGGTGACGAGTGGATAGATGGAGTTGTTTTATCAAGTCTTCCTCAAATGATTCAGTCTACCGACCCTCTCGCTTTGAATATGCGAATGGACTTATCGATTAACAATGTTTAACTAAGAATAATATACTTACTGGTCCATACAACTCACATCACAACTTGTTTTATTATTTTGCAAAGACTTATTGATCATTATGGAGAAATAGATTGCGATGTAATAATGGTCAACAAAGCGGAAAAACTAAACTAACGTAACTACTTTGCCTGGAAAAAAGCATTATTCTTTGATGAAATTCTAGAAATGCGTCAAGAATCACCTTTTCTAGATGTTTCGTTATCGTGGATAACCCCTTGATGTTTGGAGCCATATTGGCTAAACCGTCAAGAAGGTTTACTTTTGCGAAGTTGAATCATGTAATATAAAGAAAATTCTTTCCGCTTGTGAAACACGGCACATCAAAGTGTTAGACCGATTCTCATCCATTTGCAACTTGCCGTCAATGGTAGGGAAAAATGCAAGTAAAAATACTACCTATTCAAATCAGTTAAAAATACGGAATTTTAATTTAGTGCTCTTTTTCCTCTATCTCTAATAAAGAGAAAATTCTGTTTGGCCATTCTCCGGTTGGTGTTGCATACATGTATATAATAATTAACTTCAATAAGCATACGAAAATCTAACTTTTCCCCTCCATCTTTCTCTCCCTTGCCTTTGCATGCCTCCACCACCTTCTGCCCCATTGCAACCACGAAGTCGCTGTCCTCTACAGGCTTCGATGCTCATCGTTGTTGCAGAGCCAATCACCATGTTGACCATCGCCTCTCTCTCTCTCTCTCTCTCTCTCTCTCTCTCTCTCTCTCTCTCTCTCTCTCTCTGAGAACCACCGGGCCACCATGCCTTCAGATCTAGGTCGACCTAGATGTGGTGCACTTTAAGGACGGGTCATCAAATTGAGATACATATAAGGTCATCGACGTCAGAGATAACAGGATCTGCTGACCTGGCCACCATAACCAATACGTTGCGACTTTGGTGACTTTGTTGGGATTTGTTTCAATAAACAAGAATAACCGCATGGGTAAATATGAATTAAAAAAACGAATTGTAGCAGAAGTTTAAACACTCATACACATATTTCCAAAGTATTGTTCATTCATTTTAATAAAAGCATGTAGAAATAAGAAGGAGGCTAATCACATTACTTTTAGTCCGTGTTCAAAAATTTTGGTTCCAACGTTCTTCAAATTCTGACCACGAACTTTTGATGTCCTCACAGCGTCGGTTCCAACGTTATTCAGATTCTGACTATGAATGCTTGATCTTCTGGTAACGTTGACTCTGACATTCTTGAAATCCTGACCACAAACGTCAGATGTCTTATGATAATACTGATTCTGACGTTCTTCAGATCCAGACCACAAACATCTGATCTCTTCGTAATGCAACTGCTGACCTTCTTCAGATCCAGTCCCACAAGTGTCAAGCCTCTAGTTCAGACACACCACCAATCTCACGTTAAACGGTAGAGAGAAATTGAGAGATCTACAACTACAATTATGCTAGTAATTACTCTTGTGTGTGAATGACTTGGTTGATCACTATCAACACTCTTAATTGTCAATTGTCAATCATCCTATGATCTGCTCTCTCAATTGCCTTTTTTATAATTGCTCTTAGATCATATTTAAATCGGCTCATTAACTCTAAAACCATTTCATAAAATTAATTCGACCGCAACATTTGATGGACGTAAGTTTTGGTACCATTTCAAACACTAATTCGGACATTTATTCTATAACTATTATAGAATATTATTCGAGGCAATAATCTCTAACCGTTATAAGACTTTATTCTAGACACTTTGTAACCATTACAAATATTTAATTTGACCGGTACATCTAAAATCATTTCAGAACAATAATTGATCGTTTGAATCTAAAAGTGTTTCATATTATTAAATTACTCATTGATTCTAAGATTGTTTCAGATCATAAATGTGACCGTTAAATCTAAAACCGTTTTAGATCTTTAATTTAGCCGTTAAGTTTGAAACCATTTCGGATCATTAATTTGGCTATTTATTTGGAACTCACTTCAGATCACTAATGATGTCATTGATTCTGATCATTAATACGGCTATTAATTTTGAACTTACTTTAAATTATTAATTTCAACATTAAATCTAAACTTACTTCAAATCTTTGATTCGCTAGTAAAGTTTGAAACTCGCTTCAGATCTTTGTAAAGGTTGAAGCTCCTTTCAAATCTTTTATTTTTAGCCCAATTGAATATGATTGGCTTAATTGCAAACTCATTTGCAATATTGTCTATCTTGTTCAAATGTCATTCTAATTGGTTATGATGTGTGAAATCCCTAGGTTCATCACTGAGCTGACAGTACGACTTGCACTAACACATTAGCACAATTAAGAGAACTGATTATCTAGATTAGTCTCTTGTTCCTACAAACCATGAGTGACATCTAGCAATATGTCATGGCTACCCAGATAATGTGAATATGAATATAATGAACCTATTAGCTTTGGCAACTGTGTAATTTGATCCTTTTGTCATACCATGTCTCAATAGAACAAAGGCCATTGAATTATTTGTCAAGCCACCAATTGGACGCGATTTTAGCATGACCTAACCTATTGGGTAGCTTTTAGGAATTTTTAGCGCAATTGACCCGTGGTCGATTATTTTCGAACAACATTGTACATTTTCGATACATTGGTGACTCTCAGTTATCGTGAAAATCTCAAGATTTCAAATACGAACACAGGGTACCAAAACAACAAAAGATCGGTCTAGTGCCGATCGACAAGAATTTTGCAATTAGGTGGAATTACCCCACACTTGATCACGTCGTTCTGTCGAATTGACCTATCTCCGGTCTCTAATTGATTTTTAACTATACCGTAATGACCCTTGTAGATTAGCACGGTCAAGCAATCGATTCCTAGTTGAATTCTTAAATTGGTCGCGTTTATATTCCTTAACGGTTTCACCTGATAGGCTAGTTATTTCGTGAGTGTCCAACTTAGAGAAAAGAACTATAGGTGTGTCAATGAAAAGCTCATTTCATTTAATTGAAAACAGGGTTTGGAAATTAGGATGTCACAAATGTAATGGAGGTGAGGTATGGATATCCGAATCTTCTTAAGGCGATTAGTTCCTGCTAATGGTGCTCCGCAAAATCACGAACTATGCCTCTCAAGATACAACACCTCAAACTTGTTTGGATTAGCACTATGCAAACATGACTCAGTCGAATTGTTCAATTGAACCAGCATACTTAGAAAACAATAAAAGAGTAGAGTAGTATTTCAAATCCCTTTTAGAATCGAGTCCAAAAAACCTTCTCATGAAGCTCAATGATCATATCTATTTATAGAGCTTTAAAGTTCATGTGCATAAGAGATATATGAATTAAATAGACACATGTATAAAAGACATTCATGACTCAAGGGATACGTGAATCTAAGAGATTCATGAATCCAGAGACACGTCAATTCAAGAGATTCATGAACTCAATAAATACATAAATTAAAAAGATACGTAAATCTAGGAAATTCATGAATTCAATAGATACGTGAATAGAAAAGTCTAGAAAATTCATGAATTCAATAAATACGTGAACAAAAAAGACATATCTTAATTTGTTGGCTTTCGTTGATCCATTAACCATAATTATAACATATGTAACCGCGTCAAACAGATATTGACGGAAAGAAAACAAGCGAAATAGAAATAGAAAGAGCTAAAATAAGGAGTTTTAAATCTATAATGGTGACCTTTGTTGGGATATCGGGTCAGATAAATTATCTTTTCTCAAAGACACAAAACTGTTTGGAATCGGACATTTATGCGAACTGTAATGGCTTCTATCACATATAAGGTCTCAAGTAAGCATTGAAAGCTTTGTTTTAATTAGTTTATCTTTTTCTTTTTTTTTCTTTCTTTTTACGACTTTTCGGCCTTCTAGGATCCACATATGTCTTGCGTCTCTTATCCCTTGTTTTCATTCATCAATTCACGGTAACGTAGCTTTATTACGTACAAGGATGACATTATTGTAAATCTATCGATTCGAAATTGCTCGATAGATTGGTATGAATATAAGTTCACACTTGATGGAGAGCTCAGCATTGGGACCCGCATATTCGACAAATCGAGCTGTTGGATGTGGAAGTCAAGAGCATCCATTGCTAAAGGACTTTTCTTACGCCTGTGCACACAAGAAAGGTCCTAGTTGCTTTCATTGATCCCATCTTCTTGTGGACCATTCCATAATGACTTGCTCAATACAAGGACGACATTATTGTAAATTCATGAATTCGAAATTGCTCAATAGATTTGTATGAATTAAGTTCATACTAGATAGAAAGTTCAATATTCGGACTTGGGTATTCTGCAAATTGAGTCGTTGGACGTGGAAATCGAGGGTTCATTACTGAAGGACTTTCCTTGCACCTGTAGGCACAAGAAAAGTCCGTATTGCTTTAATTGATACCTCCATCTCACGGTGCATTCCATAATGACTTGACTTCATTCTCTTCTAGATGCATTGCATGGTATACCAAGCTCGTCTGGACTATCAATCATGTGTTCTTCCCGACAAATATGGCTAAGGCGAGACGATATGGAGATGATAAGTAGAGTCGGGTAAATCCGACAAAAGGATGCATGCCATGTAAAAGCTATTCCATTGAAAGAGACGATACTTAAACCACTAAGGTCAAGAGCTTATTGGCCAGTAAGAGCAGTTTGACATGACATGTCATGAACTAGCTACTTGTCATGACATGCAGCCACTGGTAATAATTAGACTACCACATGTAGATCAACATTTAGTAACAAAAATAATTCACACTTTAAAATACTATGAAAGCAACTTAGGTAAGCATCTCCTTCCTCACATAGTACTTCCCGCCATACACTCTCCTCTCCCGTTACTTAGGCATCGGACGGCCAATCGGATCAAAATCTGAACACCAGAATTTTTGTATGTGGACACATTCCACTTGAAGCGATAGCGATTTTGGAGAAGATTTTTCCGCACGGTGAAACACGGCAAAGGAGAAGACTGGACGAATTGCCAACGTGGATAGACTTTGACGTCAATGGAGGACTTAACCATCTACTCCATTTTCATCGGTGTGCACGGAAGTTGCGTGTTATGTGTAAAACATGACATGCGGTGTCAGGTTAGACAAGTTATCTTCTCTTAAAAACTTGACCTGTTTGGAAACGGACCAATGTGAAAATATAGTTGAGAATCTATCTTAATATGCCATTAGCAGTACGGAAGATGGGATGAAAGAGAAAGTGACGCGGGATGCGATGATGAAGGATGATTCAGCGGGAGGTCGAGTGGTTGAAGAACATGGAGATTGTGTCGAGCTTCGTTTGCGGTGAGATGGCCTGAGGCCAAGCTCGAAACTCGAGCGCTACCCAAAGCTTCGGGTTTGAGGTCAAGCTTCAAGGCAAAAGCAGCCATGGATGAGTGTCGTCCATGGCTGGCCATGGGCATCGTTCATGGTGGATGGGAAAAAACGATACCCATGGATCACTAGTATACACGAACGAATGAACGAATAGACAAGTGAGCGCAATAGAGCAAGAACGGACAAGGACGACACAAGTGATAAAATCGCATTAAATAACGAAACCGAAACCGACCCGATATGCCTACGCATCCATTTACAAAACCCATCTGCCCATTTCCTCCTCCCAGCTCCGCGTCTGACCTCACCTACTGAGATTCTTCTAGAAAGTTTGGGTTTTTATTTTACTTTTCATCTCTCCTCGTCCGTTCATCCGTTTGGTTCTCATCCCGGAGACCTTTTGGGAGATGGGTTTGATCTTCTTGAGTGAGTCCCTGCATTCTGTGCCCCTTGCACCGGCGGCGATGGCCATGGACGAGCATTGGCGTGCTCGTGAGCAGGTCGGCATAAGCCGACTCAAGATCCAGCCATGGCAAACACAAGATGAAAGAAAATAGAAGTAGAGAGAGAAGAGGGAGAGAGAGAGTCGCAAGCAGAAACAGAGGGGAGGAGAGAGAGTAAAGGTGAGAGACAGAGTGTTAACGGAGAGAGTGGGACTAATAGGTGGGCCCGAATTTGCCATGTATCGATTAGTGTATGGTTAATTGTATCTTCCTCCATGTCATATTAAACACACCCAATATTTCTTCTACAGAGGGACATAGAGGGAGATGAGAGACAGACGTCGGCACCAAGTAGCATGTAGGCCCATTGGGCCAGATTTGGACAAAATTTTTGGGTCCGATTAATGGACCGGCCGAGTCAAGACAAGGGTTTTGGAATCTAGCCCGCCCATACATACATTCGTTTGAAAAAGGGATAAATACATTGAAAGTCCTAAAACTTGTCATGAAAGTACAATTGAATCCTAAAACATTTAAAAAGTGCAATTAAATCATCAAACTTATTACAAAATTGTAATAAAGTTTCAAAACTTCTAAAAAGTGCAATCAAATCCTAAAACTTGTCAAATCAAGTCTTATCATTAATAACTTGTCAAATTTGAAAGTTTTGGGATTCAATTACACTTTTGTGACAAATTTTAGGACTTGATTGCACATTCATAACAATTTTTAGAAATTGCACTTTTTGAAAGTTTTAAAATTTCTAGTACACTTATTCCTTTGCAAAACATAATGCCCCCAACTTCTTCGGCAAAGTTCATGCAAGGGCAGCAGCACTTGCCCCACAGCAACTTTGGTGTTTTATTAATATTTTTTCTCTTACTAATTTATCCTTCTTCCTTAATTCTTTTCATTTTGTGATTCATTTTTTTTTTCTTAAGGACATGCCTCATAGGTGGTGCCACACTAGCGCCACGCACATTAAAAAATTACAAAGATCAAACATTACCATTTCCCATTAGGCAAAGTGGAAGGAACTTATGAAGGAAGTTGATTGCCCAATTTTATGACTCAATTGTATTTTTGTGATGAGTTTTAGGAATTCTAAGACACTAATCTCTGAAAATAATTCTTGCTAAAATTCATTCTCTCTTTTTCAAAGGATGTAAAGTTACTCACATAATTTGATCAAAGCAAATCATGCTCCAATCTGCACCTCATGTTTTCTTTAACTTATGACGTTGGTACACATTCAACTAAAAATAATTGGACCAAAATTCACAAAACTAGATGCCAACGTACATCAATTGTGGTCATTTGAATTTATCATATTTTCGATGTGAAAAGCTAAATTGTAGCAAGCAAATGTAATATTTATAAGAAATATTAATGATCTTGTTATCATTAAAACTATTCTTAAGGATTGGACGTTGCAACCGTTCCAGGATGGAATTGCAAATGACAAAAATTCCCAAAAGCTTTCAAGTAACTAACGAACCATTACAGAAATGGATAATGAAGTTAGCTAAGATAAATAAAGTACAAAATATTTTTACCAAAAAAAAAAAGTTACAAAAGACGATTTGCTACATAGGCTACAACTGAAAGACCATATTATCTCAAAAAGTGAAGCGTGTAGGATCAACTAGTTCTTCCAATTTGATGTCCTCTAATGCACTTTGCATGATGGAGTTACATGTTGATATTGCCCTAGAAACTTGTTGCATGGTTGGACGATGCTCTGGTTTGGGATTTAAGCATGACAATGCCGTCTTTGTCACTAAAGCCACTTCCCCTAGAACATTACCTTTTGGGTATGGAATTCTTTGATCTAAAACTTCCTTCAGTGGCCAAGAAGTTGTTGAATTGTTCGATGGTGATGAAGATGAGGACGCAAGTGAAGAAATGAGGTCGCCCGGATGGCTTCCCATGATTACTTCCAATGCCACCACTCCGAAGCTATAAACATCGCATTTCTCGTTCACTTCCATTGTGTATGCGAGTTCTACATAGAGAAAAGAGCAAATTTTTTTCTAAGTTTTATACAATATCTATGCTTTATAAATTTAGATTGATTTTCAGTACATCAAGTGTAGATAATTAAGAATAAATTAATACATTCTTTAGATTCCAATGGGCTTTAAAATTTCCGATGCTTTAGGAAAAAGTTTCACTTTTTAAGTTAGTGGCCTACATATCAATTAATATTTAATCGAACTTTCAAATCGCGTAGATAGTGTTGGGCTTGGTATTAGGAATTTGGAAATAGAAAGGAGGGTGGTTGGAGATGAGGATCCCAAGTATGATCACTTTCCTATCCATAATAATTAAGCGAGGTGAAATTTTGAAGAAACCAACTTACCTGGAGCTGCATATCCAAAGGTGCCTGCAAAGGAAGTCCAATTGGATGAATAAGATTTTAAAACCTTAGCCATGCCAAAATCAGAGACGTGAGCTTCATATTCTTCATCCAATAAAATGTTCTTGCTCGAGACATCTCGATGAATTATAGGAGGAGAGCATTCATGGTGCATGTAGGACAATGCATAAGCCACCCCTTTGACAACATTCACTCTCCTATTCCAGTCAAATGTTGCCATCATCTCTTCATTGTTCAATACATCCTTCAAGCTGCCCGATTCCAAGAACTCGTATACCAAAAATGAATGTCGAGAACTCGAGCAAAAGCCATAGAGCTTGATGATATTTCGATGCCGAGTTTCGGTCAAAGCATGAATCTCCCGTTCAAATGCTTTTTGATTGGCCATTTCTACGTCCACTGCTTCTTTAAATTTCTTTATAGCAAAAGTTTCACCTGTTTGCAATTGGGCCTTGTAAACACTCCCCTGTCCTCCCACACCGATGCAATATTTGGCATCAAACTCTTCTGTGGCTTCAATGATGCTCTCATAAACCATTCTTCCATCAAAGCTCCATATTACCCAGGGATTCTCATTGCTTCCATTAGCTGAAGTAGCCTCTGTTTTTCTTATTCTTCGGCATCCAATACTTGAAGCTCCCACAACAAGAAGCAAAGAAAGTAGGCAACCGAAAGTAGGAATCAAAACTAGCAGCAACTTTTTGTTTTTGTTTCTTCCTTTCAACATTGGTTTTGTACAGGGGCTAAGACCAGCAATGTCTCCGCACAAGCCTTTGTTCCCTCTCACAACTCCAATCGTAGCATTACGAAAGGCTGGAATGTTTGGTAAAGAACCCTCTAACTCATTAAACGATATGTCGATGGATGTCAAGCTTATCATATCTTGAAATGTTGACATAGTTGAACCCGATAATTGATTGTGTGAGAGATTGAGTATTTCTAATCTGTGCAATAGCCCAAGTTGTCTAGGTATTTCTCCTGTGAGGAAATTTTGACTCAAATCGAGATGCTGAAGGGATTGAAGATTCCCAATCTCGATGGGAATACTCTTTTCTAGATTATTCCTACTTAAATTTAAGAATAGAAGGTGGGAGCCCTCCCCAAGTTGGGTAGGAATTGAGCCACTCAAGTTATTTCCTGCAATGTTGAGTGATTCTAGATTGGACAATGCTCCAAGTTCTTGAGGGATGTGGCCTACCAAAAGGTTGCAGTCCAACAAAAGCTGTAGTAGTAACTTCAATTTTCCTAGGTCTTTAGGAATTTCTCCAACAATATAATTTGAAGAGAGGTCAAGTTTCCGCAATTGAGTCATGTTTCCAAGCTGAGGTGGTATGGCACCGGAGATTTTATTGTTGGAGATTGTCAAGCTTGTCAATTTTCTACATTCACTCAATGTCGAGGGTAGCTCACCATAAAGTTCATTGTCGCTCAACTCAAGGTAATCCAAGGAGGGGTACATACCAAGTGCATCAGTTATGTTATCCTTGAGCAAGTTGTTTTTGAGCCCAAGTCTAATCAAACTTGAACAATTTTTCAGGCTTCTTGAGATTCCAGTGAGGTGATTGTTTCCTGCACTAAAATTCATAAGAGTTTGGCTACTGCATATTTCTTGTGGCAATTGGCCAACAAAGTGATTTTCATTCAGACTTACTCTTGCGATGGATGTGAGATTATTCATCTCGGTGGGAAGAGAGCCCGACAATAAGTTGTTGGCAATATGAAGGTCCGATAGGTGGGTCAAGTTGCCTATGGACGACGGGATAGGACCTGTTAAATTATTGTCTGCCAATTGCATTTTTATCAATGAACTCATTCCTCCAACTTCCGAAGGTATGGAGCCAGAAAGCTGGTTGTCATAGAGGTGAAGATATGCCAAATTACTCAAATTTCCTAAAGTTGTAGGGATGGATCCTTTGAGATAATTGGAAGATAAGTCGAGTACATAGAGAGACCCCAACCTTCCTATTTCCTTCGGAATGGATCCGACAAGTTGATTACGAGCAAGCAATAACCGCCCCAAGCTACTCATGTTTCCAATGAAAGAAGGAATAGGACCGGAAATGTTGTTATCAATAAGACCGAGATCTCTTAAAGATCGCAATGACCCAAGTTCAATTGGAATGGATCCGACAAGTTGATTATAATTAAGCCATAATTCCCCCAAGCTACTCATGTTTCTGATGGAAGAAGGAATAGGACCGGCGATGCTGTTCGTAGAAAGATTGAGATATTGTAAAGATCGCAATGACCCGAGTTCAATTGGAATGGATCCTTTGAGATAATTGGAAGATAAGTCAAGTATATGGAGAGACCCCAACCTTCTTATTTCATTTGGAATGGATCCAACAAGTTGATTACCACCAAGCCAAAACTCCCTCAAGCTACTCATGTTTCCGATGGAAGAAGGAATAGGACCAGCGATGCTGTTCCAAGAAAGATCAAGATATTGTAAAGATCGCAATGACCCAAGTTCAATTGGAATGTTTCCCGAAAGGTTATGGTGACTTAAATCCAGATGAATAAGCTTGGAAAGATGGCCAATGCTCAGAGGGATGTTCCCGAAGAGCTTATTATATCCAAGGCTTAGAAATGTCAAGTTGCTCAAGCCAAGTATCTCAACGGGAATTGGGCCAGTCAAATCATTACGACTAAGATTGATATATTGTAAAGGTGGCATTCCTATTTCTTTAGGAATGGAACCATAAAGCTTATTAAATGCAAGGCTTAGTACTGTCAAGTTGCTCAAGCCAAGTATCTCAATGGGAATTGGGCCAGTCAAACTATTACTAGCAAGATCGAGATATTGTAAAGATCGCAAAGACCCAAGTTCAATTGGAATGTTTCCCGAAAGGTTATTTCCAATTAACTCCAGACGAATAAGCTTGGAAAGATGGCCAATGCTCACAGGGATGTTCCCGAAGAGCTTATTGTAGGGAAGGCTAAGAGTGACCAAGTTGGGCAAATGGGAGAAATTGAGAGAGTGAAGCGTACCACGTATGGCAGAAGATGAAAGGTTGAAGCTCACAACGCTCCCCAGAGGATCACAATCGATTCCGCGCCATGAGCAAGGGCTGCTTCCATTCCATGAAGACAAATTATAGCGACTCCCGCTGTCTAACTTAGACTTCCATGTTAGGAGTGCCTCCACTTCCTCATTTACCGTATGGTTACTAGCATCAGTAAGGGCAACTAGAGAAGAGCTTCGAGATGAAGCAAGACAAGACATTTGTTGCGGGAATATGATAAGAAGGTAAGCGAGGAACAACATTGAGAGTTGTTTCTGAGACGAGGCCATGAGAGGTTTGAGGTTTTTTGGGGTGGGCTTTTCTTCGTTTCTAGGTGCGCATGTGTTATAAGGGACTAACTATAACCCACGTATTTATAAAAGAATCGACACCATCAAGTCAACAAACAGGTCAATGATCGCTGCTTCTCAGTGAATGAGAGACAATATAAAATTTCTTTTCTGGGAGATATGACACAAAACTCTCTTGAAATTTGAGAGGTAATACACATCTTTCCCTAAATTATCAATATATGCAATTACTTTATGAATTCTCATTTTTGCGGTCGCTATTTCCTTTATATTTTTCGGTAACATGCGCAATGCACATCGTATATTTAATATGTATGGCCCTTTATTTGCAAAGACTTATAAGTCTTTGGTAGAGTAAGGATTGGGATGTAAGTCCACAAAGCGATAACTTAATACTGCAGAAATATAATCCCAACCCGCTTTAATAAATAATCAATCGGTTGCCAAAAAAGCATGAATTCAACAAATGCACTACGAAGTCTTATTTTTGGTTTTCTTTTTCTTTTCCAGAAATACTAATGAGTGTTTTGAGCTATATTTTCTCTTTGTTTTCGTGTAGAGATCGTTATCAGACATCATCAAGAAAAATATATTTTGGCGTGGTGTGTTATAGGCTCAATTGGGTAAATCTTACCTGATCATAAGATGATCACCATTTCATGTTTTTGGTTGAAAAATGTATTTAACATGGTCAAGAAAATTTCTGTCTGCAATGAAAGATGTGATGAAGAGAAAGTGACAAAAAAGACCACATCCCACCAGAAGTAACGGTGATTTTGGAGGAGAATCCTCCACGCACTGAGACCGCATTTCGGACCAAAAGAAAGGAAACGCGGTATTGAAGACTGGACAAATTTCCAAGTATGGACCGACGACGTCAATGGAGGAATTAACCGTCTACACCATTTTCCTTGGTCTCTCACGTGAGTAGCGGGTTACGTAACCGTGTCAAATAGACATCGACGGAAAGAAAACAAGCGAAATAGAAATAGAAAGAGCTAAAATAAGGAGTTTCAAATCTATAATGGTGACCTTTGTTGGGATATCGGGTTAGACAAATTATATTTTCTCAAAGACACAAGACTGCTTGGAATCGGACCGATATGAATAGGTAGCATGGAGAAACATTAAAGCCGGATGGACACGATGATGATCGACATTTATGTGAACTGCAATGGCTTCTATCACATATATAATCTCAAGTAAGCATCGAGGGCTTTGTTTTGATTAGTTTACCTTTTTCCTTTTTCTTTCTTTTCTCGACTTTTTGGCCTTTTAGCATCCACATTTGTCTTGCGTCTCTTATCCCTTGTTTTCATTCATTGATTCACGATAATGTAGCTTTATTACATACAAGGACGTCATTATTGTAAATCTATGAATTCGAAATTGCTCAATAGATTAGGATGAATATAAGTTCACACTCGATGGAGAGTTCAGCATTGGGACCCGCATCTTCAACAAATCGAGCTGTTGGATGTGGAAGTCAAGAGCATCCATTGCTAAAGGACTTTTCTTACGCCTGCACACACAAGAAAAGTCCTAGTTGCTTTAATTGATCCCACGTTCTTGTGGGCCATTCCATAGTGACTTGCTCGATACAAGGATGACATTATTGTAAATCCATGAATTCAAAATTGCTCGATAGATTTGTATGAATTTAAGTTCACATTGGATAGAAAGTTCAGTTTTCGGACTTGGGTATTCTGCAAATTGAGTCGTTGGACGTGGAAGTCGAGAGTGTTCATTACTAAAGGACTTTCCTTGCACCTGCAGGCACAAGGGAAGTCTTATTTCTTTAATTGATTCCACCATCTCATGGAACATTCCATAATGACTTGACTTCATTCTCTTCTAGATGCATTGTATGGTATACCAAGCTCGTTTGGACTATTGATCATGTGTGTTTCCCGACAAATATGGCCAAGGTGAGACAATATGGAGATGATAAGTAGAGTCGGGTTAATCCGACAAAAGGATGCACACCATGTAAAGCTATTCCATTGAAAGAGACGATACTAGAACCACTAAGGTCAAGAGCTTATTGGCAAGTAAGGGCGGTTTGACATGA
Source organism: Eucalyptus grandis (assembly GCF_016545825.1). Taxonomy (NCBI): domain Eukaryota; kingdom Viridiplantae; phylum Streptophyta; class Magnoliopsida; order Myrtales; family Myrtaceae; genus Eucalyptus; species Eucalyptus grandis. The sequence continues at coordinate 17,339,772 of NC_052622.1, forward strand.
CATGTCATGAGCTAGCTACTTGTCATGACTTGCAGCCCCGTTAATAATTAGACTACCACATGTAGATCAACATTTAATAATTAAAATAATTCACACTTTAAAATACTATGAAAGTAACTTAGGAAAGCTTCTCCTTCCTCACATAGTACTTCCCGCCATACACTCTCCTCTCCCGTTACTTAGGCATCGGACGGCAAATCGGATCAAAATCTGAACACCAGAATTCTTGTATGTGGACACATTCCACTTGAAGCGATAGCGAATTTGGAGAAGATTTTTCCGCACGGTGAAACACGGCAAAGGAGAAGACTGGACGAATTGCCAATGTGGATAGACTTTGACGTCAATGGAGGACTTAACCATCTACTCCATTTTCATCGGTGCGCATGGAAGTAGCGTGTTACGTGTAAAACATGACATGCGGTATCGGTTTAGACAAGTTATCTTCTCTCAAAAACTTGACCTGTTTGGAAAGTTTGGAAACGGACCAATGTGAAAATATAGTTGAGAATCTATCTTAACATGCTATTAGCAGTACGGAAGATGGGATGAAAGAGAAAGTGACGCAATAGTTTACATTCCACTTGAAGCATTAGCGATTTCGGAGAAGATTTCTCCGCGCGTTGAAAAACGGCATAGGACAAGACTGGACGAATTGCCAATGTGGATAGACTTTGACGTCAATGGACTTCTTAACCATCTACTCCATTTTCCTTGGTCTCCCATGTAAGTAGCGTCTCGCGTAACCGTGTCAAATAGATATCGACGGAAAGAAAACAAGCGAAACAGAAATAGCAAGAGCTAAAATAAGGAGTTTCAAATCTATAATGGCGACCTTTGTTGTGATATTTGGTTAGAAAAAATTCCTTTTCTCAAAGACTCAAAACTGTTTGGAATCAGACCGATATGAATATATAGCATGGAGAGACATTAAAGCTGGATGGACACAATAATGATCGAACATTTATGCGAACTGCAATGGCTTCTATCGCATATGTGGTCTCAAGTAAGCATCGAGAGCTTTGTCTTGATTATTTACCTTTTCCTTTTTTCTTTCTTTTTTCGACTTCTGGGCCTTTTGGCATCCACATTTGTCTTGTGTCTCTTATCCCTTGTTTTCATTCATCGATTCACGGTAACATAGCTTTATTACATACAAGGATGACATTTTTGTAAATCCATGAATTCAAAATTGCTCAATAGATTCGTATGAATATAAGTTCACACTTGATGGGGAGTTCAGCATTGGGACCCACATATTCGACAAATCGAGCTGTTGGATGTCAAGAGCATTCATTGCTAAAGGACTTTTCTTATGCCTGCGCACACAAGAAAGGTCCTAATTGCTTAATTGATCCCACCTTCTTGTGGACCATTCCATGATAATTTGCCTGATACAAGGACAACATTATTGTAGATCCATGGATTCAAAATTGCTTGATAGATTCGTATGAATTGAAGTTCGCACTGGATAGAAAGTTCAGGATTTGCACTCAAAGCTTTGAACTTAATGCGAGGAATAAAAGTATAAACATGAAATCGCAGAACAAGTTGAATAGCCTTGCTTCATTTTGGTTTCTGATTTAAAACTTCTTTTGTCTTTCGCTTTTATAACTCAGATATATCAATGGACTAGCAAGCCTCGTTGATTTAGATTACCGTCCCTCTTGCTCTCATTAGATAACTTCTTGTGAATTATGATCCACACGTCTCACATCACAACTCGTAACATCGTACATCTAGTATGCGTGCCCCTCTATTTGCAAAGGCTCATTAGTCTTTTCCAGAGCAAGGATCGGGATGTAAGTGAACGACACTGAAAACTTAACATTGGTTAAAGAAAGTTCCCCTCAAAGATCGTAGGACATCTGATGTGACGGAAGAAAGAGTGACCCAAGAGTTCACATCCCACTGAAATTGATGATATTTATGACGATAAATGGTCATCAATTTGTCCGATTACTTCAGATATTTCATTTGGGGCTGGAGCCACATGGATCGAGCTGGATCAAACTCCATCTCTCGTCTAAGTAGGGCGTTACACGTGAAATGCAAGATGCAAATGGGACTTGATTAGTAAACTGACAATTATCAATAAAGAAAGATATGCTTCTTGTGAATTGTGATCCACAAATCTCACATCACAACTAGTAACACCGTACATATGATATGCGTGGCCCTTTATTTGCAAATACTCATTAGTCTTCTTTAAAGCAAGGACCAAGATGTAAGTAAACAATGCTAAAAACTTTAAATTGGTTACGGAATGTTCTCCTCAAAAATCGTAGGAAATCCAATGTGACAAGATTGAGTGACCCAAGAGTTCACATCCCACTTGAATCGATGATATCTAAGACGATAAATGGTCACAAGTTTTTCCAATTAATTCAGATACTTTGCTTGGGGCTTGAGCTAGATCATATTCCATCTCTCATCTAAGTAAGGCATTACATGTGAAATGCAAGATGCATATTGGACTTGCCTCACAAGTAAACGATTATCAACAAAGAAAGATACTTCTTGTAAATTGTGGTTCTTGTGAATTGTGATCCACACGTCTCTTATCACAAGTTTTAACACCGTATATATAATATGTGTGGCCCTCTATTTGCAAAGACTCATTAGGCTTCTTTAGAATGAGGACCGGGATGCAAGTCAACAGTACATAAAACTAGACATTGGTTATGGAAAGTTCTCGAAATTCATACAAGATCTGACGTGATGGAAGAGAAAGCTACCCAAGAGTTCACATCCCACTTGAATGAATGGCGGTTTTGGAGAAGGTTCCTCCACTCTGCAAAACACGGTGTAGAAGAATTAATACCCATGACTATAAATAGTCGTCCTTTTGTCCAAAGACTTTAGATATCTCATTTGGGGCTTGAGCCATGTGGATTGAGCTAGATCATACTCCATCTCTCATCTATCGAAGGCGTTACATGTGAAATGCAAGATGTAGATGGGACTTGACTAGTAAACTAATGATTACCAACAAAGAAAGATACTTCTTGTGAATTGTGATCGACACGTCTCACATCACAAGTTGTAACACCGAACATCTATATGCATGGCCCTCTTTTTGCAAAGACTCATTAGTCTTCTTTAGAGTAAGGACCAGGATGCAAGTCAACAACACTGACAACTTAACATTGGTTATGGAAGGTTCCCTTCAAAGTTCGTATGACATTGGATATGATGGAAGAGAGAGCGACCCAAGAGTTCACATCCACTATTTTTTCCTTTTTTTTTTTGTCAAGAGTTCACATCCGCTGGAATCAATGACGGTTTTGGAGAAAATTCCTCCACTCTGCAAACAGGATGTAGAAGAATTAATACCCATGACTATAAATAGTCGTCCTTTTGTCTGGTTACTTCAGATATTTCATTTGGGGCTTGCGCCATGTGGATTGAGCTAGATCATACTCCATCTCTTGTCTAAGTAAGGCGTTACATGTGCACTGCGATATGTAGAGGGGACTTGACTAATAAATACCAACAATTATCAGCAAAGCAAGATACTTCTTGTGAATTCTTTTCACACATCTCACATCACAAGTTTTAACACCGTATATCTGATATGTGTGGCCCTCTATTTGCGAAGACTCATTAGGCTTCTTTAGAACAAGGACCGGGATGCAAGTCAACAATACATAGAACTAGACATTGGTTATGGAAAGTTCTCAAAATTCATACAAGATATGACGTGATGGAAGAGAAAGCCACCCAAGAGTTCACATCCCACTTGAATGAATGGCGGTTTTGGAGAAGGTTTCTCCACTCTGCAAAACACGGTGTAGAAGAATTAATACCCATGACTATAAATAGTCATCCTTTTTTCCGGTGACTTTAGATATCTCATTTGGGGCTTGAGCCATGTGGATTGAGCTAGATCATATCCATCTCTCATCTATCGAAGTCGTTACATGTGAAATGCAAGATGTAGATGGGACTTGACTAGTAAACTAATGATTACCAACAAAGAAAGATACTTCTTGTGAATTGTGATCGACACGTCTCACATCACAAGTTGTAACACCGAACATCTATATACATGACCCTCTTTTTGCAAAGACTCATTAGTCTTCTTTAGAGTAAGGACCAGGATTCAAGTCAACAACACTAACAACTTAACATTGGTTATGGAAAGTTCCCTTCAAAGTTCATACGACATCAGCTATGATGGAAGAGAGAGCGACCCAAAAGTTCACACCCACTATTTTTTCTTTTTTCTTTTTGTCAAGAGTTCACATCTGCTTGAATCAATGGCGGTTTTGGAGAAAATTCCTCCACTCTGCAAAACAGGATGTAGAAGAATTAAAACCCATGACTATAAATAGTCGTCCTTTTGTCTGGTTACTTCAGATATTTCATTTGGGGCTTGCGCCATGTGGATTGAGCTAGATCATACTCCATCTCTTGTCTAAGTAAGGCATTACATGTGCACTGCGATATGTAGAGGGGACTTGACTAATAAATACCAACAATTATCAACAAAGTAAGCTACTTCTTGTGAATTCTTTTCACACATCTCACATCACAAGTTTTAACACCATATATCTGATATGTGTGGCCCTCTATTTGCGAAGACTCATTAGGCTTCTTTAGAACAAGGACCGGAATGCAAGTCAACAATACATAAAACTAGACATTGGTTATGGAAAGTTCTCGAAATTCATACAAGATATGACGTGATGGAAGAGAAAGCCACCCAAGAGTTCCATCCCACTTGAATGAATTGCGGTTTTGGAGAAGGTTTCTCCACTCCGCAAAACACGGTGTAGAAGAATTAATACCCATGACTATAAATAGTCGTCCTTTTTTCCGGTGACTTTAGATATCTCATTTGGGGCTTGAGCCATGTGGATTGAGCTAGATCATACTCCATCTCTCATCTATCGAAGTCGTTGCATGTGAAATGCAAGAAGTAGATGGGACTTGACTAGTAAACTAATGATTACCAACAAAGAAAGATACTTCTTGTGAATTGTGATCGACACGTCTCACATCACAAGTTGTAACACCGAACATCTATATACATGACCCTCTTTTTGCAAAGACTCATTAGTCTTCTTTAGAGTAAGGACCAGGATGCAAGTCAACAACACTAACAACTTAACATTGGTTATGGAAAGTTCCCTTCAAAGTTCGTAGGACATCGGATATGATGGAAAGAGAGCGACCCAAGAGTTCACATCCACTATTTTTCTTTTTTCTTTTTGTCAAGAGTTCACATCCACTTGAATCAATGGCGGTTTTGGAGAAAATTACTCCACTCTGCAAAACAGGATGTAGAAGAATTAAAACCCATGACTATAAATAGTCGTCCTTTTGTCCGGGTTACTTCAGATATTTCATTTGGGGCTTGCGCCATGTGGATTGAGCTAGATCATACTCCATCTCTTGTCTAAGTAAGGCATTACATGTGCACTGCGATATGTAGACGGGACTTGACTAGTAAATACCAACAATTATCAACAAAGAAAGATACTTCTTGTGAATTCTTTTCACACATCTCACATCACAAGTTTTAACACCATATATCTGATATGTGTGGCCCTCTATTTGCGTAGACTCATTAGGCTTCTTTAGAGCAAGGACCGGGATGCAAGTCAACAATAAATAAAACTAGACATTGGTTATGGAAAGTTCTCGAAATTCATAAAAGATCGACGTGATGGAAGAGAAAGCTACCCAAGAGTTCACATCCCACTTGAATGAATGGCGGTTTTGTAGAAGGTTCCTCCACTCCGCAAAACACGATGTAGAAGAATTAATACCCATGACTATAAATAATCGTCCTTTTGTCTGGTTACTTCAGATATTTCATTTGGGGCTTGAGCCATCTGGATTGAGCTAGATCATACTCCATCTCTTGTCTAAGTAAGGCGTTACATGTGCACTGCGATATGTAGAGGGGACTTGACTAATAAATACCAACAATTATCAGCAAAGCAAGATACTTCTTGTGAATTCTTTTCACACATCTCACATCACAAGTTTTAACACCGTATATCTGATATGTGTGGCCCTCTATTTGCGAAGACTCATTAGGCTTCTTTAGAACAAGGACCGGGATGCAAGTCAACAATACATAGAACTAGACATTGGTTATGGAAAGTTCTCAAAATTCATACAAGATATGACGTGATGGAAGAGAAAGCCACCCAAGAGTTCACATCCCACTTGAATGAATGGCGGTTTTGGAGAAGGTTTCTCCACTCTGCAAAACACGGTGTAGAAGAATTAATACCCATGACTATAAATAGTCATCCTTTTTTTCCGGTGACTTTAGATATCTCATTTGGGGCTTGAGCCATGTGGATTGAGCTAGATCATATCCATCTCTCATCTATCGAAGTCGTTACATGTGAAATGCAAGATGTAGATGGGACTTGACTAGTAAACTAATGATTACCAACAAAGAAAGATACTTCTTGTGAATTGTGATCGACACGTCTCACATCACAAGTTGTAACACCGAACATCTATATACATGACCCTCTTTTTGCAAAGACTCATTAGTCTTCTTTAGAGTAAGGACCAGGATTCAAGTCAACAACACTAACAACTTAACATTGGTTATGGAAAGTTCCCTTCAAAGTTCATACGACATCAGCTATGATGGAAGAGAGAGCGACCCAAAAGTTCACACCCACTATTTTTCTTTTTTTCTTTTGTCAAGAGTTCACATCTGCTTGAATCAATGGCGGTTTTGGAGAAAATTCCTCCACTCTGCAAAACAGGATGTAGAAGAATTAAAACCCATGACTATAAATAGTCGTCCTTTTGTCTGGTTACTTCAGATATTTCATTTGGGGCTTGCGCCATGTGGATTGAGCTAGATCATACTCCATCTCTTGTCTAAGTAAGGCATTACATGTGCACTGCGATATGTAGAGGGGACTTGACTAATAAATACCAACAATTATCAACAAAGTAAGCTACTTCTTGTGAATTCTTTTCACACATCTCACATCACAAGTTTTAACACCATATATCTGATATGTGTGGCCCTCTATTTGCGAAGACTCATTAGGCTTCTTTAGAACAAGGACCGGAATGCAAGTCAACAATACATAAAACTAGACATTGGTTATGGAAAGTTCTCGAAATTCATACAAGATATGACGTGATGGAAGAGAAAGCCACCCAAGAGTTCCATCCCACTTGAATGAATTGCGGTTTTGGAGAAGGTTTCTCCACTCCGCAAAACACGGTGTAGAAGAATTAATACCCATGACTATAAATAGTCGTCCTTTTTCCGGTGACTTTAGATATCTCATTTGGGGCTTGAGCCATGTGGATTGAGCTAGATCATACTCCATCTCTCATCTATCGAAGTCGTTGCATGTGAAATGCAAGAAGTAGATGGGACTTGACTAGTAAACTAATGATTACCAACAAAGAAAGATACTTCTTGTGAATTGTGATCGACACGTCTCACATCACAAGTTGTAACACCGAACATCTATATACATGACCCTCTTTTTGCAAAGACTCATTAGTCTTCTTTAGAGTAAGGACCAGGATGCAAGTCAACAACACTAACAACTTAACATTGGTTATGGAAAGTTCCCTTCAAAGTTCGTAGGACATCGGATATGATGGAAGAGAGAGCGACCCAAGAGTTCACATCCACTATTTTTTCTTTTTTTCTTTTTGTCAAGAGTTCACATCCACTTGAATCAATGGCGGTTTTGGAGAAAATTACTCCACTCTGCAAAACAGGATGTAGAAGAATTAAAACCCATGACTATAAATAGTCGTCCTTTTGTCTGGTTACTTCAGATATTTCATTTGGGGCTTGCGCCATGTGGATTGAGCTAGATCATACTCCATCTCTTGTCTAAGTAAGGCATTACATGTGCACTGCGATATGTAGACGGGACTTGACTAGTAAATACCAACAATTATCAACAAAGAAAGATACTTCTTGTGAATTCTTTTCACACATCTCACATCACAAGTTTTAACACCATATATCTGATATGTGTGGCCCTCTATTTGCGTAGACTCATTAGGCTTCTTTAGAGCAAGGACCGGGATGCAAGTCAACAATAAATAAAACTAGACATTGGTTATGGAAAGTTCTCGAAATTCATAAAAGATCGACGTGATGGAAGAGAAAGCTACCCAAGAGTTCACATCCCACTTGAATGAATGGCGGTTTTGTAGAAGGTTCCTCCACTCCGCAAAACACGATGTAGAAGAATTAATACCCATGACTATAAATAATCGTCCTTTTGTCTGGTTACTTCAGATATTTCATTTGGGGCTTGAGCCATCTGGATTGAGCTAGATCATACTCCATCTCTTGTCTAAGTAAGGCGTTACATGTGCACTGCGATATGTAGACAGGACTTGACTAGTAAATACCAATAATTATCAACAAAGGAAGATACTTCTTGTGAATTCTTTTCACACATCTCACATCACAAGTTTTAACACCGTATTTCTGATATGTGTGGCCCTCTATTTGCGAAGACTCATTAGGCTTCTTTAGAATAAGGACCGGGATGCAAGTCAACAATACATAAAACTAGACATTGGTTATGGAAAGTTCTCGAAATTCATACAAGATCTGATGTGATGGAAGAGAAAGCTACCCAAGAGTTCACATCCTACTTGAATGAATGGCGGTTTTTGAGAAGGTTCCTCCACTCCGTAAAACACTGTGTAGAAGAATTAATACCCATGACTATAAATAGTCGTCCTTTTGTCCGGTGACTTTAGATATCTCATTTGGGGCTTGAGCCACGTGGATTGAGCTAGATCATACTCCATCTCTCATCTATCGAAGTCGTTACATGTGAAATGCAAGATGTAGATGGGACTTGACTAGTAAACTAATGATTACCAACAAAGAAAGATACTTCTTGTGAATTGTGATCGACACGTCTCACATCACAAGTTGTAACACCGAACATCTATATACATGACCCTCTTTTTGCAAAGACTCATTAGTCTTCTTTAGAGTAAGGACCAGGATTCAAGTCAACAACACTAACAACTTAACATTGGTTATGGAAAGTTCCCTTCAAAGTTCATACGACATCAGCTATGATGGAAGAGAGCGACCCAAAAGTTCACACCCACTATTTTTTTTTTTTTTCTTTTTGTCAAGAGTTCACATCTGCTTGAATCAATGGCGGTTTTGGAGAAAATTCCTCCACTCTGCAAAACAGGATGTAGAAGAATTAAAACCCATGACTATAAATAGTCGTCCTTTTGTCCGGTTACTTCAGATATTTCATTTGGGGCTTGCGCCATGTGGATTGAGCTAGATCATACTCCATCTCTTGTCTAAGTAAGGCATTACATGTGCACTGCGATATGTAGAGGGGACTTGACTAATAAATACCAACAATTATCAACAAAGTAAGCTACTTCTTGTGAATTCTTTTCACACATCTCACATCACAAGTTTTAACACCATATATCGATATGTGTGGCCCTCTATTTGCGAAGACTCATTAGGCTTCTTTAGAACAAGGACCGGAATGCAAGTCAACAATACATAAAACTAGACATTGGTTATGGAAAGTTCTCGAAATTCATACAAGATATGACGTGATGGAAGAAAGCCACCCAAGAGTTCCATCCCACTTGAATGAATTGCGGTTTTGGAGAAGGTTTCTCCACTCCGCAAAACACGGTGTAGAAGAATTAATACCCATGACTATAAATAGTCGTCCTTTTTCCGGTGACTTTAGATATCTCATTTGGGGCTTGAGCCATGTGGATTGAGCTAGATCATACTCCATCTCTCATCTATCGAAGTCGTTGCATGTGAAATGCAAGAAGTAGATGGGACTTGACTAGTAAACTAATGATTACCAACAAAGAAAGATACTTCTTGTGAATTGTGATCGACACGTCTCACATCACAAGTTGTAACACCGAACATCTATATACATGACCCTCTTTTTGCAAAGACTCATTAGTCTTCTTTAGAGTAAGGACCAGGATGCAAGTCAACAACACTAACAACTTAACATTGGTTATGGAAAGTTCCCTTCAAAGTTCGTAGGACATCGGATATGATGGAAGAGAGAGCGACCCAAGAGTTCACATCCACTATTTTTTCTTTTTTTCTTTTTGTCAAGAGTTCACATCCACTTGAATCAATGGCGGTTTTGGAGAAAATTACTCCACTCTGCAAAACAGGATGTAGAAGAATTAAAACCCATGACTATAAATAGTCGTCCTTTTGTCTGGTTACTTCAGATATTTCATTTGGGGCTTGAGCCATCTGGATTGAGCTAGATCATACTCCATCTCTTGTCTAAGTAAGGCATTACATGTGCACTGCGATATGTAGACGGGACTTGACTAGTAAATACCAACAATTATCAACAAAGAAAGATACTTCTTGTGAATTCTTTTCACACATCTCACATCACAAGTTTTAACACCATATATCTGATATGTGTGGCCCTCTATTTGCGTAGACTCATTAGGCTTCTTTAGAGCAAGGACCGGGATGCAAGTCAACAATAAATAAAACTAGACATTGGTTATGGAAAGTTCTCGAAATTCATAAAAGATCTGACGTGATGGAAGAGAAAGCTACCCAAGAGTTCACATCCCACTTGAATGAATGGCGGTTTTGTAGAAGGTTCCTCCACTCCGCAAAACACGATGTAGAAGAATTAATACCCATGACTATAAATAATCGTCCTTTTGTCTGGTTACTTCAGATATTTCATTTGGGGCTTGAGCCATCTGGATTGAGCTAGATCATACTCCATCTCTTGTCTAAGTAAGGCGTTACATGTGCACTGCGATATGTAGACAGGACTTGACTAGTAAATACCAATAATTATCAACAAAGGAAGATACTTCTTGTGAATTCTTTTCACACATCTCACATCACAAGTTTTAACACCGTATTTCTGATATGTGTGGCCCTCTATTTGCGAAGACTCATTAGGCTTCTTTAGAATAAGGACCGGGATGCAAGTCAACAATACATAAAACTAGACATTGGTTATGGAAAGTTCTCGAAATTCATACAAGATCTGATGTGATGGAAGAGAAAGCTACCCAAGAGTTCACATCCTACTTGAATGAATGGCGGTTTTTGAGAAGGTTCCTCCACTCCGTAAAACACTGTGTAGAAGAATTAATACCCATGACTATAAATAGTCGTCCTTTTGTCCGGTGACTTTAGATATCTCATTTGGGGCTTGAGCCACGTGGATTGAGCTAGATCATACTCCATCTCTCATCTATCGAAGTCGTTACATGTGAAATGCAAGATGTAGATGGGACTTGACTAGTAAACTAATGATTACCAACAAAGAAAGATACTTCTTGTGAATTGTGATCGACACGTCTCACATCACAAGTTGTAACACCGAACATCTATATGCATGGCCCTCTTTTTGCAAAGACTCATTAGTCTTCTTTAGAGTAAGGACCAAGATGCAAGTCAACAACACTGACAACTTAACATTGTTTATGGAAAGTTCCCTTCAAAGTCCGTACGACATCGGATGTGATGGAAGAGAGAGCGACCCAAGAGTTCACATCCACTATTTTTTCTTTTTTTCATATTTTTCAAGAGTTCACATCCGCTTGAATCAATGGTGGTTTTGGAGAAAATTCCTCCACTCCGCAAAACACGATGTAGAAGAATTGATACCCATGACTATAAATAGTCATCCTTTTGTCTGGTTACTTCAGATATTTCATTTGGGGCTTGCGCCATGTGGATTGAGCTAGATCATACTCCATCTCTTGTCTAAGTAAGGCATTACATGTGCACTGCGATATGTAGACGGGACTTGACTAGTAAATACCAACAATTATCAACAAAGAAAGATACTTCTTGTGAATTGTTTTCACACATCTCACATCACAAGTTGTAACACTGAACATCTGTTATGCGTCGCCCTCTATTTGCAAAGACTCATTAGTCTTCTTTAGAGTAAGGACTAGGATGCAAGTCAACGACACTCAAAAGTTAGCATTGGTTATGGAAAGTTACCCTCAAAGTTCGTACGAGATCCAATTGATGAAAGAGAGAGTGACCGAAGAGTTCACATCCACTTGAATCGATGGTGTTTTTGGAGAAGATTCCTCCACTCCGCAAAAGACGGCATAGAAGAATTGATAGCCATGACTATAAATAGTCGTCATTTTGTCCAGTTACTTTAGATATATCTTTTGGGGCTTGACTCCGTCGTTGGAGCTAGATTATACTTCATCTCACATCCAAGCAAGACGTTGCATGTGAAATGTGAGATGCACAGATAGGACCATGCCCAACGTCTAACCTGTATGAGGAACGAGCAAAATAGAAAGATTTAGAGATGAAATAAGGAGTGTCTAATTCTATACTGTGAAATGTCGGGTCAGTTAAAATTTTTGGAAGCGGACCGATAATGAATATATGAGATTCCACTTAATAACACGCATGGATGAAAAATTAAAGGCTCACGGACCTGACAATGATCATTAATCTTATGTATGCAAACGGCAATGGGTCGAGCTTGTTTTGATCAGTTTAATTTTTTTTTTCTCTTTTTAAACTTTCAAAAAGTACACTTAAATGCCAACGGCGAACCACGTAGACTAGTTTTATTAGTCAAATAACGGCACATCAGATTTTTGGTAAGCCTTTCCGGAGTTGGCACATAAGTGTCTAATTTTCAAAAAAGTTGATACATAATTATACTTTTTGGAAATTTTGGCACTTATATGTCCCCATGCCAAGTTGTAACACATGGGGTGTCCTTTACCCACTATTGAATGTGGAAGTCAAGAGCATACCCATATGATATTCCTATGCACACAAGAAAAGCCCAAACTATTTAATCAATCAGACTTTCTATTGGAGTAGTGCATAATAACTCGACTTGATTCTCTTCTCAATGTCATCGGGCTAACACTACATGGTCTGCTAAGCATCATCTAGACTATTGATTATGTGGGCCCTAATGTTAGACCCACCCGATTAACGGTTTTGATTTGGGTGGAGATTTATCGGTAATTTTAGTGTTTTGTTTCTTAAGCTTGACATAGTATAGATATGTGAAGGGAAAAAAAGGGGAAACAGAGAGAAAAGAGAATAAAAAAGTAATGCAAAATAGAGAAAAAGAAAATAATAAATGGGCTTAAGTTGAATTTTAGTAAATTTGGGTTTGCTTTGGTTTTGTGAGTTTAGGCTTGATTTAGTTTAGAAACGGTTTGGGTTTGACTTAGTTTATAAATGTTTGGGCTCAGTTTGCTTTTGAGTGGGTTGGATTTAGTTCAATTGAGAGGGTCAGATATAAGAGCCCAATTGTGTCCACGGCCTAGGAACCCGCGATGTCCAAGTACGATCAATATTTGGACTGGGCCCTTGGGCCCCCGGCCTGTGCCCTCTTTTTTCATAATATATAATAAAAATAAAAAGAAAAATTAGGAAATATTTAGAAAAATAGGTCTTACTTAGGTGTTAAATCTTGGTACTCGATCAGTTTAGTTTCTTTTAGATAGCATGCATGTAGTTCAGGTTTAGTTTAGGTTTAGGTAGATTAAACTCTCAAGAAAGAAACAAAAATTCGATTGAGGATTGTTTTGGAAAGGAGGCCGTGACAGCTTGTTTAGGTTATTCAGGGTCGGCTTTTCTTTGCTTTTAGGCTCTTATGTGTTTGAATAGACCAAGTGCAAATGAGACGTACTTATAGAGAAAAAAAATCGAGACCATGGAGTAAAGAACCAAGTCAATAACATTGGGGTTATTCCTTCCTCATTGCCTGGGTATCCAATTCATCTGTAAAAAGGTTGTCCCAGTGCCCTCTGTCGGATAAAATTATCCAATCTATCTTAAATTTATTGTTTGGATGATGATATGATTATAAAATTTTCAATTTTGTTAATATAATTTTAAAATTTTTGTCTAAAATTCTAATGTAATTACTCTGGTCAATTTTCGCTAGAAATTACTGAAGTGATAGTCTAATTTGCTGGTTATTCTATGTGACACACCATCACATCAATGATTTTCAAATAAAATTAATTGAAATGACTATATTGAAATTTTGTACAAATGTTGATGATTAAATTGGTAAAATTAAAAAGTTTAGGATGTAATTGATATCCACAAGATAGGTTTAAGATTAATTGGACAATTTCCTTTCGGATAGGACCTCAAGAAGCCATGTTAGGTGATATATAAAATAACGCTCCCACCTCTTGTTTATCAATTATCTCGACCTAACGTGGGAATACTTTAAATTTATATTATTATTTTATATTATTATCATGGTTGTGGGATTGGGAGCCAAACAATTGGACTTTCAAGTGGGAATTGAAAGGTGACCAGTGGGGATATATGGAGCTGTTTTATCAAGTCTTCCTCAACTGATTCAGTCTCCCGACCCTCTTGCTTTGAATATGCGAATGGACTTATTGATTAACAATGTTTAACTAAGAATAATATACTTACTGGTCCATACAACTGACATCACAACTTGTTTTATTATTTTGCAAAGACTTATTAATCATTATGGAGAAATAGATTGCGATGTAATAATGGTCAACAAAGCGGAGAAACTAAACTAACGTAACTACTTTGCCCTGGAAAAAAGCATTATTCTTTGATGAAATTCTAGAAATGCGTCAAGAAAGTCCTTTTCTAGATGTTTATTTATCTTGGATAACTCCTTGATGTTTGGAGCCATATTGGCTAAACCGTCAAAGTGTTAGACCGATTCTCATACATTTGCAACTTGCCGTCAATGGTAGGGAAAAGTGCAAGTAAAAATACTACCTATTCAAATCAGTTAAAAATACGGAATTTTAATTTAATGCTCTTTTTCCTCAATCTCTAATAAAGAGAAAATTCTGTTTGGCCATTCTCCTGTTGGCGTTGCATACATGTATATAATCTCTAATTAAACTTAACTTCAATAAGCATACGAAAATCTAACTTAAACAAGGGCTAGCCTACCGGCCTCCACACCATTCCCCCTCCATCTTTGTTTCCCTTGCCTTTGCATGTCTCCACCACCTTGTTGCCTCATTGCAACCACGAAGTCGCTGTCCTCTACAGGCTTCGATGCTCATCGTTGTTGCAGAGCCAATCACCATGTTGCCATGTTGACCATCGCTCTCTCTCTCTCTCTCTCTCTCTCTCTCTCTGAGCCACCGGGCCACCATGCCCTTAGATCTAGGTCGAACTAGATGTGGTGCACTTTAAGGACTGGGTCATCAAATTGAGATACATATAAGGTCATCGACGTCAGAGATAACAGGAATCAGCCCTCCAGACCTAGCCACCATAACCTTATATATCTAGGTCGACCAAATACGTTGCGACTTTGGTGATTTTGTTGGGATTTGTTTCAATAAACAAGAATAAGTGCATAGGTACATATGAATAAATAAATAAAACAATTCATAGCAAAAGTTAAAAACTCATACACATATTTCCAAAGTATTGTTCGTTCATTTTAATAAAAGTATGTAGAAATGAGAAGGAGGCTAATCACATTACTTTTAGTCCTTGCTCAAAATTTTTGGTTCCAACGTTCTGCAAATTCTGACCACGAACTTTTGATATCCTCACAGTGTTGGTTCCAACATTATTCAGATTCTAAGTATGAACGCCTAATCTTCTAGTAACATTGACTCTAACGTTCTTGAAATCCTGACCACGAATGTCTAATGTCTTCTGGTAATACTGATTTTGACGTTCTTTAGATCCAGACCACAAACATCTAATCTCTTCATAATGCAAGTGCTGACGTTCTTCAGATTTAGTCCCACAAGTGTCAAGCCTCTAGTTCAGACACACCACCAATCTCACGTTAAATAGTAGAGAGAAATTGTTAGATCTATAACTACAATTGTGCTAGCAATTACTCTCGTGTGTAAATGACTTGGTTGATCACTATCAACACTCTTAATTGTCGATTGTCGATCATCCTATGATCTGCTCTCTCTCAATTGCCTATTTATAATCAATCTTAGATCATATTTAAATCGGCTCATTAACTCTAAAACCATTTCATAAAATTAATTCGACCGTAACATCTGATGGACATAAGTTCTAACACCATTTCAAACACTAATTCAAACATTAATTATGTAACTATTATAGAATGTTATTCCAGGTAATAATTTCTAAACATTATAAGACTTTATTCTAGACATTGACTTTGTAACCATTACAAATATTTAATTCGACCGGTACATCTAAAATCATTACATTAATTGATTTTTTGAATTTGAAACTGTTTTATATTATTAAATTGCTCATTGATTCTTAGACCATTTCAAATCATTAATGTGACTGTTAAATCTAAAATTGTTTCAGATCTTTAATTTAGTCGTTAGGTCTGAAACCATTTTGGATTTTTAATTTGACTATTTATTCTGAACTCACTTCATATCACTAATGATGTCATTGATTCTGATCATTAATGTGGCTATTAATTTTGAACTTACTTTAAATTATTAATTCGATCATTAAATCTGAACTTACTTCAAATATTTTATTTAGTAGTAAAGTTTGAAACTCGCTTCAGATCTTGTAAAGGTTGAAGCTCTATCTTTTATTTTTAGCCCAATTTAATCTGATTGGCTTAATTGCAAACTCATTTGCAATATAGTCTATCTTATTCAAATGTCATTTTAATTGGTTATGATGTGTGAAATCCCTAGGTTCATCATTGAGCTAGCAGTATGACTTGCACTAATACATTAGCACAATTAAGAGAACTGATTATCCAAATTAGTCTCTTGTTCCTACAAACCATGAGTGACATCTAGCAATATGTCATGGCTACCCAGACAATGTGAATATGAATATAATGAACCTATTAGCTTTGGCAACCGTGTAATTTGATCCTTTTGTCATACAATGTCCCAATAGAACAAAGGCCATTAAATTATTTGTCATGCCACCAATTCAATCATATGCCCAAATATAATTGACATGTATTCTTCAAGACATGAACTATTCATTCTCAGTTACAACCCCGACCGAGGATTTCAATAAAATCAATCGAGGATTTCAATACAATATCTCAATTAGATCGCATAGGACATCAATCTTGTATTTGCACACGCTTGTGCTTTTGTATGTGAACAAATTATGACCATCAAGTACAAAGATGGTTCGACAAAGTGTCAATATGTACACTTATGAACCACAGCCATCCAACATACAAGTCAGCATCATGCCTTAGGTCCAAGAATCTTACACCAAACCAAAGCATAAACGATTAGTCATTGACCTCGCTAAAAGTTTCCACATTGCAAATCATTCTATGCATGTCATGTTCAGTGAACTTATTCGAGACAAGCACCTGTGTTCTAGCTTGTATATGATAATAGTCAATGACTTGTGACTCATCATCCCCTCGGGTATCCAATATTGAATAGTGAAGCTCGTGAACAAACTGATCTCAACAGGATCATCAATATCATTTCAATGATCCATTGATCGGGAAATGTTTAAAGATTTGGTATAATTGTATACTTGTCACACATATTCTTAACCCTTTAAGAATAGGTTCAGTCCTAATTGATCTTATGGACTCATTTATATAAATAGAACAATGAATGAATATTTCTTTGCCATTAAATAATCCTTAACATGTAACTATTACATGATTGCTTTAGGGCATTTAGTTAACAATCTCCCACTTGCATTAAAGCCAACCTATCTTAGGCATCAAACCCATCTTGTTGAGGTATTTTTCATAAGAAGATTGGGACAACACTTTAGTGAAGGGATCTGCCATGTTTTCCAATGAGCTTGTTTTCTGCAAAGTGACATCACCTCTCCCAACAATCTCTTTGATGAGATGGAAGCACCTCTGAATGTACTTGGATTTCTGGTGAGACCTTGGTTTCTTAGCTTAAGCTATTGCCTAATTGTTGTCACAAAACAATATAATCAGCTCTTCAATGGAAGGAACCACTTCAAGTTATGAAATGAACTTCTTAATCCAAACCGCTTCCTCTGCTACTTCATTATCTTTCTCATTTTACTTTTCTTAAGCATGAAGAAGCGTAAAGAACTAAAAAAAATCCAGGGATACACATTATTTTCTATAACTATGACAACTTCATTTCTTTTTTATTTATATATGTACATTAGATGACAAGTGACGTGCATTGGGAAATTCAAAAGATCAAGATTATTGATTATATTAGACTGTACATTGATCACCTATCCCCACCCAGTTGTACACATGTCGCCTAATCCTAGCCCCTAACATCCTCAGAATCCTCCCACTCCAAAAGATCCTCCTTCCCTCCTATGTGAAGTCAACTAGCACCCCATAACGGACCATCAAGAAGGCAGGTGGGATCAACATTCTATTGATTTAAAAGATGAAGTCAACATACAATGAGTCACAACCCAACAAACAAAAGGTCAACCGGTCTATACCACACAAATCAATCACCGCACTGATAAAGAAAGGCACAATAGAAAATTCAGTAATCGAATGCACATCAACTTATTTGTGAATCTTATCATAATACATGACTGACTAGTACATGTAATAACTTTTTCCAACGAATAACCAGTAGCTCAATTCAGAAATACCAAAGTCATAATCAATATAATTTCATGCTATTATTATCATCATCCTGGGAGTTTTGTTACCCCCTAGGTATCTCGCACCCATTCAGCATCACGAGGATAAATTTTGGAACAAAGTTATATGGATTTCGGATGCTGTCATCAATGGATTTTGTATGCCTTCCGCGGATAAATTTCGGAATGAAGCTCGATGGATTTTGAATGTTGTCAGCGATGGATTTTGAAACATTGTTGTGCCTGATGGGCTGGGACGACACTTGATGGATTTCAGAAGAACCGATGGATTTTGATTACGTGTGTCGTGACCTCTTTTTTTCGGCACTCGATCAGGGGCGGGCGCCTGCAGAGGCTAATGGTTCGGCTATGTCTATTTTAACCCGAACTCTCCCAAGTCCACCAATTCACGACTTAATAATCCAAGTTTTTTAACCTAAACATCAATTTTAAAATGGAGTCGCCACTAATCGGTTTGGGGTGGGTCGATTAGAAACCCAAGCGAAGTATTGGGAGAAATAGTTGCTCCTGCGCAACCAAAGAAATTAGGATCAAGGACTTGATTACACTAGTTAATCACTAATGCCCTTTCGGTACCTAATCTTGTTTAAACCCTAAGGCTTTTTGGATTTTGAGGGGCTTTCCATGCATTTGTAGAGAAAAAAACATTTTTTGGTCTTTTTCTCATTTTTGGACATAAAAGGGTTTCTTTTTTGGTATTTTTGGAAAATATAAGTCTTTTTTGGCTTTTTCTGACTTTTTGGCTTTTTCGGAAAAGTATGGATATTTTTTATTTTTTTATTTTCTGGAAAATAAATTATTTTTTATATTTTTTTATATTTTTTTAAAACATTATATTATATTATATTATATTATTAAAATGCAACCCGAGTCAAATCCCTAGGTTGGGTCCAACCCAGGTCACTCGCCCAAGAACGCGGACGGGCCTGCAACGCAAGCTTGACTTTTTTTTTTTTTTTTTTAATCGCGGCCCAGAGCCCGCTGTTTGAAGATGACCCAGCTCGACCTAACAACCCAATCCTGGCAAAACCCTACCCGAAAAGAGGGAAACTGGGTCAGACGGACCCACGAATCGACCATGTTCCAAGCTTTCTCTCCCCTTCATGCGGCGCTAGTGAGGGGGACTGAGGTGTCACTGGTGACGATGGTAGCAATGGTGGCCACAACGGCGGCGACAACGGGTTAGACGACGATGATGCGATCGACAGCGGCGATGGCTACTATTACCTGTCTGTGACGAGGCGGCGAACGGTAGCGGTGACAGCGCAGCGACACGGCACGGCTTAGGTGGCAACTGCAATAGTAGCAGGAACGGCTTCAGAACGGTGGCGAAGTGGTGGTTGCGTCAGCGACTACAAGTCTTCTCCCCTCGGGTTTGGCCTTACGCCCGCCGATTTCCCAGATCTGGCACCAGAATGACCTCTTTCTCTGGCCTTCTTGCTCAGACCCGACCCTCTCCCTCTCTGACCATGAGCTCTCAGATCTCGGCTTGCTCGTCCTCGGCCCCCCTTCTGAAGTCTCTCAGTGGGAGGTTTTGAAGATCTGCAGTCCTTGATCCTTTGCCACTTCTCTATGTGTGTCTTGCCGTCATCGGGAGAGGCCTACTTATAGGCGAGAGGGTGGCCGGTCGACGGAGCTTCGACCACCGATCTTCACAAGCCGAACGGCCTCCACCGGCTGAACCAGCATCCCATCCATCGAGGCAGCTCTAGCTAGGCCGCCTTGCATCGAAGACGCGTCTTTTCCGCCTACAACGTCGCACGTCACCATCCTCTCCCGATGTCGCGCACGTCTGGCCTTTGATGTGTGCTACTTATCTAATCAGGGAAGAAGACAACACAGGAAGAAGGCAAGTAGGGAGGGCCGGGCCAAGGAAAAGAAAGAGAATGGGCCTGAGGGCCAACGCGGAAGGGAAAAGGGGGCTGGGCGCAAGGCCCAGTCTCAATAGGTTGCTACTTCTGTTTTGTTTTCTTTTGTTTTTGTTTATTTTTTTGTTGTTTTTATTATTTATTATTTATTATCCGAAAAAAGGAAAAATAAAGATTAAAAGAGAATAAGGCCTAATTTAAAAAACCTAATCAAAATTTAGGCTTCAACAAGTACCCCTCTTTGAAGGTGAGCTCGCAGAGGTTGCATTCAAAGACAAACTGATGCCTAAATTTTGTATGTTCATCTACAGTAGAGTAATATAATATTATATGTAGTAAGACATATAAGAAGATACCTGTAATTACTTACCAAGCACGAGTGAGATAAGGGTGCGAATCTCAAGCTTGGCAAGTATCAGGGCATGCTCTTGCCTGGTAACATGAGGAGGTTGCTCCTCCAAGACCCGAACCTTTCTTCGGTTGCCTTGACAGGAAATTGCTCTTGTAGGACCTAAACCATTCTTCGGTCACTTGTTAGAGCAATAAGTTGTTTACCCTACCTTTCTCGGAGGATGCGCCAACCTTTCTCAAGGCATCGATTTGTTAAGGTGTCTGACCTCAGTCGAGGACACCAATTGGTTCCCGACCTTTCTCGGGAGATGTGCCAACCTTTCTCAGGGCATCAATTTGTTGGGGTGTCTGACCTCAGTCGAGGACATCGGTTGGTACCCGACCTTTCTCAAGAGATGCGCCGACCTTTCTCAAGGCATCGATTTGTTGGGGTGTCTGACCTCAGTCGAGGACACCGAATGGTACCCGACCTTTCTTGGGGGATGCGCTGACCTTTCTCAGGGCATCGATTTGTTGGGGTGTCTGACCTCAGTCGAGGACACCGGTTGGTACCCGACCTTTCTCGGGAGATGCCCCGACCTTTCTTAGTTCATCGATTCTAAAAGATACCTGGACATTCACAGGCATTGAACGAGTACCTGGATATTCACAAGTACTAACCTGGAGAATATTTGGGCCTTTGCAGGCATTGAAAGGGTACTTGGATGATCACAAGTACAAACTCTTGGAGGATACCTAGACATTCGCAGGTAACGAAGGGGTACTTGGATAATCACAAGTACTAGATGCTGGAAAATACCTGAATGCTTGCAGGTATCGGAAAAGTATTTGGATGGTCACAAGTACGAACTCTGAAGGATGCCTGGACCTTCGCAGGCATCAAATGGGTACTTGGATGATCACAAATACAAATTATGAAGGATGCATGGATGTTCGCAGCCGTTGAAAGAGTACCTGGTAGATGGAATATCGAGGATGTACCTGAGATATTCGTGAAGATCTCTCATCTCCTGGTATGTGGGAATATCGAGGAAGTGCCTCGCATATTCATGAAGGTCTCTCACCTCCTGGTAATTGGAAATATTGAGGATGGGCCTTACATATTCATGAAGGTCTCCCATCTCCTAGTAATTGGGAATATCGAAGACGTACATTGGATATTCATGAAGGTCTCTCGCCTCCTGGTAATTGGAAATATCAACCTCTTGGTAATTGGGAATATCGAGGATGTACCTTGGATATTCATGAAAGTCTCTCACCCCCTGGTAATGGGGAATATCGAGGACTTACCTTGGATATTCGTGAAGGTCTCTCATCTCTTGGTAATGGGGAATATCAAGGACGTACCTTAGATATTCGCGAAGGTCTCTCATCTCTTGGTAATGAGAATATCAAGGACGTACCTTGGATATTCATGAAGGTCTCCCACCTCCTAGTAATTGGGAATATCGAGGGTGTGCCTCGCATATTCATGAAGGTCTCTCACCTCCTAGCAATTGAGAATATTGAGGGCCTGCCTCGCATATTCATGAAGGTCTCTCACCTCCTGGTAATTGGAATATCGATGATGTACCTTGGATATTCATGAAGGTCTCCCACCTCTTGGTAATTGAGAATTTGAATGTAGCACGAGGCTTACCTAGATGGCCGCAGGCACACAAATGTACAAAGTAGTGGAATATTTGGATGAACACAAATATTTAATGATACAATCAGGGACCGCTCAGCTGGTCTAAGTGTAAGAACGCATACCTGGGTAATCGCAAGCGCATAGTGTGGTGGAATACTTGAGCGACTGCTAGTATTCAATAACACAATTTTGAGGACAACTCGGACAGGTCGAGTGTCACAGAAAGGGAGTATTTGAATGGTGGCTGGTACTCAAAGACAAGAGGATACTTGGATAGTCACGAGCATCCAAACTTTAAAGACAACTCGAATAGGTTGAGTGTCAATAGATGGAGTACCTGAGTAATGGTAGGCACTCAAAAACAGGGGGATACCTAGATCGTCACAAATATCAATACCCCGGGTACAACTCGAACAGGTCAAGTGTCGATAAAAGGGAGTACCCGGCAAGTGGTGGGTACTCCAAGATAAAGAGGTCGAGTGTCAATAAGAGAATACCTGGACAATGGTAGGTACTTTAAGACAAATGGGGATTGGGATATGCTTACTTGGCAATATCTATATTTTTTTAGAGTATGTTTGCTATTTGCATAATATGCACACATGATTATATATGTTGTAAATTCATGAGTTCAAATGGGATTCATGCATGATAATTTTATGAATTTTGCATATGAGTTCCACTAGGGAAAATTTTGAAAGACAACCTTTATTTAGAATGTAGATGTCTTGAGCATGCCAGATGAGGGACTTTCAGTCTGAAAGGACTTTCCGCTCACTCTCATGGAAAAGGCTATCCTGACCATTGATGTAGAACTTATAAGGACCACACTATCTCACTATCATCATGTCAACAGGGGTCCGAGTCTTCTTGCAAACAGTACGACTTTACCAATGTAAGAGGTCTTTTGTCGAAACTGTGATGGAGTCTTGGTTAGTGGCTCATCAAAAGGGACTATCAAGGTCAAAGCTGATGGACAAAAATGTTACACAATCATCTTTGGGTTGACAAGTCAAGAACCCTGTAAAAAGAGATAGAATAATCTTGCTCGTACTTCTTCGAGTGATGCTTATAAACATATGAAATCTTACGTTAATTGAAGTGCCCCTAGTCTGAAGAGACTTTTACAATGGGAATGTAATGTAGACTTAGCTCACATGTAAGAGGGTAAGAGTTTGTGACTGTCTCAACATTTGTCGCTGGTCTTTCTTGTCATATGGAGGTTCTATGGACCACAACAACAACTTTTTCTTGGCTGTATTTTTTACTGGGGGGCATTGGTCTTGCTTTTACCAGGCACGCTGCTTTTTTCATGCCCCTATTTTTTATTCCAGTTCTTCATTTATGGTCATTGGCCTTGCTTTTACCAGGTACACTGTTTTTTTATGCCCATGTTTTTACATTTTTGTCGTTAGAGGAACTAGCCTAGGCAAGTTCAATCGAAGCACCGTTATTTAGACTCTTGAATCTTCATATTTAGTTGGCGCTCTAGGCTATGGCAATGACTTCTGCTTTGTCTCAATGTGAGGGTAAAATTACAGTCTCAATTGGGTTGTACAATGAATACAAGTGCATAGATAAATAATTGCTCTTCGTCATTCTAGGGTACTTAAATTAACGTAAGTGTTCATATGCAATAAAGACACCTGAAGATTGATGCAAGTGCGAGCAAGAAAATTTCTATCTCTCTTCTCACCTTGTGATGCTACTTCGCCTTCAATCTACCCTAGTGTAGGGTGGTTCTTAACGAGGGTATGAGAGAAGCTTCACCAGTGTAAGGAGCTCAAAGGGGTGAGCAATGATATGCCTCTCACTGTTTTGGTTATCGTACCATTCGTGAGAGAACTCTTTACCCTGCAGTTATGGAATCTTTTGCACTCATCTCACAAGTGTATAGATGGGGAACTGTGTGTAGGATATGGCTTGCCTTTCATCATTCTAACGCGTCTCATCCAGCATGCTCAATCAATCTTGTATTCTTCAATTAGCTGCCTATTCTAATAATTCTCAATGGAATCAGTGATTTAGATAGACAAAATCATCATGCAAAATCCATTTGGAAAAGGCATGCAATATTTTAAATATGATGGAGTTTTGAACTCTCAAAACAAGTGAATGGTTTTGACCCAAAAAAATACCCTATTGACAACTTTAGGGGTTTACATAATGGTGTTTCCAAATATGTTAATTTTGAATATCAAAATGGTTATTCACAAATGGGTGTCAATGGTTGTCCCTATTGATTGGGGATATGACACATGAATGATCAGCCAAGGATTGGGAATCTGATCGGGCATCTATGCTTTTGCCTCTGCAGAAGAGAAGATGTACAAGTAGATCAATTAGTCTGGCCAAAATCAAATGTGAGTTGAGGCCTGAAGATTTTCTATCATTTGCTTTGGTGATTGCTCAGGATGCCATTTCTCTTGAGAGAACTTATCAGAGTTTGACATGTCTTTCATTGATTTGTTATCCGCATTTTTTTACGGTCAAGTGATCTTGCAATAGATAAAAGAGATCATGTTAGTCAAAAGCTATTTCAAGAGTCAAATAACTTGAAAGCGATACAACATTACCCTTCCCTGGTTTGCAGATGATTGGATGAACCTGAAGTGCGAGTGGGACAGGAAGTCTTACACTTTTCACTTCGATAGATCACCTTCTCTCTCATAATTTGCAGGCACAAGAGAAGCAAATTTTTTTTTATTAGTTTTCTTTTCTTTTTTCTACCAAGCGGCTAACTGCCGCATTGGGGATTCGAACCCCCGACTTCGGACCATTTCGCTTCTTCCCGAGTACCATTCAGCTAGAGGTGCCAACGGTGTCCGTAGGGCGCTGCCTTTTTTATTTAACCGAACCGGCTCCTAGACAACACGTCCTTTTATACCAAGTTAGGTAAATTGATATGGGTCACTTGATTTTGCCCAATTTAACCATTAAGCTTGTTTCTTGAATCCTACACTTCCTGTCAATAGGAGAAAATATGTCAAAAGTGAGTTCAAATATTGGGAGTATTGGAACCGTTACCAAATTACTCTTCCCCGTAGTTTGTATTTGTTGACTCCTAGTGATCTCTGAATGTTGATGACAACCTCTTCATCTTGACTCAGTTCGACATCTTTTTCGATTGGCCTTTCTCATTTGTGGCCATATGTGCATGATTGATGGTTGTTGATTTATCTTCAACGCCTTCCTTCTGTGAAATTTTTCTTTTGTCTTTGACCATATGACCATTAGCAGCATTGGGCAAAGTCATGTACTTCAAGCTTCTATGGAATCTGAGATGGACAATCAAAACCTCCAATTCTTTGATGGTAATCACTTCTTGGGAGAGCATGCATCTGGAGCACAAAGTGAGGTTTCTAGGCCCTAAGTCATCATCTAAATAAAGGCTACAGATCGTTTCAACTATCTAGATTTTCTCCCTATTGACAGTAATCAATTCAAAGGAAGAGAAGAAATTCCTTTTATGTGCTTCTGGGCTTGTCAAAGCTGGAAATCCCATTGATGAAACCACAACTTCTTGCCTTGAGCTATCATGTTATGCATGCTTCAAGTTCGATAGAATGCCTGTGCCTATTATGTCCTATCCTTTGTCTCTTGCAAATAGAAGAGAGAGGACGTCATTTTCAACATTATGTCCAGGGAGTAGGACTTACCTTTTTTGAAGTGGGATGATCTTTTTTGTTTGCCCCACTACCTTCTTGGAAGAGTGTCTTTGAATTCGGCGAGTTCACATGATGCTCCAGCTTCAAATGCCCCCTGTCACACTAAGTCAAGGGGGATGGGGATGATATTCTGAGACACGAAGTGAGTGAGTCAAAAAGACAAATATGATTAAATTTAACATCTTGTTTTGACGAAAGCTTTTGGTAATAAAACATTTTTTTTTGTTTTCAAAAGTATATATCTTTGGGGGGAAGAAAGCATGAGGAAGCCCAGCCCTCAGTATTCTTCTTGGATGATATTTTATTTTCATGGTTGGATAGCATCACTGGGCTGGTTTGGGATACCACCTCATGCTTTCAAAACAAAATGTTAGAACTATACATTAGATTACTGGAATGGAAAACGCAACAATAGCACACTAGACAAGATAAGAAACATGAAATTAAAAAAATAGGCAAAAACCCATGAAAACTCCTATGAAAAGGAGCACTTTGATAGTGCTGGCTCTGAAATCAAGCACCTTTGAGTTCCTCGCCTCCAATAGACTCGAAGTATTCGCATGAGAGGACCACTTGATTGAAGCTACGAAAGTGCAACCCATGCAACCAACAATGATGCTTGCAAGGTAAAGCCCCTATGAACAGCTTTATCATTTCTTCTTCGGCCATTTGAGGATAAGTTTTCATCATAAAAGCCTCCCACCTCCTTGCATATGCTCGGAAATCCTCCATTGATCTTCTTATGAAGTGAACCAAGTTCTGACAAGGCAATTCAATCCTAATCTGGCTTTGATACTGAAGCAGGAATGCAGAAGACAGCTCATTCCAATCTCTCATGAGGTAGATATCTGCTGTGATGAACCATTGTAATGCGGACCCCATAAGACTTTCTTAGAAGGCTTGAGTTGTGAATGACATCGGGTTATAGTACTGACTCATTTCAGCATGGAGATATTGCAAATGAGCCACGAGGCAAGTCATGCCATTGTACTTGCGGAGATTAGGTATCCACATATCTCCAGGGGTCATGAACCTATGAGTGCAAGATGGGCTTGATGTATCCTGGTTGGGCCACTAGTTTTCTCATTGCATATTCATTGTGGTGGTAAACTCTGTTGCTTCAGGAAAACTAGATTCTCATGAGTTTATCTCATTACTTTCTTCCGAGTCAAAATTACCAAACGAGGATAAAGCGTTTACGTCATCCTCATGGCTAGGTGACAAGCTTAGCAATTGATTGGGGGACGAGTCATGGTGGACAAAGATGAATGCTCCCTCTTCTAATGGGCTTAGGATCCTCAAAGGATGCTCGAAGTGCAGGTGTGGCGACTCATTGATTGCTAGGTTTTGCCTACATTCAATGGTAGGCATTGACTCGTGCTGTTTAGGCTTTCTTTTCTTGACTCCTGGTCCAGACCTTTTAAGTAAAGCTCTTCGTTTTGCTAGCTAGACTTTGTCAAGGGAAGTGGGAGATGGTGGAGTTTCGCTCCCTAGGTTGATGGGGGTCGGCATTCTTTGGACCCTAACTCTTGTGGTAAGCCTGAGAAGCCGTCCCATCATGCTTCGGCTCTGAGTGGTGTTGACTTCATCTGCGGGCTCCTTGCCTTTCCTAGTGGGAAGCTTCTCAATAATAAGATACTGCTTGGTCGTCCATTTATCGTGCAATGCTTTATTGACATCTTCTTCTCCAGTCTCTGCGACTATTGGCTCCTCGTGCTCCGCAACTATCGGCTCTTTGTAGGGCAGGGCGATGTTGGGGCTGATGTCAACATTATACTCTTGACAAAAAACATCAATTAGTTCCTCCCAAGTTTTAAGGAGATTAATCTTCCTTACAATGTACCACCGCAAGACGGGGCCAATCAGGTTTGATTGGTACAATTGAATCATCCTTCGGACCAAATAGGCTTGCAAGTAGGTCTCCGAGCGAGAGGTATCATCATACCTTTTGCATTCAGGTGCCTCGAGCTCTTCAAGGATCTTAATGCCGGCATAATTAAGCAAGTCCATGGGATCCTGCTCCTATAGCTGGCTTAGTTTTTTCATGATCTTTTCAAGCTGTCTATCTTGTTAGTTATCCTCTAGCAAATTCGCGAGTGTCATGACGATGTTTAAGCAGCTACAGAGTTGGGCTTGGCTTGAGTGGATTCCATTTGTCTCACGAGTTGTCGAAGGACAATGGACATCTGTCCTATGCCATCTTCAATGTTGGCAATGCGATTTTGTACATCATTCTAATCAAGCCCTATCACATGAGGCCATTCGTGGGTGGCTGATAGTTGGCGATTCATAATTACCTGTCGTCGTGAAAATAATGAATGAGCACGAAAGTAAACAAAGATTTACCCATGGCAATGGTCTAACTGTTTTTTATTTATCAAAAGAGGATTTTATAGACCGTCGACTTCTGACATCTAAAACTCAAAAATGACAAAAGGAAATACTAGATATTAAACAAAAGTCCTTAAACAATGGGACAAAACTTTCACGATATTAACACGAGGGGGTGCATGATTGCTATTTTATATGTGACGAGGAGCCTTGTTCTTGCGCAGATGCTTGCTTTCTTAGATTGGCTCTGAGGTGTGTATCCAGCCCATTCCCAAATCGCTCTCCATAAACTCTGTTTGTTCATGCTAACTAATCTCACTGATTGGGTGAGGGACTAATGGCTTCAACTTTGTCAGGATACGATGATTCTTGATGTAAGACTCAGAGGCATGGTAGGCTTTTTCCTGTCCCTCAAGCCTTTCAGGAACCACGATTTTTTTTGTGATGGCACTTGCTCCAAGTTTCCTTGATAATGGCAATCTTGAACTCGTAGTCACGGCTTTGATGGGTAAAACAGAGTGGATGTATTTTCTTCCTAGAAATAAGCGGGATCTCCTGAAGGGCTCCATACTATCGGGTCACCCTATATGTGTAATAAGGGGTGCCATCAGTGAGACCAAGCAACGAAATTGGATGGCTACGTCTATAAGCAAAGTGAGCTCTCTTATCATGAAACCAACCAGTACACTATTGGAATGTCTCAAGAGCGGGGTCTCTTAAGAAATTTATCCAATTAAAATAGCTTTGGTTGGGAATATATGGTCTTAGGATCACAAATTTCTGTAATGGATTTTTGAAATCATTTGTTTCGGACGATTGCATGAGGCATCGAAATTTTCTTAGGTGAGAAAAGAACCAGACCTGCAAAATTTTCGGGGAGGCTCGCATGATATTTTCCGTGTTTTCTTTAAAACAATTAAGAGATAAGAATGTTTTGGCTAAAATCATATTGACGCAATTTTGCCCTCTTGAGACCTGATCAACCACCTATGCCATTGAGGGACTTATGGCGTTTCTTTGATGGGGAAAAATGATGAACCCGAAAAATGCTAGAAGGAAAATTTCACTTTTTTGGGCCATGGGTTGATTTTCAAAACAAGCAATCAAAAATGCTAGTGGACAGTTATTATGGTTGTTTTCAAGAGTTTGCCTCACAATATGGACATCAGTTCTTAAAATTTGTGCTAACCCACACAACGGGTCAATGCCTGTTGGTGGCCTAACAAGCCGATTCTCAAGAGACTTTCCAGTGATGATGTTGTATTCATCCAAAATTGGGGTTAGCTCGAACCCACCAAACATAAAAGTGGATGTTCTCAGGCACCAGAAATGTGCCATGGCCTGTAGGACTTCAAGATCAACAGAGATTTGGAACAATGATAGGAGGTGACCAACTTTGGCTTTCACATGCTCTTGGGCAAACGGGTCCAATTGACCCCACCATCTGAAGAGCTCCGTTTTGGGAGCGGGAATAAACTGGATATTGTCTTCTCCCATCGCATATAAATCGAGACTCGAAAAACCTACCCTAAATTGCCATGGGCCAATAAAAGAACTGAGTAAAAGTAAAAAAAAAAAAAAAAATTACTTTTCTTTTAAAGAAAATGGCAAACACAAGGACATGCGCATGGGATGTGCGGCTCGATTGCTAACTAAGAAGGTTTGTTGAAATTAAAAGGGTATTTGCCTGTCGCAATCTCGCATTAGCAGCATACCCTCTTAACCTCGGCTAAAGAAATTCGGGGAAAAAAAAAGGCAACCTCTATATCGCAGTCTCGCGTTCAAGGTCGTATCTTTCTTAACACCACCCTAGATATCCTATGGCGGCCCAAGTCCGGTGGCTGGGTTGTGTGTGCCATGTGTATTGCTAAAATAGTAAAGTATGCACAACAGTTTATAATCACAAAACATTATGAAAAATAAACCTCAAAGTCTTAAATAAAAAAAAATCCTCTAAACTAATGACCTGCATAAAAAAAACAAAAACAAGTCAGGAAAGTGCTTAAACAAGATAAAACAGCCTAAGTCCTCAAAAGGTCCCCAGCGGAGTCGCCAAGCTATCGCGACCTCTTTTTTTCGGCGCCCGATCAGGGGCAGGCCCCTGTAGAGGCTAATGGTTCGGGTATGTCTATTTTAGCCTTGACTCTCCCAAGTCCACCAATTCACGACTTAATAATCCAAGTTTTTTAATCTATAAGTCAATTTTAAAACGGAGTCACCATTAATCGGTTTGGGGTGGGTCGATTAGAAACCCAAGCAAAGTATCAGGAGAAATACTTGCTCCTGCGCAACCAGAGAAATTAGGATCGGGGACTTGATTACACTAGTTAATCACTAATGCCCTTTCAATACCTATTCTTATTTAAACCATAAGTGTGACATCCAGATTTTCAAGTTCTAATTTCGATTGGATAAATATGGCCATTTTGTTCAGTTGAAGCCAGGGATTGTGAAATCGGGATGCAAGTGGGCTATTTTGGTAGGGAAAAATACCAATTGGAATGACGAGGTGTTGAATGAAATTATGAGAGTCAATTTAAATTGAATCAAGAGGAATTAAGGTCCAATTGGGAAGAAAACTTAGCAAAATTCGTATGCCCATAAACCCAACTTTTTAGCCTACCTAAATGCTTCTAGAATGGGCAAATTTGTCTTGGAATTGTGAGTGGAGGGCAGCTGGTGGTGGCCCATGTGTGGCTGACCTAAGAGAGAGAGAGAGTGAGAGAAAAGAAAGGGAAATTGGGTTTTTCTTCCTCCCTTCTCTCCTCCGTCGAGCATCTCCATCTTCTTCCCTTTTTCTCTGGCTTTCCTCTTCAGTAGCAACCGAAGACCAGCGAAGACTGAGCTGCATCATCGCCTCTCACCATCGTCATCGCACACCCGCAAGCACCGGAGCTGCTCGTGCACCCGAGCCGTCCGCCGTCCTGTTGCCTCGCGCAACTCTGCCCCACCCTCTCCCTCTCACCTTGCGTACCAGAGAAGATGAAGACGGAAGCAGCTCGCCTGGCTTCGAACCAGAGGGTTTTGGCCCGTTTTGGCCATTTTCCCGAGCTCGGATGCTCGGCTCGCTTTGAGGAAAGTTGATCCTCGCGTCGAGCCTATCGTTTTGAGTGAGTTTTACTCACTAATGCCTTCTTAGTTTGTTAATTATACTTAAAGGTTGATTAGTGTTAATTAAGTGTAATTAGGTTGTTAGATTAGAATTGATTAGTGATTATTAGTTAATTGCTTTGTATATTAGTGGTGTGATTAGTGTAATTAGATAGAGAATTGCATGTAGTATTTATTGGATGCTTCATGGGATTTTTCCCGACCCTCATCGAGTGTTAATAAGGCAATTCGGGCATAAGTGAGATTTTTGGTATTTTAATATTATTTTTCGGAATTAAATTAATTATTTATTTATTTTCCGAAAATTCAACTAGGATGGCCAGTGATCGGGATGTTATGCTGATGACCGTGGTGAAGTCCATTTATTTAATTGGGCTTTGTTTTGAGCTAAATTGAGTTTTTAATATTAATTATTTAATTCTCGAAATTAATTATTTATTTATTTATTTTTGGAAATTAAGGTTGGGATGGCCAGTGACCGAAATTTTATGCTGATGATCGTGGTGCAGTCCGTTTATTTAATTGAGCTTTATATTATGCTAAATCGAATTTATTGTAAGTACTTATTTAATTTTCGAAATTAATTGTTTAATTATTTATTTTCCGAAAATTCAACTGGGATGGCCAGCGACCAAAATTTGGTGCTGATTGTCGTGGCGCAGTTCATTTATTTAATTGAGCTTTATTTTGTGCTGATTTGAATTATTTGTGAAATTATGAATTATTCTTTAATGGAATAATCTTTGATTAATAATTGGAAAATAACCGGGTGTCGGTTGACAGCACTAAAAGTGTTTTGGTGGACTACAGAAAATGTGGGAGTTATGGAAATGAAAATATTATATTTCGGCTAAGGCCAACCGTGTCCCCACACACGGCTATTTTATCAAGAAGGATAACAGATGGAATGGATTGAATGGTTGGATAGTATACTATATCATCCTACGGGCTCTGATATGTCAGCTTAGCGAGAGCAAAGATATGCGATGTACTATATCGGCGTACGGGCGATATGTCGGCTTAGCGCGAGCAAAGACACTTTGTCAACTCGGTGTGAGCATCGGGGTATACTATATTAGCTTTGTGGGCGATATGTCGCTTAGCGAGAGCAGATATAAGTATACTATATCGGCCTACGGGCGATATGTCGCTTAGCGAGAGCAGTATACCTTAACCCTATCAGCTTAGTGCGAGCTATACTATCTATATATCAGCTTAGAGTGAGCGAGTCTGGACTATGGTCGGACTTATAGATAGTATTGAATGTGTCGACCAAGCATGGGTCGTGATGACATGTAATCGACTAGGTCGATTGATCATTGCTTGATCTGATGTTGTGAATGGACCGATTGATTGGAAATGACCATGAGATGGTCTGATTGACTTGTAATTGAATAGGTCGATTGATCGATGATTCAATCTGAGTATGACTTGATGTGATTCATTGCCTTGGTTGGATGTTGTGAATTGAATGATTGAATGGAAATGATCATGAGTGGTCTTCCTGATGTGAAATCGACTAAGTCGATTAGATCGATGCTTCGATCTATGATGTGATTGCTTGTGTGCCTATTCGATCTATACTAATATGCAGGTGGAATCTGAGGCTAAGGTAAGTCCTCTGACTCATGTTGTGAGTAGGTAGCGCTAAGGTGTATTAGTTTACTAATCGGGTCTTAGGAGGTAAAACTTGCTGAGACGTTGTCTCAGTGATTATTGTACAACCATTTCAGGACCTGGATGAGGAGCCTAAGGAGCATGAATCTGATGAGGAGATCCTTGTTGAGGAACCCGAAGAGGAGTACGTGGAGGAGGACCCCGAGGATAACCCCGAGTACGACCCGAATGAGGACTAAGATCCCGTCCTGTCTTGTCAGACCTTGTTTGCATGTGAATAGATGTTAGACCAGAGTTGCGTATATATAGTATTGTGGAATACTATGAGATGCATGTAAAAAGATGCAATTGTGAATTTTCAGTAAGGAAAAATGTATGGCTTGCTTTTTTATCCCATTGTTTTATTGTCTGGGGATTTATAACCGCTTCCGCATGTGCATATATAAATGAAAGGGTCGGCGATACATAGTCCTGGGATATCGCAATTTAAAATCGACCAAAGGTAAGGGATGTGTGCGTGCCTGAGGATCGGGGCGTGACACTAAAGCTTTTTGGATTTTTGAGGGGTTTTCCATGCATTTGTAGAGGAAAAACATTTTTTGGTCTTTTTCTCATTTTTGGACATAAAAGGGATTTTTTGATTTTTTTGGGTATTTTTGGAAAATATAAATCTTTTTTGGCTTTTTTTTTTTTTTACTTTTTAGGATTTTTGGGAAAATATGGATATTTTTTTATTTTTTTTATTTTATGGAAAATAAATTATTTTTTATATTTTTTAAATTATATTATATTATAATATTAAAATGCGACCCAAGTCGAATCCCCAGGTTAGGTCCGACCCAGGTCGCTCGCTCAAGAACGTGGACAGGCTTGCAACGCAAGCCTGACTCCTTTTTTTTTCTTTAATCGCGGCCCAGCCCAGCAGCCCGCTATTTGAAGATGACCCGGCCTGACCCGACGACCCGGTCCTGGCGAAACCCTACCTGAAAATAGGGAAACCAGGTCGAACAGACCCGCGAATCGATCCAATTCCGGGCTTCCTCTCCCCTTCGTGCGGCGCTGGTGAGGGGGATTGAGGTGTCACCGGCGACAACGGCAGCAACGGTGGCCACAACGGCGGCGACAATGAGTTAGATGACGACGATGCGACCAATGGCGGCAACAACTATTGTTACCCGTCTGTGACGAGGCGGCGAATGGTAGCGATGACAGCGCAACGACGCAGCACAGCTCGGGTGGCAACCGCAGCAGCAGTAGGAACGGCTTCAGAACGGTGGCGAAGCAGTGGTTACGTCGGCGACAGCGAGTCTTCTCCCCTCGGGTCTGGCCCTCCGCCCTCCAATTTCCTAGATTTGGCACTGGAATGACCTCCTTCTCTGGCCTTCTCACTCAGACCCGACCCTCTGCCTCTCCGACTGCGAGCTCTCAGATCTTGGCCTGCTCGTCCTCAGCCCCCCTTCTAAAGTCTCTTAGTGGGAGGTTTCGAAGATCTGCAGCCCTCAATCCTTCACTGCTTCTTTGTGTGTGTCTTGCCGTCATTGGGAGAGGCCTACTTACAGGCGAGAGGGTGGTTGGCCGATGGAGCTTCAACCGCCGATCTTTGCAAGCCGAATAGCCTGCATTGGCTGAACCGGCATCCCATCCGTCAAGGTAGCTCTAGCTAGGTCACCTTGCATTGAAGACGCGTCCCTTCCGCTTGCAGCGTTGCACGTCGCCATCCTCTCCCACCTTCCGACGTCGCGCGCATCCGGCCTCTGGCGCGTGCTGCTTATCTAATCAGGGAAGAAGACAACAGAGGAAGAAGACAAGTAGGGGGGCCGGGCCAAGGGAAAGAAAGAGAATGGGCCTGAGGGCCCACGCGGAAGGGAATGGGGGGCTGGGCGCAAGGCCCAGTCCCAATCGATTGCTGCTTCTATTTTGTTTTGTTTTGTTTTTCTTTATTTTTTTGTTGTTTTTATTATTTATATTTATTATCCGAAAAAAAGGAAAAACAAAGATTAAAAGAGACTAAGACCTAATTTAAAAAACCTAATCAAAATTTAGGCGTCAACAATGTGTAATAAATGAAAGCCATGTGATCTGTTGTGGATGCTCATGTGCATATATCATGGAATATTATGTGGTTCTTGGTTGAGATTGTTTTTAAAGCATTTGAGAGTCACGTACATATTTTAGAAGCTATTATTTGACACGTGCATATTTTATATTGGTGACTTGAGAGGTACGTGCATATTTTCTATGCCATTATTTGTGACTTGAGAGACACGCTAATATTTTAGATGTCATTATTTGAGACTTGAGAGTCACGTGAATATTTTAGGAGCTATAATTTGGCACGTGCGTATTTTATATGCCATTAATTGTGACTTGAGAGGCACATGCACATTTTATGTGTTATTAATGGACTTGAGTGTGCATATTGTAGAAGTTATTATTTAGCATGTGTATAATTTTTATGAATATGGAACATTTTAATGGTCATTGATTGTGTGAGCATTTTAGTTTTTTTTTAGAACCCCATTTCATGTACATAGTCAAAGCAAAATAAGGACTTCTCTATTGATCTACCATCAACATATTAGCATCAAGTATTCATATGATTCCAATACGAGTCATCCCCCTATACGAGGTTTAGGCAATTTATTTATTGAGTTTCAACTCATTTGTTGTTATTTCCTTCTTTTTCAAGCCCATAGGTATGGCTACCTCACCCATTCACTTTGGTGTGCTCGTAAAAATGAAAGTGAACTTGTTGAACATAGTAGATAGCAGTAATGACGTCGGGTATAGGAGATGTGAAACGAGAATGTAGGGCATTTGGTTTCTCACCAATTCAAGGCTTGGTATGTCTGGTTCAATGGGGGTTATTTTGGACCTCTCCGAGGGTATGACGGACCCCATAACAGCCTTAATGGATCATCACCAGATCCCACAGTGTTGAATCTGCTGACCGGTATGGTGGCCAACTCCAACCCCAAGCCATAGGGACGATAGCATAACTATGAGGGCACCACCTTTTGATGCCACCCTTGTTGAGGATTTAGGACTAACCCCCTATCTCTTTTGGATGTAATCGGAATGGCACAACTAAGCGGGCTTGTAAATATAACATTCTAATCCTAATGAAGCATAATATAAGTAGTATGTTTGTGCATATGTTTTCATTGCTATCTATTTATTGTTTGTTATTTGGATGTTATAGTTAGGGGTGAGCAGTTCCCAGTTCCTTACAGGTTTCGTCTAGAACCTAGAACCTACCCTTGGTAAAAATTTCTCATTTTTGGAACTTGGAACCTACCCGTCAGAACTAAGAACCTAGAACATATCTTGTCACAGGTTCCGGGATTGGTTCTAGGTTCCAACAGGTTCCTTTTTTTTTTTGGTTCATTATTTTTTTTGTTTCATTTTCAGAATAAACTATGCAACAATTGCTCAGTCCCGCCATTGGGTAAGATCTTAAGGAAAAGCTATGTCTGATGTTATAAGCCAGCATTTTCAGGTTCCAACGGGTTCTAATGAGGTTAAAACAATAAAATCAGATTGCCTTCATTTGAGAAACCGCACATAGGTTTGAGTAGAATGTAAAACCAAAAACATAGTAACTCATTTCCTGAAGAAAACTAAGTAAACACAACCATAGAGCCCAGCATATCAGAAATAAATCTTTTATTTGGATTCTAGTAATTTGCTTTTCATAAACACTACATCCCTTTACAGAAAATGGGCAACAAATAAATTGTGAACAATAGAAAATGGAAGAATAGACAGTACTTGTCCCATTCAATGAAGAAATCACAATGATCAGAAAAATGGAGGAACTATACAATGGGTTCGAGAATAAACTTACGACAAAGAGGGGACAATCGAGAGTTGAAGTTTCGTACTCCCCTCCTTCTCCACAAATGTTAATTCCATACAACTTAGCCAAGGTTCAAAAGTGAGAAAATGCCAGTAAATCACAATCAATGCACAACAAGAAGATAACAGCTGTTGACACCTAAATTTTGGCAACCCGTTTAGTCATTTATTGCATCAAAAAATTAGAGGTTAATTTCATCCTTGAAAAAAAAATAGTTAATTGCTTAGCATATAGTTTTAGGTGCATTTATTTTAATTTGCATTTACATTGGGTCGGTAACGGATGGGTTCGAATTAATGCTTCATAAACTTTAATTTGATGAGTCGGGCTAAGCCCACGAAGAGAGCAAATTGTCCCAAGCCCGTACTCTTGGGGAGATTTTATGGATTTATCTTTGTGAGATTTCAATTCAAAAGCAACTATTGTGTTTGGAAATACAAATATTGTGTTTGGAAAATAAATTTTTTGGATATGATTTTGGAAAATTAAAAACCCTAATCTGTGGCCTATAAATAGATTAATACGCATAGGGTTTTGAGGAGGCCACATATATCGATACACACGGCTGTATGTAGGGGGAGGCTTCGCACACACACTGAGAAAAAAGAGAAAGACGAGAAGTCACGCCCAAGTCCCTTTCGCAGCCGTGACCTTGTTATCTCTGCAATCCTCACGTAGCCTCACCACTACACCTACCCTCACGTCGCTATTGCTGATCCATCAAGAGTCCTGCCACCAGCGACGCACCTCAGGTCGAGCTCTCAGGAGTGTCCAGTGGTCTCGGCAAGCTCCTCACCAACACAACTCAGGATCGTCTGAGTCACTTTCATCATATTTTAGAGCCACCGAGACTCCTGTGGAATTCCATCTATGCCCGATGGATTCGCCGATGTCCAACAAGGCCAATATCTCTCCACATACGTGAAAGTCACGCCAGATTTTTGTGGCCACCGCTCGCGAGCCTGAAGTCCGAGCTGCATCTCTCGTTGCCCCGAAGTCCATAGGCAAAACAAGTACCAATATTTTGGTGAAATAAGCCCAAGTGGTGGATTTGTCTTTGTTGGGAATGACTGATCCCCGAAAACCGGATTCGACACTAAATCGAACCCCTAAATCAATGCGGAAGATGAAGCCCGGGAAAACACGTATCACCGATCGTAAAGCACACCACGGATTCAAGCATACCTTGTTAGCCACAGTTTAGACACCAATGCTGAAGATCGAGGAAGAAATTCTGATCCGATGATGTCAATTCGCCTTGAAAAGGGAAATCGGCGTCGCCTTAAGCGTACTGTTCTTTCTTAGGGAGAGAGAGAACGTTGAAAAGAAAGAGAGACGTACGTGCGTTTGTTCCATCCCGTGTCATCTCTCTCTCTCTCCTCCCTTTTATACCTTCCCCCTCCATGGGCCCTATTCCCGTGGGCCAGGCTTTTGGGCCCAGCATGGGCGGACGGGCCAACTTAGGCCCATCACTAATTAAAGAATCCATCATCTCCCACTCGCACATGGTGGTCCAAAACCAACATGGGCGGACAGGCCCTACTCATCCCCATCAGAGAAAATCCATCATAGACTCTCACTTAACATGGTGGGCCGAATAGAATCCTCTTTTCCTCTCTTCAACATTCATACCGGTGAATAATCCATGCGACCAGCATACTTTGAGAGCTCGTTGCCATACATCTGTTAGGAATATATAGCAACTCATAATGGGCATTTCACTCCAAGTAGATTTAGTATGCAGTACCCTAGATCGATCGATCACATTTATATCTCTCTTGATCTCTTTTAAACAATGATATATATATATTGTATTCACAATTATGATTATCCCAAAGATAGTCATAATTGGTTAACCGGTGAATACAAAACTACAATGTGATTCTCCAAAATCGATCTTCCTCTTTCCTTCAAACTCTCAATTTCAATTCAGCTTGCTTTTCTAGAAATGCCCCATTAGATCGAATCAAACTCATGACCATTGGCAACATCCTAAGATAGCAAACACTAAATAGAAATCTTGAGAATAAGTAAGAGTCATGAGGGGACTAAAAAATTGAGGAACTCTTTTCCTCAAGAGTCTCACACGACATAAAAAGTTGAGATCAAACTTTTGCCACTCTTATTGGTCGTCTCATGCATACGTAGTATGAAATACGTATTACGGTATCAACTCCTTTCCCATGGAGCGTATGTCTACACCTTTCAATACCGTACAGATGATAGTTCAGACATACCCAATTTCTAACTTGAGTTCACGTATCTACTCATTCACTAAATTCATCGAACTCACATCGGCATCATAGACAGATAAAGTAAAATATGTGGGGTATTTTACTCTCGGACATAGTAAGTATTATGTCCTCATCTTAACACCCAGTTAAGGCGACATACGTGTTTTAAGCTT